>NW_025533473.1:932142-1242856 GCF_020615455.1 Coregonus clupeaformis
AGGCTATTTAGGTCAGCGGTCAGACAGAAAAGGAGACAAGGAAAATATTGACTGTTGTGCTACGCCCTATAATCTACATATGTAGGATCTTAATTTGAGCTAAAAAAAATTTTAGGGGTTGATACATTTTTTGGTTACGCAAATCAAGTCTGACATTTGTAAGTGGAAATTACAAACTTAAGAAGCCTTTTTAAACCTTGAATACACTACAAGTTTGCATTTCCTGCTGTGTTGAAAATTCTAAGCAACAAAATAGTGATCCAATTAAGATCCTACATCTGTAAGTAATATGACACATCACAGATAGAGTTTGCACAACAAGAGCCTAAAGAGATAAAGGCAAAGCCCTGATCACAAAGTTTGCACAATGTTTGCATGACTTTTCCGACCTTGAGAAGCAACCCTTTTCTCTCCTCCAGATGCTGCTTTGCCTACTTTCTCCCCACACAGCAGGCTTCCTTCACTATTACTGCTATGGCAGCTTGTTAATTACAGCTTAGTGTGTATGTGTGTGTGTGTGTGTGTGTGTGTGTGTGTGTGTGTGTGTGTGTGTGTGTGTGTGTGTGTGTGTGTGTGTGTGTGTGTGTGTGTGTGTGTGTGTGTGCCAGGAGCACCTGGGCTACTTAAGACAATTAAACACACACACACCAGCAGGATGCCTGTCACCTGTCACAGTTCTCTCTATGACCTGTCTGCTGTGCTAGGTCATAACCAAACAGCTGTATAAAGGGGCTGAAGGACATGGGATAACTGATCCCAATATCCTGAAATCCTACCATGTTTCTAGATGGTAAGACTAGTATTTTGTGCTGACATATAGCCCTCTAACAGCTCAATGATGAGGACAGACAGACTGCCACATACACAGGCAGGTGTGCCCATATGCACGTACATACACCCAGTCTGTCTGCCTGTCTATGTATGTAATGATCCTTTGAATTTGCTCTTAGTGAGGCACACTGCTTTTTATATGATGACTAATATAACCGGAACACTTACGTTAAAACATTTGCCAAAACAAAGGGCCTGGCAACTCCGACGAATTAGACTTTGTAAAGTTAGTTTGGAACATTAAAGCTCTTCAGTTGAACAATAAGCTCCATTAACTTTCAGTATTGGCGCTCCAAAAGGTCTGTGGCTACTTGCTTGCTGATTGCGATGGCACATTAAGCCGGGATCTTTATGCCATTAAACAAATAGGTCTGAATGTCTCCCTTGCCCCCTCCTTCAAAGTGGAAAAGGATATACCCACTTCCCCAGTCACCGATAAAAAGGCAGGCATTGGAAAAGGGGGTTTGTGACGAACAGTGTGTGTGTATGCGTGCGTGTGTGTGTGTGTGTATGTATGTATGTGTGTGTGTGTTCATTGTCCCCCAATGAACCAATGTAATTTGGTAATGTAAACAAAAGCACCACTGGAATCCACAATGAGAATGATAATATAGTGCACTTTTGATTGGATGGTCCTGATTGCAGAGAATCAAGTGGTCCTCTTTCGCTTTCTCTCTCTGGTCCCCCTCCCTCTCTCCCTCTCTACATCCATCCACCAGGGTTTTCTCTCAAATGTCTTACCCTGATTCCTCCTTTCCTCTCTCCTGGCCTCTCTCTCAACACACGTTGGAGGAAAAGGTCAGAGGGAAGGAACCTTGGATCCTCTCCTCCAATGCGTTTTGAGAGGGAGGCCAGGAGAGAAGACACGAGGAAAGACAATTGAGAAAGACAATTGTACTGTCTGTCTCTCCAACTACTGTATTTGTTGAATGCTCCTCTTTGAGTTCTTTCAGATTATATTCCACAGAGCATTGTCTCTATTTTTTAATCACCGTCCTCTCAACACTTGGTAGCATCCGTGGGGAAACGTCACAACGAGATGTTTTTAATGTTGCAAAGAAAATACATTCAATACAGTCATGGGCATGACTAAGCAAAATGAAAACAACCTGCTGTTTCCCAGCCAGAACGAGATGGTCGATATTGTTGGGACGTAATACATTTGGTTAATCCCATTACGGTTAATGGCCCATAAAACTTTATGCTGCCGATCCAATGTACTGGACTTCGACAATGCAGCACTGGGAGGAGAGTGTTCTCTACAAAGTCTTCAAAGGTGAAAGCAATAATGTAATGTAGTCTGATTCAAGTGTGAAAGCCAACAGGGCTGTACATTTGGAAAAATAAGGAAAATTGTTCTTTACACATTTTGGGACTGAATATCAGGTGCCTGCAGTGCTGACTGATATTGAACTTATTTAACCATCACAACAGCTCAACATATTCTATGGATCTTGGGCTCCCCCTTGCGGTCAGTGATATAGTCACTTAATAAAAGTTTCCGTGCAGAAGCATATCCGTTTCTATCTTGTAGGGCATCTCCCGAAGTGACTCTTCATATAAACTTTATGCAATAATTTCCTCTGTGTTGTCTTAGGAATTCAGCATTCCTATGTCTCCAACCCCCATTTTCCAGAGGTTACATCATGTACTGTAGGTCTGATATCTGATTGGAGGTTAACTCTACAGTAATACTATTGGTCAACAACTCAGATTTTGAATCCAAACAACTCAGATGCTTATAAAAGGGTATTAGATTCATTGTTCTTTCTCTTTTTTTGTTCCTGAACTGCTGTGGTGAGATACTCTCTCTCTTTCTTTCTTTCTCTCTACACCCCATGGACTTTTGGGACATGGCCTTTCAGGCTATGATTTCTCTCTCTCTCTCTCTCTCTCTCTCTCTCTCTCTCTCTCTCTCTCTCTCTCTCTCTCTCTCTGTTCTCTCTCTCTCTCTCTCTGACCATGCTTAGGATAATGCCTTGTAATGCTTGTTAATGCTTTGTAACTTAAGCCATATGCCTTGTATGTGAATCCAGTCATTGTACAATGTTAATTAAATATCTGCCTTTGATATAGACAATTCTCAGACATTTCTTAATCACCTATTACAGTAACTCAACTATGGTGTTCTTGCATATTGCTAAATAACCTTTATGGAGTCAGATAAACATTTCACTACAGTATCTACAGAACACATTTTAATTACAACTCACAAGCTTGAAATCAATTTTCACTAATATCCAGAAAGTAATACAAATGTACCTAAAATAAGCATCTTTAAAACATAGCTTTCTTCTACAAAGAAAATGTACTTGTTCATGTCACTATGATCCTTTGAGGACCATTTTGGAAATAAGTGTTACAAGTGATAGGCCTATACTCTGGGATCAAATGGATGTATTATTTTACCCAAAATAAAATATAATTAAATCCTCTTAGAGCTACAGGAGGGATTTAGGAATAGGGGCTAGGGGTTGATTTGGAATTCAGAAAGTGATTCACATTGTTCTGGGTTCACCAATCTCCCTGCCCTGTCAAGGAAAGTGTCCAGTCCCTTGCAGACCTGTGACCACCCCATACAGTGAGGGAAAAAAGTATTTGATCTGATTTTGTACGTTTGCCCACTGACAAAGAAAAGATCAGTCTATAATTTTAATGGTAGGTTTATTTGAACAGTGAGAGACAGAATAACAACAACAAAATCTAGAAAAACACATGTCAAAAATGTTATACATTGATTTGCATTTTAATGAGGGAAATAAGTATTTGACCCCCTCTCAATCAGAAAGATTTCTGGCTCCTAGGTGTCTTTTATACAGGTAACAAGCTGAGATTAGGAGCACACTGTTAAAGGGAGTGCTCCTAATCTCAGTTTGTTACCTGTATAAAAGACACCTGTCCACAGAAGCAATCAATCAATCAGATTCCAAACTCTCCACCATGGCCAAGACCAAAGAGCTCTCCAAGGATGTCAGGGACAAGATTGTAGACAAGGCTGGAATGGGCTACAAGACCATCGCCAAGCAGCTTGGTGAGAAGATGACAACAGTTGGTGTGATTATTCGCAAATGGAAGAAACACAAAAGCACTGTCAATCTCCCTCGGCCTGGGGCTCCATGCAAGATCTCACCTCATGTAGTTGCAATGATCATGAGAACGGTGAGGAATCAGCCCAGAACTACACGGGAGGATCTTGTCAATGATCTCAAGGCAGCTGGGACCATAGTCACCAAGAAAACAATTGGTAACACACTACGCCGTGAAGAACTGAAATCCTGCAGCGACCGCAAGGTCCCCCTGCTCAAGAAAGCACATATACAGGCCCGTCTGAAGTTTGCCAATGAACATCTGAATGATTCAGAGGAGAACTGGGTGAAAGTGTTGTGGTCAGATGAGACTAAAATCAAGCTCTTTGGCATCAACTCAACTCGCTGTGTTTGGAGGAGGAGGAATGCTGCCTATGACCCCAAGAACACCATCCCCACCGTCAAATATGGAGGTGGAAACATTATGCTTTGGGGGGGGGTTTCTGCTAAGGGGACAGGACAACTTCACCGGATCAAAGGGACGATGGACAGGGCCATGTACCGTCAAATCTTGGGTGAGAACCTCCTTCCCTCAGCCAGGGCATTGAAAATGGGTCGTGGATGGGTATTCCATCATGACACTGACCCAAAACACATGGCCAAGGCAACAAAGGAGTGGCTCAAGAAGAAGCACATTAAGGTCATGGAGTGGCCTAGCCAGTCTCCAGACCTTAATCCCATAGAAAATCTGTGGAGGGAGCTGAAGTTTCGAGTTGCCAAACGTAAGCCTCGAAACCTTAATGACTTGGAGAAGATCTGCAAAGAGGAGTGGAACAAAATCCCTCCTGAGATGTGTGCAAACCTGGTGGCCAACTACAAGAAACGTCTGACCTCTGTTATTGCCAACAAGGGTTTTGCCACCAAGTACTAAGTAATGTTTTGCAGAGGGGTCAAATACTTATTTCCCTCATTAAAATGCTAATCAATTTATAACATTTTTGACATGCGTTTTTCTTTATTTTGTTGTTGTTATTCTGTCTCTCACTGTTCAAATAAACCTACCATTAAAATTATAGACTGATCATGTCTTTGTCAGTGGGCAAACGTACATAATCAGCAGGGGATCAAATAGTTTTTTCCCTCACTGTATCTATGGGCCACAAGTTGCAACATTTAGGCTGTTCACACAGGCAGCCCAATTCTGATATTTTTCCACAAATTGGTCTTTTGACCAATCATTTCAGCTCTTTTGCCAATAGGACAAAATATCAGAATTGGGATGCCTGTGTAAATGCAGCCTTAAGCACTCCATACAGACATGTTGTGCATAATCTGGAGTTCCTCATTTTATTCCACATGATAGAAAGTGGATTGACAATTCTAAATATTCTATGCATTCTTCACATCTCAATAGGACCTGTGACTCATAAAAATGTACCTCACATTGATTTTGGAACTTCTTTGTGGTGTTTTAGTAGTATTGCTCATACTTCTTCATTGCCATATGGCCCTGTAGTCATGGAGTCAGTCTACATTGGGCCCCTTTCCCCTCTTTGTAGCCCTAATACTAAAACAACCACGAGAAACGCAATTACGATGATGCATGGTCTACTTGCTCTTTGGCTCGACTACATTCAGGAAGTGAAGTCAAGGCATTTCATGTTCCTGACAAAAAGTGGTCCCTTAAGATCAATAGGACCTCAGTGAGTCAGTGACAGTGCTACAGGGTCCATGCCACAACGAAATTTCAACACCAAGTCTTCCTGTTTGAAATACATCAGTCCAGTCAAATATGCTAGGTTAGGCTACACTACCAAAATTGTTTTCTAGAAGTTGGAATGGTTCTCTTACTAGTATACATTTTGCAGCCTCTACACTCAAAATCCTTCAAGAACTTCAGCCTTACAAGATCCAAAATCTAAAAATACAAACCATACTGTGCAGTCATGTAGAACAGACTTAAGATGTGGAACAACACTGCCCCCTTCAGGAGTATTGTTCCTATTCGGGAAGTCCCCCTTTGAATGCAGTTCTCTGAAGCTTCAATCTCCATCATCTTGATTCAAATACTTTGTGTTATCTAGCCTGCCTGGAGTGCCAGATAGGAGAGGGTTGTGGTTTTGGGGCTATTCTATTGGTTTAGTTTAATCAAGTACAGATTTGAAAGGTATTTAAACAGAGGTCTGATCCCCATTATGGCAAAAAAGGGACCCATAGTGGATTGAATAGGAATAGTTCTGATCTTTCATAATCTGGTCTTTTGACCAATCAGATACATACAAGTACCTAGATGTAGTATACTGCCCTACCAAGCAAAAGAGCAGTAACTGTGCATTTGGTCAAAAATGAGTTGAAAATGTTTATACATTAAATACATGCTTTATCATGTTTGCAGTAAATGCAAGTTTGTGAAACCAAGAAGGCAGTAACTGCCATCACACACACATTACAGTGTCTACAGTTGACCTTGGAATTATTTGTTATTTGCTGATACAAGTATCAAACTATGACACTGACAGCCACATACAAATATATTAACACAAGTTTGTGTAAAACTATTTTTTTCAATCATGGAAACGTATTCCAGTGAGTGTACCAAGCAAGAATGCAGTAACTGTCAGCTAGGGCCAAAGGTCATGTCAGTCAATATGAATAAAAATAACCTCATAGTAAGACAGAACCACACCTCCAATGACCTGCCTACAATTGAGTTGGCTGGACAATAAAACAAGTCATTCTGTTTTACTCTGAGCAGTTACTGCTCTTTTGCTAGGTAGGGAATTGGGCAAGGTGTCAACAGGTCCTTCCTTTATAATTGATGCCTCAGATTTCCTATTAAAAGGCAATGTACAAGTCTACACATTTCTGGGAAATTAAATGTATGGAAAAAGCACGTTTGAGTGACAATATTTATATTTTGTTTAAGGTGCAATATGCAGACGTCGCTCCGCCATGTCGTGGTTGCTAAAGTGCTAAATTCGCGGAATTTCAGATTGTGACCAAAAAGAGAATCATTGTACCATCTACACCACTGTGAAATCACTTTTCTATAAAGAAACATTTTATTTTCAGCTGTTTGAAGCTGGCATACAAACCAAAAAAATAATACAAAAACTACTAATAGAAATAGAGTACAGAACAGATCTACCGCTTCTTAGACTTACTTTGAACGAGAATGACAAACCTACAACTTCGATTTCCATGCGAATTTGATTGGTCGCCCAAAAAGTTATATCGCCGCTTTAAGCAATATGGCCAAAGTCAAGTAATTCAGAGCATGATCCTCAAAAGTTTGAAACATTTATTACCTTAAAAACAATACAAAAATATTTCCAAAGTAATAATAAATATCCTTATATATAAATCGCACTTTATAGCTATACACGAAGTTCAGTTATTGGGCCTGCCAAAAGCTGAGGCCTCACATTAACCAATCCTGCAATTTAGGTCTTCTCAGACATTTCCAGCAATTGGCAATGACTTCTCGCGGATCTCAACACAATTACCAAACATTTCTTGAGAAGCATATGTCATGTAGAGAAAGCCATCGTCATCTTTGTGGTCCTTGTAGACTTGTGCCATGGTAAGAGACATGCTGGCCAGGCCACTATTATTGATGAGCAGGTAGAACGCTTGACTCTGCATCAGAGACATACGATTTCTGAAACGAGAAAGTGCAGCAAGTATTGACAAGACGTAATCAAATGTTGAAATTGTCCTGCAAACTTAAGTCATTATGAGTAATTTATGACAAGTGACAGTCGCGCCCGGCACTCGTGGCTGATTCATATCACGTGATTACCAAGTTTGAAATTACTCACCAGTTCTCGCAACCAAAAACATGATTTAGGTCAATTTCAGTCATGTTAATCTAAGTTTACCAAGTTAAATAAACACATTCACAGCCAAACGTTTCTCTAAAGAGACTCACCTTATAATGGTGACAAACTGAGTCATGGAAAGTTCTTGGGGGACCAGGAACTTCGTTTTATCAAGAGGCGGCAAGTACTTCTCCCGTTGATACCTTTCAATTATAACCTGGGGGGGAGGGGGTTACTTTTAGAAGGTGCAAATTAAATGGAACTTCAGGGTTGAATAAGGTTTTAGAAATAAGCGAACTTACCGGAATTTTAGTTGGAAACTTTGTTCGGATCCCCGCGACCTCCTGTTTTCTCGTGGCTGAGTGGGATGGAAAACGTGGGTGAGATTATAAAGCAACACATGTCATAGCCTACTACATGCAAATCATTAAAGAAAATTAATCACCAAAGCTTTTTCTCTGCTTGAAGGACTTGGGGTGTTGTGGTTTCTCAAATGGCGGCATCATGTGGGCAAGTGACTCCTCTCTTCAATTCCTGTTCTCTGATCTAGGCTATAAGATTTGACCATGCCGATCAGCCAACAGAAATTAAATAGTGTGGTTGCAGTGACGTATCACCTGATTACCATGGGGTTGTGTCAGCACGCTTCAAAAGGCTAATTAATTGACCGTGCATAATGACTCAGCTGTGTCTAAAACCAATTCAAATTGTTAAGATCTAATAAATGACCTGAATGTAATGTTTCATGTAATATATGTTTGAAAACAAGAAAACATTTAGAATTACTAAACATTAAATAGAGGTAATTTAGTCATTAAAATATCTTACAAATCATACATATAGGCCTTATAATATTCTCACACTAAAGTAGCCCCTACATCATGTGTTGGCAACATTTTATTTCATGTTTTTTCTTGGATTTCAAAGGGCCTGAAATTCAGTCAGGGGGTCATGGGTGATAGGCTTGTGTGTGTGTGCTAAGTAAACAACTGGATGAATGCATCTATGGAATGCATAGATAAATGAATGGAATGTGCTATAATATATTAAATATGGCTACCACAGATACACTTATGTAGCATACATTATGACATTTCCAATTTCAGATACAAAAAAATCTACTTCGTAGGACAATTAAAGAAAAAGACAGTAAAGAAAAAGGGCGCATTTTAGGGTGAAAAATGCAGCTCTATCTTCTTTGAACTTCAAATTCCATCATGCGTAGGATAAACAATTGTCAACACAACGCGCATTTATATCCGATTGGCTTATTCCAGTGTGAATCGTGGAAATCGACCAATGGGTAAGGAAAACTCTGGATGTGGGTGGGAGCTCAGTGTGAACGTCACCAATAGACAGCTGGCTGCTCAGACATGCGTGTGCCTGCCCAGTAGAGAGAGCTGTAGGTAGCGATTTCCTTTCCATTTCATATCACAGGGGCGGCTAAAGGAAAACCCATCTGTCTGAGCACAGTCGTGCCAGCTTGCGCGAACCGAACCCACACACCTGGCCTGGGCATGGACGAACAGGCAGGGCCCGGCGTGTTCTTTAACAACAACAACAACTCGGGTTTGCCTGGCGCTGGCAAAGGACCGCAGCAGCCAGGCGACGTCGGTGGCGGAGAGGCGGCCAGGGCTCATTACAACATTCCGGGCATATTGCACTTTCTGCAACACGAATGGGCCCGCTTCGAGGTGGATAGAGCGCAATGGGAGGTGGAGCGAGCCGAATTGCAGGTAAACCACGTCAAAATACCCCGCTTATTTTTGGTGGGGGTTTAGTGTGTTGAGTCCTCTCTAGGAAGATTGACATTTGTGCCAGGAAGCCTACTCGCGCGCTACGGTCTTTGTGGCGTCAACTGCTCGAGCTACGTAGCTACTAGGGTAGGATTGGTCGGATGACGTTAGTCACTATAGCACAGGATTTCCCAAACTCGGTCCTGGGCCTACCTGGGTGCACGTTTTGGTTTTTGCCAGAACACTACACCGCTGATTCAAATAACCAAGTCATCAAGCTTTGATTATTTGAATCAGCTGTGTAGTGTTAGGGCAAAAACCAAAACGGGGGGACCTTGTTATAGCAGAGCACTACCAGTATTGTACTGTACACAACTTTTAATTTCCAAGTGTAGCCTATCATGTGCAAATTATTCACCGCCATTGTTTTTAAATGATAGAAAGTTATCCAAAGTGTTCAGGTAGACCCAAGGACCTGTCACCTGAATACCTACATCTTGGAATGCAGAGAAACATTGCATGATGCATTCCAAAGATCTACATCCCATTCTCAATCATAATGGTTGTATCGAAATATCAAACACAAGTGTATTGAACAAGTAACTCAGTAGGCCTACATACCGTTCATGTTATTGAAAGCTGAGTTCACCTGTGAAGTACATTAGTAATGGCATGTCCAATTGAAGTCTGTTGAATAATTGACAATTATTCTTATGAACAGTGCAGTTGATGCACTCAATAGTCAGTGACATGAGTCTTTAGTGTGCCTTATGACTCCTCTTAAATGCCATGTCTTAAATCTATCAGCGGTAAGGCTATTAGCGTATTGTGATGTGTAGGCCTTGAGTGAGTTGTAGCTCTCAATATATACTGAACAAAAATATAAAAGCAACAATTTCAAAGAATTTACTGAGTTACAGTTCATATAAGGAAATCAGTCAATTGAAATAAATTCATTAGGCCCTAATCTATGGATTTCACATGACTGGGAATACAGATATGCATCTGTTGGTCACAGATACCAAAAAAAAAAAAGTAGGGGCATGGATCAGAAAACCAGTCACTGTGGTTTGTCCACCATTTGCCTCATGCAGTGCGACACATCTTCTTCGCATAGAGTTGATCAGGCTGTTGATTGTGGAATGTTGTCCCACTCCTCTTCAATGGCTGTGCGAAGTTGCGGGATATTGGCGGGAATTGGAACACACTGTCGTACACGTTGATCCAGAGCATCCCAAACATGCTTAAAATGGGTGACATGTCTGGTGAGTAAGCAGGCCATGGAAGAACTGGGACATTTTCAGCTTAGAGGAATTGTGGATAGATCCTTGCGACATGGGGCCATGCATTATCATGCTTAAACAGGAGGTGATGGCGGGGGATGAATGGCACAATAATGGGCCTCAGGATCTTGTCAGGGTATCTCTGTGCATTCAAATTGCCAAAGATAAAATGCAATTGTGTTCGTTGTCTGTAGCTTATGCCTGCCCATACCATATCCCCACCGCCACCATGGGGCACTCTGTTGTGGTCTGCAGTTGTGAGGCCTGTCGGACATACTGCCAAATTGTCTTAAACAACATTGGAGGCGGCTTATGGTAGAGAAATTAACATTCAATTCTCTGGCAACAGCTCTGGTGGACATTCCTGCAGTCAGCATGCCAATTGCATGCTCCCTCAACTTGAGACATCTGTGGCATTGTGTTGTGACAAAACCACACATTTTAGAGTGGCCTTTTATTGTCCCCAGCACAAGGTGCACCTGTTTAATGATCATGCTGTTTAATCAGCTTCTTGATATGCCACACCTGTCAGGTGGATGGATTATCTTGGCAAAGGAGAAATGCTCACTAACATGGATGTAAAAAAAAAATGGTGCACAAGATTTTAGAGAAATAAGCTTTTAGTGCGTTTGGAACATTTCTGGGATATTTTATTTCAGGTCATGAAACATGGGACCAACACTTTACTTGTTGCGTTTATATTTTTGTTCAGTGTACATTAGTGCCTCCGAACATTGCTAACCAAGGCCAGTGCCAAGCTAAGTGCTAGCCTAGGCAGCCGATAGTGCATGGGTGCTAGATCTGCACAATCGTCTAGACTTGATGTGCATTCCCGGTAATACACTCGTGTCCCCAGTAGACCGGCTCGTACATAAAGCATCCTCTATTCAGGCTGCAAAGGCATAATTTTCCTAGTTAACTAGCTTTAATGGCGAGAAGGTGGGGGATAAAAACAGGGAAAATATGTGTACTTTCTTTATGAAACACAATTTTCCACCAACCTTTTCAGACAATTTAGGATGTTGTACAGTGTTCAGCCAAGGGTGTGTAACACCCAAAATTGTCTGAAAATGGTGGTGGAAAGTTGTTTCAGAAAGGAAGTACGCTTATTTTCCTATTTTCTTCTGCCTTCTCGCCATTAAAGCTAGACGATTGTGCAGATCTAAAGCCCTATCGGCTGCCTAGGCTAGCGAAGTGCGCTCTCCAGAAATGACTTGAGCTTTATCTGCTGCTCTTACGTATTACATCATTTACAGCTTTTATGACGGTGCATTCATTAATTTCAATAGGCATTTTTTCAATTTTAAAGGGCAACGCTTTGTCAGATTCTAAATGAATTATGTGTAACTAACGTACGTGGCATTTGTGCATCATTTACTTTGAAAATGTCCTGCCTCAATCGAAGCCGGCTTTCGTTTCTTTCTGATTATGCCTGGACAAAGGAGAGCGAATAGGCCTAGATGTCGAAGTTGTATTGCAGATACCCTCCTGATTCCGGAGTAGGTTTTGTTTTTAAAATGTTCCTCCCCATTTACTTCTAGTGCTTATCAGTAGTAGAGGGAGCTCATTGGCAAGCGACAAATGAGTGTCAGAACCGCTCCACTGGCAATGAGCAGAAACCAATTTCATATCTTAATGCATTTGTTCTGCTACTGTGCTATTATATAGTATAGTAGCGACCCTGCATTCCATTAAAGTCTTAGCTAATGTGAAAATCTTATAGACCGGATATACAGTGCCTTCAGAAAGTATTCACACCCCTTGAATTTCCCACATTTGTTGTGTTACAGCCTGAATTTAAAATTGATTAAATTGAGATTGTGTCACTGATATTCACACATTACCCCACAATGTCAGTGGAATTTTGTTTTCAGACATTTCTACAACATTTTAATTAATAAAAAATGAAAATCTGAAATATCGTGAGTCAATAACTATTCAACCCCTTTGTTATGGCAAGCCTAAATACGTTCAGGAGTAAAATAAATAAATCGTAACAAGTACCATAATAGGTTGCATGGCCTCACTCTGAGTGCAATAATATACTGAACAAAAATGTAAACACGACATGCAACAATTTAAAAGATTTTGCTGAGTTAGTTTATATAAGGAAATACATTAATTAGGCCCTAATCTATGGATTTCACATGACTGGGCAGGGGCGCAGCCATGGACTGGGCCTGGGAGGGCATAGGCCATCCCACTTGGGAGCCAGGCCTAGCCAATCAGAATGAGTTTTTCCCCACAAAAGGGCTTTATTACAGACAGAAATACCAAATGCTCACTAACAGGGATGTAAACAAATTTGTGCATAACATTTGAGAGAAATAACCTTTTTGTTCGTATGGAACATTTCTGGGATCTTTTATTTCAGCTCATGAAACATGGGACCAGCACTTTACATGTTTTTGTTCAGTGTAGTTCTTAACAATTTTTGAATGATTACCCCATCTCTGGTTTTACCCCACACATACAATTATCTGTAATGTCCTTCAGTTGAGTAGTGAATTTCAAGCACAGATTTCACCATAAAGACCAGGGAGGTTTTCCAATGTCTCGCAATGAAGGGCACCTATTGGTGCAGACACTGAATATCCCTTTGAACACGGTGAAGATATTAATTACACTTTGGATGGTGTATCAATAAAAAATATTCCAAAACATGCGTCCTGTTTGCAATAAAGCACTAAAATAATACTGCAAAAAATGTGGCAAAGAAATGAACTTTTTGTCCTGAATACGAACAATTATGTTTGGGGCAAACGCAACACATCACTGAATACCACTCTTCATATTTTCAAGCATGGTGTTGGCTGCATCATGTTATGGATATGCTCATCATCTGAAGGGTGTTTTTTTTTTAGGATAAAAAGAAACGGAATAGAGCTATGCACAAACTCCTAGAGGAAAACCTGGTTCAGTCTGCTTTCCAACAGACACTGGGAGACACATTCACCTTTCAGCAGGACAATAACCTAAAACACAAGGCCAAATATACACTGGAGTTGTTAACCAAGATGACATTGAATGTTCCTGAGTGGCATAGTTACAGTTTTGACTTAAATCAGCTTGAAAATCTATGGCAAGACTTGATCAACAACCAATGATCAGCAACCAACTTGACAGAGCAAGAGTTTAAAAAAGTATATAATGGGCAAATATTGTAAAATCCAGGTGTGCAAAACTCTTAGATCCAAAAATACTCACAGCTGTAATCGCTGCCAAAAGTGATTCTAACATGTATTGATTCGGGGTTGAATACTTATCTAATCAAGATATATTAGTGTTTTATTTTTCATTCATCTTTAAAAAATGATATAATTTTTATTTCACATTGACATTAGAGTATTTGCAACATAACTAAATGTGGCAAAAGTCAAGAGGTGTGACTGTAGGGTTTCACTCGGCAAAGAAAATCGAATTCCAAAATTATGGGCATTAATATGGAGTTGGTCCCCTCTTCGCTGCTATAACAGCCTCTAGCAGGGCAGAAATGTTACGAACTGACATGTTGGAATGGTTGCATCCTATGACGGTGCCACGTTAAAAGTCACTGAGCTCATCAGTAAGGCCATTTTACTGCCAATGTTTGTCTATGGAGATTGCATCGCTGTGTGCTCGATTTTATACACCTGTCAGCAAAGGGTGTGGCTGAAATAGCCAAAGCCACTAATTTGAAGGGGTGTCCACACACTTTTGTATGTGTGTGTGTGTGTGTGTGTGTATATATATGTATATGTATGTGTGTATATATATATATATATATATATATATATATATATATATATATATATATATATATATATATATATATATATATATACAGTGAGGGGGAAAAAGTATTTGATCCCTGCTGATTTTGTACATTTGCCCACTGACAAAGAAATTATCAGTCTATAATTTTAATGGTAGGTTTATTTGAACAGTGAGAGACAGAATAACAACAACAAAAATGCATGTGAAAAATGTTATAAATTGATTTGCATTTTAATGAGGGAAATAAGTATTTGACCCCTCTGCAAAACATGACTTAGTACTTGGTGACAAAACCCTTGTTGGCAATCACAGAGGTTAGACGTTTCTTGTAGTTGGCCACCAGGTTTGCACACATCTCAGGAGGGATTTTGTCCCACTCCTCTTTGCAGATCTTCTCCAAGTCATTAAGATTTCGAGGCTGACGTTTGGCAACTCGAACCTTCAGCTCCCTCCACAGATTTTCTATGGGATTAAGGTCTGGAGACTGGCTAGGCCACTCGAGGACCTTAATGTGCCTCTTCTTGAGCCACTCCTTTGTTGCCTTGGTCGTGTGTTTTGGGTCATTGTCATGCTGGAATACCCATCCATGACCAATTTTCAACCCTTGGTCGTGTGTTTTGGGTCATTGTCATGCTGGAATACCCATCCATGACCAATTTTCAAAGCCCTTGCTGAGGGAAGGAGGTTCTCACCCAAGATTTGACGTTACATGGCCCCGTCCATCGTCCCTTTGATGCGGTGAAGTTGTCCTGTCCCCTTAGCAGAAAAACACCCCCGAAGCATAATGTTTCCACCTCCATGTTTGACGGTGGGGATGGTGTTCTTAGGGTCATAGGCAGCATTCCTCCTCCTCCAAACACGACGAGTTGAGTTGATGCCAAAGAGCTCGATTTTGGTCTCATCTGACCACAACACTTTCACCCAGTTCTCCTCTGAATCATTCAGATGTTCATTGGCAAGATTGACAGGTCTTTTGTGTTTCTTCCATTTGCGAATAATCGCACCAACTGTTGTCACCTTCTCACCAAGCTGCTTGGCGATGGTCTTGTAGCCCATTCCAGCCTAGGTAGGTCTACAATCTTGTCCCTGACATCCTTGGAGAGCTCTTTGGTCTTGGCCATGGTGGAGAGTTTGGAATCTGATTGATTGATTGATTGCTTCTGTGGACAGATGTCTTTTATGCAGGTAACAAACTGAGATTAGGAGCACTCCCTTTAAGAGTGTGCTCCTAATCTCAGCTCGTTACCTGTATAAAAGACACCTGGGAGCCAGAAATCTTTCTGATTGAGAGGGGGTCAAATACTTATTTCCCTCATTAAAATGCAAATCAATTTATAAAATTTTTGACATGCGTTTTTCTGGATTTTTTGGTTGTTATTCTGTCTCTCACTGTTCAAATAGACCTACCATTAAAATTATAGACTGATCATTTCTTTGTCAGTGGGCAAACGTACAAAATCAGCAGAGGATCAAATACTTTTTTCCCTCACTGTAGTCTGTCTCTGGGATGGGTCCTATTCGAAATGGCTGCTTTTGTGACCATTGCTGTCGGAGTTGGACAATAACATCCGACTATCACCGACAGGCACTGCTAGCGTTTTGACCCCGAAGTACTGCTGTTGCACAACACTAGGCATCCATGACATCACACTGAGTGTGTGTGTGTGTGTGTGTGTCAGTTAAAGAATCACTATGAGCCTCTCTCTGCCTCAGCTCCTCCTTTGCCCCAGAGGATGTCTGGCATCACCACCACTTTTCCTTTCCTCCTTCCCCGCACTATAAATATATTGCAAAGAAGGCGAAGATGGGAGTGGGTGCAGAAAGAAACATCCAATGGGAGAAAGAACCGACCAATGCTCTCCAGCTCCTGTTGGGAGATATCACTGTTTTTTCCCCTCTTTTTTTTCTTCTTCTACATAACCCACACTTAATGTAAGAGCTGGGTCTCTGAGGAAGACAATACATGGGCCTGTTCAGCCTATTTCTTTGCTTTTGCTTGCACAAGGCAGCCATTTCCCCCCTCATCTGAGCTGCGTTTGGTATTCAACTCCCTCAGACGTTTGAATAATAGTCCTTTTCCTCGTTCAGAGGCGGCCCGCGACGTTGGGATCTTTCGGCGCTCACGGCTTGTCGGCTTCTGTGTGTTCTTCACAGGAGCAAGCTCCCGACTTCCCAGGCTGAATCTCAGGCAGCTACTACCCAGTGCTGGTGAGGTGTGGGAGGGTGCCATGCAGTCAGGCATTTCAAACACACAAGTTCTTGAAATGCTTCCTACCCCAGCATTTTTTTGTGTACATACTCCGCCACACTGACTAGTATACTAGTCGACATGTTACGCATACTCAAGATACTATTAGTTCCTGGCCTTTTCTGGTCATCACATTTTGTAATTTCCCCACAAGTGTTTATTCCAATGACTCCCTTCGACCACCCTGGTATGTCCATTGAGAATGTGGAAGTGGAAAGTCCTCTCTGAAGGAGAGAGTGTGCGTCTCCAATGGCACTCCATTCCTTAGTGCACTACTTTTGACCAGATACCTATGGGCCTTTTTAAAGGGAATAGGGTGCCATTTGGGACGTAGCCAGAGTTTTTCTCTCAGGCAGTTGGGTTTACAGTAGCCCGGCACCTCCAGTCTATGAGTAACCATGTCTGGTATTCTAACGAGAGGCCAACCTGCTAGCCCTATGAACACCATCAGTGTGTTTTACAGGTGTTTATACCGGAAGGTTCTGTGCGGACAACACTGCAGTATTCATACTTGTTTTGCTGTGTTTTTTGTATTTTATTCCACAATGCATTGGCCTTTAGATGATTTAGAGATTGCACTTCATGAGTTGTTTCACAACATAACTTTTACTTCCGAATCACTTCATTTTTGTCTTTGGACATTTAGTTCTATATACTGTACATATAATACAGTGCCAAAGCAAATGCTGGACCTCCCTCAGTGCGTGGATACTCAATAAGATAGCCATTTATTCAAAATGATAAGAGGTCACGGGTCAATAGTTAGAAAAGGGGACATCAATCAACTCTGCGATCTCAATTATAACTCTGCATAATGTATGTTTTTAAAACGAAATAATATACTTTATGATTTACATACCACCATGCTTTCAGTGTGTTTGCCATCATATCATGACACTTAAATATGCAAAGTTATGGTGATTGCTATGGGGGGGGGAATAAGGCCTGCAGGCCACTATTCAAGTAATACGGCTTTGGCATGTAATTCCAATGCCCTTATCTTTTTAAGTATTTTTTTCAGACTATTTTCCTCTCACTAATTAAATGATATCGTCAAGAGACCAGTGTGCAAATCCAATCAAATCCAAAAAATGATCACACGCGCCAAATACAACAGGTGTAGAACTTAGTGAAATGCTTACTTACAAGCCCTTAACCAACAATGCAATTTTAAGAAAAATAATGGTTCAGTAAAAAATGGATAAGTAAAAATAATAATTTTGTTTATTTATTAAAGAGCAGCAGTAAAATAATAGTAACAACGCTAAATACAGGGGGTACCGGTATAGAGTCAATGTGCGGGGGCACAGGTTAGTCGAGGTAATTGAGGTAATATGTACATGTAGGTAGAGGTAAAGTGACTAAGCATAGATAATAAACAGAGTAGCAGCAGTGTAAAAAGAGGGGGTGGAGGGGACAATGCAATAGCCATGATTAGCTGTTCAGGAGTCTTATGGCTTGGAGGTAGAAGCTCTTAAGAAGCCTTTTGGACCAAGACTTGGCGCTCCGGTACCGCTTGCCGTGCGGTAGCAGAGAGAACAGTCTATGACTAAGGTGGCTGGAGTCTTTTGGCAATTCCTCTGACACTGCCTGGTATAGAGGTCCTGGATGGCAGGAAGCTTGGCCCCAGTGATCTACTGGGCCTTACACACTACCCTCTGTAGTGCCTTGCGGTCGGAGGCCGAGCAGTTGCCATAAAAGGCGGTGATGCAACCAGTCAGGATGCTCTTGATGGTCAAGCTGTAGAACATTTTGATGATCTGAGGACGCATGCCAAATCTTTTCAGTCTCCTGAGGGGGAATAGGCTTTGTCATGCCCTCTTCACGACTGTCTTGGTGTGTTTGGACCATGATAGTTTGTTGGACACCAAGGAACTTGAAGTTCTCAACCTGCTCCACTACAGCCCCATCGATGAGAATGGGGGCGTGCTCGGTCCTCCTTTTCCTGTAGTCGACAATCATCTCCTTTGTCTTGATCACGTTGAGGGAGAGGTTGTTATCCTGGCACCACACGGCCAGGTCTCTGACCTTTTGCTGTGTGTAGACATAGTATGCGTAGGATTATGCATACCTGACTGCATGTCAAGGCAAAGTCTGGACCTTGCTGTCATAGCAGCGCATACTTCAAATTCCAGATCGCTGTTTTTATGGCTTTCCATCCGTTATCCCATGTAATGAGGTAGTTTCTCATAAGACAAGACTATTATTGTTCTGCTGTCTGAGATATGTTTATTTGCTCACACTTTGCACATTTACCACCATGTTATTATGGCATGACACAAATCGGTGTACTCTCCATATATTCAGGAGATCAAGGGACACCCGGGCAGCAATTTGCCCACTCTGGGGAGAAGGCGTGGAGTCCATCAGACTGGGGATAGTGCATCTATAAGCAGTCTCTCCGACCTCTGGATCGATGGCGGAGGGGGAGAATTGAGACGGAGCGCCCCAGAGGCTGACAGCCTACTCCAGTGGAACTAATCTAGCAGCTCCAGAAACACTTTTGGCCCTGCCACAACATTTGTATGGTATCAGGTGTAAATATCTCATTAACCAATTTAGAATTTGGAAATATATTTTCCTGTAATTTGTATAGTAAAAAGGTGACAGTACGAAGGTACCTCACCTCAAAGCATGACATAATATAAATAATTGAAATTAGTTTCCATCCAATTGGCGACAGAATTTCATGCGAATATTCTAAGATCCACATCAAATAAATAAATATGCGCATTTTCCCATCAGAGCTGTTCAATCAAACGGACTTGTTGCGGATAAAAGGCTGTGAGTTATGTAGTGCATAAACTTTTTTTCACTTAAGTTTTCATGTACCAAAATATGTATATATTTTTTACTCTGCCGATGGTTTTGTTACAAAAACTGATTTGATAAATAGCAAACTTGCCTAATCTGGTTTTGGTGCCTGCTCACTAGACCAGTGGTTACCAACCTGAACTGCAGGTGGTCCGCATTCTTCTGCAATGATGCATCATGCGAGCACTCCCACACTTCTGCGACGGCAACACAGGCCAAAGCAAAGCCCAGGTTTATACCTCTTCCCTTCGACCTCGTTCAGAGGCTCCCTTGTAAGGAATGGTATGCACACCTACTTGTTTTGCCATGTAATGCAAACAGCAGAGCCAAATGCACCACACCCCAGGTCACGCCTAAGCACTCGACTATTGTTGTCAACAACAGGAGGTGCCTGGCAGACATGACACTCTGAAGAGTGGCACTGAGGCGTCCATCTTACAATGTGTTCCGGGCCAGTGCAAAATTGATTGTGCCTCCAAAATGTTCACCTTTTTGTGCTGTGAAATGAAAACTCAGGGAACCGTGAGTGTGTAAGAGTGACTTTGGGTTTGTGCACCTGCAGATGCGATTCCTGGCATCCCTGTGCAATGTAAACCTGATGTAGGCCTAATGAATGTATACAGATGTGGTATTTTACCTTTCTGTAAACACTATACTCCTTTTTATATGAATTACAGGTCACCAGTCCAACTGATTTACCATGTAAGTAAAGGAACGTTTCTGTCCCACAGTTTTTGACCACTATCAGTTGATTCTTATAACCTGGATCATGTGATGATGACAGCAACGATGACACATTAGTGATGGATGCGATTGGACTGGTGACCTGATTTCAAGTTTCAGTTAGATATCCCTCCCAGAACTAACTGGTTGCTCCACTTAGCCAAGTGCTCCAGCTCAGTAGCCGTGTTGATGGGGGGGCTTGCTGTTGCTTTAAGAAAGGGCCTTGGGAAGAGTGGGGGAGATCTACAAAATAACAACTCTTAGAGGAAAACCCCACCACCCCTGCAGTCCATAGCAAGGACAACTGACATGGTAGAAGAAAAGGATATGGATGCAAGAGAAAGAGACTAAAAGAGACTGCACTTCACATGGGGTCGTCAGTTCTTACTAGTCAGCACTGTTAACTTCTTTCTGGCCCTTGTGATATTATCCATGGGGACCAGATGACAACAGGCTGAGAGCGAGGCATAGAGAGAGAGTACTTGGGTGGAGGGTGAGAAGTCGTCAGGCTCGCACCACAGAGTGAGATGGAAGAGAGCGAGGGCCCTGTGGCGTTCTCCAGAGAGAAAGTACTTCCTTCCTACTCCCTTCGTGCCCCTCAGGGGAAACCGAAAACCAAAAGGGGTTTATGAATCCTGTAATTCACATTTTGATGTAAGCAATACACCCGCGGCTTTCGTAGTCTCCCAGAAAATCTCCTCAGTTTGTCAAAGCCCCTGGTTGGTCCTTCTCCTTTTGGAATTGTTTTGATCAATTGTGTTTCTTGTCTTTTATAGTGTCTACTGGTTTTATAAAGAAAATCATTGGAGTTGTAAATATTTCACAGGGGGAAAAAAGTATATAATTTCATAATTTCTAGAGATGGTCATGAAATATAGAATGGATGTGGGTGTATTGAATTAACCATACCATTAAACACAAATGTTTCCTTTTGAAGTAATCACACAGGCGTATGCATGCTCTATCCTCCAGATGCCCTTCCATGTCGGTTGCCAGATTAAAAGGCATCTGAGCAGACAACGTGTGTGTGTCTGCCTCAGGGAGACCACCTACTCTTGTGGTCCGCAGTCTCCACACACAGTGTTGGTGTTTACACTCTGTGTGTGTGTGTGTGTGTGTGCGCGCGCTGCCATCAGTTCAGACAGAGCGTGCCAGGGGGCTGCTCTAGCCGTTTCGGTACTGGAGAGAGACCGTGCCGACGTTAATCTCTGCAGTATGTTTTTACTAAAGTGTTAAACGCCAGTATCCAGGATAGCGCTTTGGCAAAACCTGTTGGCCTGCTGTTAGCTGTCATGTTGTTTCTTGTTTTGTGTTGGGAAAGTCTCAGTGCTCTCTCAAGACCTTTCTAGCAGGCTACCTATAAAGGATTTTCACACTACTGAGCCAAACTGCACTGAGCTGACCTGGTTACGTGTCCAGCGTAGTTGCTGTAACCGTGCTTAAAAGGACAATGTGAAAATAAAATATCAGAGCCAGCACAGTTTGCTTCGGATCGTCACAATAGTGTGAAAAGGGTATAGCAGGCATCAAGAGACAGGGGATAAACTAGCAAAGCTGCATTGTTGATGAGCTCTTCATCTTGGCACTCCTTTGTAAATAAAACGACTGCATTGTCATTCGAAGACTGAATATTCAAATCAAATGTACCAGTAATCACTTTGGAGATGTTTTGTCGGTAACGGCAAGACCTTGAGCTACATACAGTAGGAGTTTGATGTTGAGTCTTTGTGCATGTTTGAAATGACACACGACTACATTGCAGTCGGCTACTGCAGACCGACCGATCTACAGATCATACGGAGTAGTCATTTAGGATGCCAGGTGATTTGTAGATCAGTCAGTCTGCAGTTACCAAATACACTTTAACTACCCTCCGTAATGATCCTTGGCCGTTACTCCTCTCCCAGTTGGCCTTGTCGGCTCCAATTGCTGCCCCGTGGCACAGAAATGGCCCGCGGGATGCTCTTATCCAGGTTATTAAACAAAATCAATTGAAACACTTTGCGCCGTGGCTGGTCCATGAGCGTCCGCGTGAACATGGTTTTACTGTTACTGTATTTCACCTCCCTGGCAAAATGCAATCCTGAATGCTCCTCTCTGGTCCTTCATCACAGCTTAGTGACGCGGACGCTCATGGACCAGCCACGGGCGCAAAGTATTCTGAGGTGCTTGATACATACGGCCCCTGGTTTCTTAAAGCAGTCGGGTTATGTTTGTTATTCATCTAAATGCAACCACTCTGTGTGACCGCTTTGTGTTTGCCTTACAGCACCTCTTATCTGTCAAAGCTGTAGCTCTGTGTGTGTGTGTACCACACTCTGTCTTCTGATCCCTAACCCCATTGCTCCCCACTACTGTATTGTGACATGGAGGGCAATACTGATATTGCACAGTGTAGCCATGGCGACGTTGGCCGTGCCCTCTATGTATATTCTTAAGGTCACATAGGCCCACGTCCTGTCAGTCAAAGACCTTTCGTCGTTGAAATACCGTTGAAATGGAGCATTGTTTTGAATTGAGCTATAGCTTGACAACTCCATAGTCATTATGTAGTATTATATTACTTCCTGATGATTTTAGCCTCTTATTAAGCCGTGAAACCAAGTGTTACGTTATATTAATGGTATATCAGTCAACATAATGGTGGAGTCATTGCTTGAACTAAGCAGCTCAAACTTTTTAAGGATGAAATACATTTTGTGGCTTGTGTACTGGAATCGTGAACGGTGTATGGACTGTGTACATAAATAATGTGGCACAACAAGTTAAACGCAACAGTTTCCTTGGCCTCTGCTGATTTAACTGACAGTAAATAAGCTTTTTGGACTTTGCAATACCTCACCATTGATTGGCTGATATTTTTGGCGGCATAATCAGACTGCTTCCACAAACACCACGACTTTATTTTATTTCAACACACCCTGTGCAAGACTTCACTGTAGAGCTAACCCCGGCTGGCTGTCTATGATCAGCTAACCACTCTAACCACAACTTTCATCTTCTCGTTCTTACTCACTTAACCACCTCGTAACGGTCGCCGGGTAGCTCAATGCCCACACTGTTGCCCCGTAATCCTTGGGAGTTGACTCTTGTCAGCCGCCGCAAATCTAAGGTACAGCGGGTGCTTTGTGACTATGTGACCCGCTATGAAATGCTGGTTAAGCTCGCACGCATACCATCCACAGCCACTTCGTGTGTTAGCATAGCGAGCTAGCATAGCAATGTTGCGTTCAATCTGTGAGTCCTGGCTGCTCTCAGGCAGAAAGACCACAGTGAGTTTTTGGTGCCTCACTCCATCAAGGTCAGCCATGTGTAATCTCAATTTCGGCCAGGTATAGCCTAGTGTATGAATGTATTATGGAGTCTGTTAGAACCAGAATTTACTAATTGTGTTGATTCTTCTGCCATGAGGTGCAGAGGTTACTGAACATAGAGGAAAAAGAAGGGGAAATTAAGTCTCACTCAATACAAGGCAGTCCTTGAACACTTCATTTTGGGTGTTGTCGTTCTGTGTTAAGGTAACGGATGAATAATTGTCTGACAGTGTGTTCATTTCCTCCTTCCTTCTATTGCACAATATGTTGTAACACCTTACGCTCTTTGTAGGAGTCTGATTCATAGTCTTCTCCTTCTTTCCTCATAAACTCTGTCCGCTCTTAAGTATTGTAGTTAATAATAATATTATAATATGCCATTTAGCAGACGCTTTTATCCAAAGCGACTTACAGTCATGTGTGCATACATCTTTACGTATGGGTGGTCCCGTACTTAACATTGACTTATTTTGAAAATGCCAAAGACACCAATTCGAAGGCATAGCTCTTAAAAGCCCTTCAGGATACGCTATATCAGCTACAGTGAGGGGGAAAAAGTATTTGATCCCCTGCTGATTTTTGTACGTTTGCCCACTGACAAAGAAATTATCAGTCTATAATTTGAATGGTAGGTTTATTTGAACAGTGAGAGACAGAATAACAACAAAAAATCCAGAAAAACGCATGTCAAAAATGTTATAAATTGATTTGCATTTTAATGAGGGAAATAAGTATTTGACCCCCTCTCAATCAGAAAGATTTCTGGCTCCCAGGTGTCTTTTATACAGGTAACGAGCTGAGATTAGGAGCACACTCTTAAAAGGAGTGCTCCTAATCCCAGCTTGTTACCTGTATAAAAGACACCTGTCCACAGAAGCAATCAATCAATCAGATTCCAAACTCTCCACCATGGCCAAGACCAAAGAGCTATCCAAGGATGTCAGGGACAAGATTGTAGACCTACACAAGGCTGGAATGGGTTACAAGACCATCGCCAAGCTGCTTGGTGAGAAGGTGACAACAGTTGGTGCGATTATTCGCAAATGGAAGAAACACAAAAGACCTGTCAATCTCTCTCGGCCTGGGGCTCCATGCAAGATCTCACCTCATGGAGTTGCAATGATCATGAGAACGGTGAGGAATCAGCCCAGAACTACACAGGAGGATCTTGTCAATGATCTCAATGCAGCTGGGGACCATAGTCACCAAGAAAACAATTGGTAACACACTACGCCGTGAAGGACTGAAGTCCTGCAGCGCCCGCAAGGTCCACCTGCTCAAGAAAGCACATATACAGGCCCGTCTGAAGTTTGCCAATGAACATCTGAATGATTCAGAGGAGAACTGGGTGAAAGTGTTGTGGTCAGATGAGACCAAAATCGATCTCTTTGGCATCAACTCAACTCGTCGTGTTTGGAGGAGGAGGAATGCTGCCTATGACCCCAAGAACACCATCCCCACCGTCAAACATGGAGGTGGAAACGTTATGCTTTGGGGGTGTTTTTCTGCTAAGGGGACAGGACAACTTCACTGCATCAAAGGGACGATGAACGGCGTCATGTACCGTCAAATCTTGGGTGAGAACCTCCTTTCCTCAGCCAGGGCATTGAAAATGGGTCGTGGATGGGTATTCCAGCATGACAATGACCCAAAACACATGGCCAAGGCAACAAAGGAGTGGCTCAAGAAGAAGCACATTAAGGTCCTGGAGTGGCCTAGCCAGTCTCCAGACCTTAATGCCATAGAAAATATGTGGAGGCAGCTGAAGGTTTGAGTTGCCAAACGTCAGGCTCGAAACCTTAATGACTTGGAGAAGATCTGCAAAGAGGAGTGGGACAAAATCCCTCCTGAAATGTGTGCAAACCGGGTGGCCAACTACAAGAAACGTCTGACCTCTGTGATTGCCAACAAGGGTTTTGCCACCAAGTACTAAGTCATGTTTTGCAGAGGGGTCAAATACTTATTTCCCTCATTAAAATGCAAATCAATTTATAACATTTTTGACATGCGTTTTTCTGGATTATTTTGTTGTAATTCTGTCTCTCACTGTTCAAATAAACCTACCATTAAAATTATAGACTGATCATGTCTTTGTCAGTGGGCAAACATACAAAATCAGCAGGGGATCAAATACTTTTTTCCCTCACTGTACCTATAATAGTAGTGTGTGTGTGTGTGTGTTTATATTCATTTTCGTGCATTTCAGGCATACACTCCACTGATCTTCGAGCATGAAGGAGAAAAACAGAACGTACTGTTTTAACAAGCATTCAGTATAGCTTCAGTATTACGTCAGCATAGCAGCTCCTTTCCAAGGACCTTATTGTTTTCGCCCATCGAAAAGGGGTATTTGAGTACACATATTTACATATGCGGCCGTGCCCAATTTAATGCTAATATGGCGGTGCCTGTTAAGCTGGGCGAACTGGCCAGGGAGCGGGGGATTTAGTCCGCAAACATCATGGTCCCACTGAGCCAGACCTTACGTCATGTCTCCAAGTTTCAAGCAATTATATATACCCCCCCCCTTTCATTCCTCCCCACCTTAACCCTTTCTGATCTGACATCCCCCCCCCCGCAGCTTAGTGGAAGAGCGAGAATTGGCAATGAAAGACCCTGACTTATATGTACAGTTGAAGTCGGAAGTTTACATACACTTAGGTTGGAGTCATTAAAACTTGTTTTTCAACCACTCCACAAATGTCTTGTTAACAAACTATAGTTTTGGCAAGTCGGTTAGGACATCTACTTTGTGCATGACACAAGTACACAGTTGTTTACAGACAGATTATTTCACTTATAACTCACTGTATCACAATTCCAGTGGATCAGACGTTTACATACACTAAGTTGACTGCGCCTTTAAACAGCTTGGAAAATACCAGAAAATGATGTCATGGCTTTAGAAGCTTCTGATAGGCTAATTGACATCATTTGAGTCAATTGGAGGTGTACCTGTGAATGTATTTCAAGGCCTACCTTCAAACTCAGTGCCTCTTTGCTTGACATCATGGGAAAATCAAAAGAAATCAGCCAAGACCTCAGAAAAACAATGGTAGACCTCCACAAGTCTGGTTCATCCTTGGGAGCAATTTCCAAACGCCTTAAGGTACCACGTTCATCTGTACAAACAATAGTACGCAAGTATAAACACCATGGGACCACGCAGCCGTCATACCGCTCAGGAAGGAGACGCGTTCTGTCTCTTAGAGATGAACGTACTTTGGTGCGAAAAGTGCAAATCAATCCCAGAACAACAGCAAAGGACCTTGTGAAGATTCTGGAGGAAACCGGTACAAAAGTATCTATATCCACAGTAAAACAAGTCCTATATCAACATAACCTGAAAGGCCGCTCAGCAAGGAAGAAGCCACTGCTCCAACACTGCCATAAAAAAAGTCAAAGGGACAAAGAACGTACTTTTTTGAGAAATGTCCTCTGGTCTGATGAAACAAAAATAGAACTGTTTGGCCATAATGACCATCATGAGGAAGGACAATTATGTGGAAATATTGAAGCAACATCTCAAGACATCAGTCAGGAAGTTAAAGTGGTCCTCTGTAGCTCAGCTGGTAGAGCATGGCGCTTGTAACGCCAAGGTAGTGGGTTCGATCCCCGGGACCACCCACACACAAAAATGTATGCACACACGACTGTAAGTCGCTTTGGATAAAAGCGTCTGCTAAATGGCATATTATTATTATTATTATTATTATTATAAAGCTTGGTCGCAAATGGGTCTTCCAAATGGACAATGACCCCAAGCATACTTCCAAAGTTGTGGCAAAATGGCTTAAGGACAACAAAGTCAAGGTATTGGAGTGGCCATCACAAAGCCCTGACCTCAATCCTATAGAACATTTGTGGGCAGATCTGAAAAGGTGTCTGCAAGCAAGGAGGCCTACAAACCTGACTCAGTTAAACCAGCTCTGTCAGGAGGAATGGGCCAAAATTCACCCAACTTCTTGTGGGATGCTTGTGGAAGGCTACCCGACACATTTGACCCAAGTTAAACTATTTAAAGGCAATGCTACTAAATACTAATTGAGTGTATGTAAACTTCTGATCCACTGGGAATGTGATGAAATAAATAAAAACTGAAATAAATCATTCTCTCTACTATTTATCTGACATTTCACATTCTTAAAATAAAGTGGTGATCCTAACTGACCTAAAACAGGGAATTTTTACTAGGATTAAATGTCAGGAATTGTGAAAAACTGAATTTAAATGTATTTGGCTAAGGTGTATGTAAACTTCCGACTTCAACTGTAATTGGGGCTACACACGAACCCCACCACACCCACTCTACCCCAGCCCACCTCGACCCCCTCTGACATTGCCTCCATGCTCCATCCACTGCTTAGTGGTGAGCGAGCGTTTACAATTACAGTCCTTCCCTGCTGTCCATATTCTCTAGTAACGGTATACTCGTGCACTCCTCCCCATGCATTTAAAAGCATTGGATTGGCATAAGCATGGGCTAGAGGGAGGTTCCTCCTTTTAAATCCATGAAGGGAAGTAAGCAAGTGCACACTTGGGCAGAAGCGTAGAGGATTGGGACGCAAACGACTTACATGTAATGGGGTTACACACCTTCTACAGTGTCATGATGATTGGTTCCCACTCGTCAGATGGTCCTTCTTTTCTGTGCAATACAGTACTGCAGATCACAGTACTAACTTGCAGGGTTTTTCTCAAGCATCTCTTGTGTGTAAGGCAGAGGGAACAAGCGATGTGTGAGCTTTAAAGGTCAGGCCATCAGTGGGCGCAGACTGTCTGGCATCATAGTTCAGTGTAGTCAGTTCCTTCCCTCTTTCATTTAACGACTTGCCTCCAGCTCAGATGGTCCACTCAATAAAACTCTACAGCCAAAGAATGTCAGCAAACGAAAAGCTACCTGGATTTACTTAGTTTGTTCAGTGAGCGGCTTGTAAGTTGTGCATATTTACATGTAGGACTAGTCTTTCCTCTATATACTCTTCTCGAGCTCAAACACACACAATCTGCAAGGGCTCTTCCTTCTCCTCCTCCTATTTCCCCCCTCCTCTTCTCCCTGCCCCTGTCTCCGAGGGTTTCGCTGTTCTAAATAAAGAGCTGTTGCCCTTAGAAGTGTACGCATGTCAGCGCTCTCCCCCCGTGGGGTGGGCCAGGGCTGCTGCGTCACTCCGTTGTTCCTGCCATTTCAGAAGCCTCGCTCTTACTCTCTCTCCGAGCTAAACGCAAAAGGCCTCGTCGAGTTTACGCTCCACTCCTCCCTCCCTCCTCCTATCTATTAGTAGCGGTTACTGTGGAGCTGTGGAATTTGGGTTCATCACAATGCCAGTGCTGTGGGTATCCAACTGAAGGTAGTCGCCTCGGGCACTGCAGTGTGTATGTATGAGGAAGAGAGTGAAATATTGTTGAGAATAGTTAACTCATTATTTGCCAAGAGCCAGGAGATGTTTTTTTCCCCCGGAAGGTTTCTCTCGGTGTCCTCTGACGCTCGAACATTAGCATAGAGATTATTTGCATCACTCTGGTGTAACCACGGCTGGTTTACGGGAATGCAGACCACACTGAATAGAGCAGAGATCAGGATGTAGGACAATGGATCTAGTCAGGCAGATCTGTGATTACAAAACAAACCTGTAGAGGAAATACTGCAGACATGCATGCCCTCCCTAGTATGAAATAATTAAATAATCGCTGTGTTCTTTATACATTTGCGTTACCAGAGCTGATGACGTTTGGTGTCTGTGTGTTCAGGTTTCCACGGTTACTTAGGTTTTGCATCTATCAAAGGACACATAAGCACAAACGTGAAGTTCATAAGAGTATATCAAATTGGGTGTCAAATGAAAGCTAAGAGTCTATATTTTTGGGAAATGAAGGCATAGATACATTTATCTTAAAAATCAGGCATACATAAAGGATTTGATTTCTGGATAAACAGGTGGAAAAGGGGTCTACCAGAAAAAGTCTTAAAGTATCAGAAATACATCAAAACACAATGTTGGCGTAAAGACCCCTGCAAACTAATAACAACACTTATATTTAGTTTTGGATAAATTGTTTACCTTCTGTAAGTTTTAAGAAATACTGTCTTGTGCCTTGTAATTCCGTTACCAAAAACCCACATAGCTTTAAGATATTTTAAAATGTCTCTCCCTCATGAGGAGGGAGGATAATGAAAGTTCACAGAAGTAACAAGTAATGGTAGACCTACCAATTAGTTATAGTGATTTTACTGATATCAATTTTGTTCATTAATTATTAGGTGATTAAACCTTGTAGTTCCATTACCAAATTGGTGACAGAATTATCAAAAAATCTGAAACGGAATTACTGCAACTGAGTTGTCTACAATGGGAAATCTAATCTTTTTTTACCGTTATGTTCGGCTCATAACTGTTTTCTTTGTCTTTCTGTTGTCTAGTGGTGAAACCAAGAGTGTTAAAACAGTCTGAGTCTGGACAATCCCCCACTTTCTCTCTCTGATTCTCTTTCTCACCCTCCAGTTCATGTCACCACTCCCGGCTCTTACTGACACCTACCTAAGAGCCCACTCTCTTTCCATTTAACTGTAACAAGCATCCTCACCCACTGAGCACCGACCGACACCGGACATCCATGGACGTTGAAAAGTAGTTGAGATTTGGTCAGTCCTCCCTGGCCTTGATGTTAACGTCCGCAGACGGACTGGACTGGACCAAATCTGAACCTATCATAGACGTGTGTTTCACAAGTTTGGATAGTACAGTGAGTAGAGTACAGTGCTGAGTACTAGTGATGGAGGGGGGGAATCAATACATTTACAGATCGGGATATTATTTGTGACGATATATTGTTTTGACTATCGCAATATTATTTTTGTGCTAGTTTGCTGTACCTGCACCAAAACTCCAGTATAGACTATTTGTTTTCTCATTGCTCTCTCTTTTCCCTCTGCAGCAGGTTTATGGTGAGCAATATGTTTGGAACGCAATAAAATCACAGCATCAAATCGCAATACATATAGAATCGTGATAATCTCAATACATATTGGCATCGAAGTATTGTATTGTGAGGTCCCTGGCAAGTCCCAGCCCTACTGAGAACAGTACAGAACAGTGAGTAGAGTACAGTTCAATGCAGTACAGTATATTGTACTGTAGGGCTGGGACTTGACAGGGACCTCATGATACGATACTATCACGATACTTCGGTGCAATATGTATTGTGATTATCACGATTCTATATGTATTGCGATTTGATACTGTGATTTGTGTTCCAAACATATTGCTCACCTTTGTCTGCTTCAGAGGGACGAGGGAGCCATGAGAAAACGAGTTTTAATTAGTCATGGAAATAAAAGTGCTGAAAACAAATTGGCTCCCTATTTAAAATGATGGAGAACAAGCTATAAACGTTTTGGTGCAGGTACATCCAAGTAGCAAATACATATACATAATGCATTTCTGTGTAGTACAGTTCAGGGACCCATGATATAATTATGTTACCGTAATTCAGTTACTGGGTGTAAATCCACTTCACTTATATGTAGTTCAGTAACCAAAATAAAAAAAATTCAAACTCAAGGTGCCATGTCATTCTTTCTGCAGATATTTAAGAGTTTTTGGAAAACGTGGTCGCATACAAAACTGAGGGAGATTTTACCGTAATTCCATTACCAACGTTTGCATCTGCACAGTTCTTCCACTAAATTTGTTTTTGTAAATTCTTCAGTTTAAATTGTTAAAAGTACTCATTTTGCATAGAGTTTTGATTTGTTAACCTTTGAAATCAATGGTTTTTGTTTGGCATACATTTTAAAGTGAAAAAACTGAGTCAAAGCGTATTTCCCTTACTGTGGAATTGCCCTAAGGTTACTGGTCCTCAGCTCACTACCAAATGGTTTAACTTAAATTCTAGTTTGGACTGATCACATTTTGGCCTATAGATATGACTTTGTGTACGGACTGTACGAATTCAGCCATGGTCCTCTTGGGATAAGCTTTTTGTACCTGCTGCAATACTTAAAACTGGTTAAAGCTAGAGCTGGTGCTCTGAGTAAGCTACTGTTTGTCATGCACGGTTCCCTCTCTCGCTCAGCACATCCTTTCGTTCCCCTCTAGTTCTCTCTTTTCTTCCCTCCTTCTCTCGATGAATCATCCCTGCGCTGCTCCAGATTCTGACGAGGGGACATTCCCCCCCAAGGAATCTGTTGCCGCTCACTTTATATCCCGGAAATCCCTGACTTTCTGGGATAGAAATGTGACCGTGGTAGAGGGGGTTACTCATTGCCACCAGTTTGAAGTTTGGTTACAGAATAATTGAGGTTTGGATGACTTATGTGGCGTTAAGAAAAACTGCATTATAGTGCTGCCTTGTACCGCCTCTGCACCTGATTCAACCTGAAGGGGCTTGTCTTGCACTCCACACACAGGAGGTGGGGTTGACATGCTGGTTATGACAGGTTACAACAGGTGCTCAGCTGGAAATGACCCCAGGGATATTTCGTAACCCATATGGCAGCAGAAATGTCATGATTCTTCTGGGATTCACTCTGCATGTCTGGTGACGATCATAAGAGGGTCACCAGTCTGTGCCAATTTACTCAATATGTGTCCTCCGTCATCAACTATGCATCCAGCCCCAATCCAAGATCTACTATGCTTCCTATGCTTTGGGCTATTTTACAATGCATGTAGGTCAGCTTTTAGACACCATACACATGTTCACAAATCTCATTAAGATGAATAACGCATAAAGAAACACGTGATGTAAAAACTGGAACACTGCTCTGCAGAGTTGGGACAGTCTATCAGTCTTTTCATTTAAATGAAATGTTGTCAGAAGGCACAAAGACTCTGTTGGAAGGATATGAATCAGAGACTAAGTCTAATTTTTTTCTACTTCTGTCCCTTCATGTAGAGCAGCAACTCGTAAAGACAAGACAAAGGGAATTTTTTACAAGTGGGTTTTCCTGCATGTAGACGAAGGTACCTCCACCTGAAGGCCCTACTGCCAGCATACTCCTTTTTAGGACCAGACAGAGCCTGTACAAGTCCTCTAGGGCCAAGAGATTTTTCAGGAATCAATTGTCCTACTTTAAGAGCATAGCTATATGCTTTTACTCATGGGTGTGGGGAGGTGTGCCCCTTTCTGTCCAATGAGGTAATTTCTGGACAACATCTCTGTCCATTTAGGGGACCCTCTTTTGGTAGAGCACCCCCAGAGGCAAAAGTTTCATATAACACATTTAGGAGCAGTAAACTATGGTTCTTAACTTAAGTGTTATGTAGGCCTAATTAATAAAGAAGAAGAGGACCTTAGGATGGCTTTTTCTCTAGTCACTTCAAAATAACTAGAATACTAAGGACTCAACAAATGGCCTTCCTGAATCCATACAAAGTAGGAGCATGTGCCCAAGGATTTTATTTTCTGGGTTATTGTTTTCGAATAAAGTCGTCTAACTAGATCAGTGACTCAACTATGACATAATGAGATATTTTTGAATCTGTTGCTGTATCGAGTTGTTCCTAGAGCAAGGGTGATAGAGAGATGGTGGCTAATCATTGGAAGACCTGCTCTCTGCCCGTCTGCCTTCTGCCTTACAAAAAACCCTTGTCAGTTGCCTTGGTAACCTTGCACTTTAGACTGCCAGAGAGGTAGGCTTAGCATCCTCATGTGGGTGAAGTTGAAAGTTGGGACACTTTTCTATTAGTGGATGAAGCATCATACACTGAGAACATTAGGAACACCTGCTCTTTCCATGACAGACTGACCAGGTGAATCCAGGTGAAAGCTATGATCCCTTATTGATGTCACTTGTTAAATCCACTTCAATCAGTATAGATGAAGGGGAGGAGACCGGTTAAATTATTTTTAAGCCTTGAGGCATGGATTGTGTATGTGTGCCATTCAGAGGGTAAATGGGCAAGATAAAATATGTAAGTGCCTTTGAACATGGTATGGTAGTATGTGCCAGGCGCACCGGTTTGAGTGTGTCAAGAACTGAAATGCTGCTGGGTTTTTCACTCTCAAGTTTCCCCGTGTGTATCAAGAATGGTCTACCACCCAAAGGACATCCAGCTGACTTGACACAACTGTGGAAAGCATTGGAATCAACATGGGCCAGCATCCCTGTGGAACGCTTTTGACACCTTGTAGAGTCCATGCCCTGACGCATTGAGGCTGTTCTGAGGGCAAAAGGGGGTGCAACTCAATATTAGGAAGGTGTTCCTAATGTTTTGTACACTGTGTAAATAAACATTGTATATGAACATTTCTATATACTGGGGCATGATCAGAAACATTAGCTGTGCTGTATTTCCGAGCAGCCATGGTAACTGGCAAGAAGCGGTAACATCACAAGACTCACAAACTGCATAATGACTCTAGGATATTGTTTTATTTCTCACAATAGTTAGTTAATACAATGTTGAAACAGCTCTGTTTGCCTGAAAGGAATGTGCCAATCATTACTGTCTTTTTGACATCATTTGGAATTCTCTGTCTAGATAGTGTTTGAGTGACTAGTTATACAGTTTGCCCCCCCAAAAAATCATGCACTTTGCATTTTTCAGTCGAAGCACGTAATCGCCTGGAAATGCACATTGACAACTGATCACTGTGTTCAAAGGCACAGCAGATTCCCTCTAGTTAAATCACTGCTGGATAATCAGGGCACAGGCTTAGAATTAAGAAAAGTCTGAGCAAACTTTCACATTTGCACTAGCACACACAAACATGTATGCATGCACACACACACACACGCACACACAGGCTCGCTTTCTCACTCACATACTCAAAACATGTCAGCTGGCCTAGTCATTTTCCCGTACACAAACAAATGCAAGAAGCCAAGTATAAGGAAAAGGGGAAAAATTATGAGAAATTAGCTTCAAGACAAGGCCTACTGTGACGTCACTCCAGAGGCCTCGGCTGGGGTCAGCCTCCTACCTAACTATGCTAACCGCTGTGGCCCATGCAGGCTTTCACTGAGCTGTTGGCCCTCGCTGTATAGCTTCAAACCATGCTGGGGTAAACGAAACGAGAAAGCTCCTGTCTTGAGCAATGATGGTTTGGGTAGAATGATGAAAACAAGGAGATGCACTATCGTAAGAGGGGATGAAAGTAACTCCTACTGACTTCAACTGGGTTGCTAACTACATAATAATTCATTATAATTGATTGGATTTATATAGTGTTTCTCCAGAGTTGAGAGCACTTTACATAGTAAGGGGGGAAACTCCCATCATCCACCACACAGATAATAAAGGAGTTTAGTTGAAACAGTGACTTGAAATGAGAGCAGGTAATGCAGCTAAGTTAGCGGTTAGCATGGAGGGGCTAGCTCTGTGTCTTGAGGAGGAGTTTAAGAGGGGAAATCGACAGTGACTGCTTGGAGAGAGGAAAAGCAGGCCATTGTTGCATTCTGGGCCGTGTCCCCGGGGCTACAGAGGGTGGGTGGTGGTTCGGGGTGGCGTTCCCCGCTGCGATTGTGTTTGGATGCGAGTGAGCTGGCCTCATCATAACGCTCCATTTGGAAACTGTGGGTGTCTCGCAAACAAAAACTGGCAGCAAGAGAGAGAAGCTTAAGGAAATGGAAGATGAGTGTACTCTTAATAGAGAAGAGACTGGAGAAGAGAAGCGTAGGAGCAGATATTGGGGAAAATGTTGTTTCCACAAAAGCTGAATCACACTGCCTACCGCAGGTACAGTACCTTTACCCACCCAGACACCTCAGTATGTCATGTTGACACAGCATTGTCACTTGTAATGTGTTATTGGCCAATATGCACCAACCAATCCAGCCTCTCCTTACTATCTGGTCCTGTGTGGCTCAGTTGGTAGAGCATGGCGCTTGCAATGCCAGGATTATGGGTTTAATTCCTGGGGCCACCAATACGTCAAATGTATGCACACATGACTGTTAGTCGCTTTGGATGAAAGCGTCTGCTAAATGGCATATATTACTAGAATGTGTTCACTGGCGCAGAATTGCATCACTTGAGTGTCGGCGCTTAAGAATTCCCTTTTAGCTGCTATATTAAGATCATTCATGTTTTTTTCTTTCTTCCCACAGCTAAGCTAGTACCGCATGTCACATATCACCGTCAGTGAACCCCATTTTGAGATGTCACTTTTGACATTAAATCGGATCAACAGACGGAGTAGTTTAAGACGTCTCTCATTAATGAGTCACGAGTACGCGGTCAGCGCACGTCCTCGACGAGGGGAGCCAGCCCGGGTTTTAGATGCATGGAATCCCCCCCCTCCTTTTCCCAGGTGGCTTGTGCGATCTGCCTAGAATCAGGCCAGAAGGCTTAAAGCGAGTGAGAGATGGCGAGGCTTAGAGACTGCGAAAGATCAAGGGAAAGAGAGATCGAGGGAGAGAGTTGGGGAAAGAGACAAACCGAGAGGGAGAGAGATGCGGAGAGAGGGAGAGAATGAGTGAGAGAGGCAGTTAGAGAAAGATAGAAACTGAAAGAGTGAGAGACGGAGGGAAAGGGAGTAGGATCCAGAGACACACTCGGAAGTCCGAGAGCAAGAGATGGGGACAGAGAGTGACGGAGGGAAAGGGACAGAGGGGTAGAGAGAAAGAAAGAGGGAGGCCCAGTCTGGCTTGACACTGACCAGGGCAGACATTTATCACCTAATTAACAAGAGTCTTGTCTGCATTCTCACCACCATGCCAGCAAAGCCAGGGGTATGGGCGGTGGCTCAGCAGCCCAGACTAAATATACACTAGCCTCAATGCTTCAGAGGCATGACCCTAAGAGCCTGGCGCAAATATAGCCTGGTCCCAACTCAGTTTGTGCCATCTTGCCAAGTTGGCAAGACGGCACAAACAAATATCTGGGATCAGGCTAGTGTGAACAGGGCTTTTCTCAGGATATGATTCACAGCATGTTACAGCATAACATTGAGTTCAAGGTCAAATCAAGTTAGATTAGGTCTTGATTACTAAACATAGTTTCTTTTGTGTACACACCCACACACAGGCTATATTTGCGCTGTTAACTGAAGGTGTACCCAGCCACCCGAGCCACGGCCATCTAGAAGGTGGAGACAGTACAGGTGCATCAAAGCTGGGACCGAGAGACTGAGAAACAGCTTATATCTCCAGGCCATCAGACTGTTAAACAGTCACCACTAGCCAGCCTCTGCCCAGTACCCTGCCCTGAACCTTAGTCACTGTTTCTAGCCGGCTACTGCCCGGTTACTCTACCCTGCACCTTAGAGACTGCTGCCCTATGTACATAGTCATTGAACACTTTAATAATGTTAACATGTAGTTTTACCCACTTTATATGTATATACAGTGGGGGAAAAAGTATTTAGTCAGCCACCAATTGTGCAAGTTCTCCCACTTAAAAAGATGAGAGAGGCCTGTAATTTTCATCATAGGTACACGACAACTATGACAGACAAATTGAGGGAAAAAATGCAGAAAATCACATTGTAGGATTTTTAATGAATTTATTAGCAAATTATGGTGGAAAATAAGTATTTGGTCACCTACAAACAAGCAAGATTTCTGGCTCTCACAGACCTGTAACTTCTTCTTTAAGAGGCTCCTCTGTCCTCCACTCGTTACCTGTATTAATGGCACCTGTTTGAACTTGTTATCAGTATAAAAGACACCTGTCCACAACCTCAAACAGTCACACTCCAAACTCCACTATGGCCAAGACCAAAGAGCTGTCAAAGGACACCAGAAACAAAATTGTAGACCTGCACCAGGCTGGGAAGACTGAATCTGCAATAGGTAAGCAGCTTGGTTTGAAGAAATCAACTGTGGGAGCAATTATTAGGAAATGGAAGACATACAAGACCACTGATAATCTCCCTCGATCTGGGGCTCCACGCAAGATCTCACCCCGTGGGGTCAAAATGATCACAAGAACGGTGAGCAAAAATCCCAGAACCACACGGGGGGACCTAGTGAATGACCTGCAGAGTGCTGGGACCAAAGTAACAAAGCCTACCATCAGTAACACACTACGCCGCCAGGGACTCAAATCCTGCAGTGCAAGACGTGTCCCCCTGCTTAAGCCAGTACATGTCCAGGCCCGTCTGACGTTTGCTAGAGTGCATTTGGATGATCCAGAAGAGGATTGGGAGAATGTCATATGGTCAGATGAACAAAATATAACTTTTTGCTAAAAACTCAACTCGTCGTGTTTGGAGGACTAAGAATGCTGAGTTGCATCCAAAGAACACCATACCTACTGTGAAGCATGGGGGTGGAAACATCATGCTTTGGGGCTGTTTTTTTGCAAAGGGACCAGGACGACTGATCCGTGTAAAGGAAAGAATGAATGGGGCCATGTATCGTGAGATTCTGAGTAAAAACCTCCTTCCATCAGCAAGGGCATTGAAGATGAAACGTGGCTGGGTCTTTCAGCATGACAATGATCCCAAACACACCGCCCGGGCAACGAAGGAGTGGCATTGTAAGAAGCATTTCAAGGTCCTGGAGTGGCCTAGCCAGTCTCCAGATCTCAACCCCATAGAAAATCTTTGGAGGGAGTTGAAAGTCTGTGTTGCCCAGCGACAGTTCCAAAACATCACTGCTCTAGAGGAGATCTGCATGGAGGAATGGGCCAAAATACCAGCAACAGTGTGTGAAAACCTTGTGAAGACTTACAGAAAACGTTTGACCTGTGTCATTGCCAACAAAGGGTATATAACAAAGTATTGAGAAACTTTTGTTATTGACCAAATACTTATTTTCCACCATAATTTGCAAATAAATTCATAAAAAACCCTACAATGTGATTTTCTGGAAAAAAAAATCTCATTTTGTCTGTCATAGTTGACGTGTACCTATGATGAAAATTACAGGCCTCTCTCATCTTTTTAAGTGGGAGAACTTGCACAATTGGTGGCTGACTAAATACTTTTTTTCCCCACTGTACTGTATTCTAGTCATGGCTCATCCTATATAAATAACTGCTGCTGTACACACCTTTTCTATTAATGTCTTTACACACCATTATATGTACAGTATATACAGTGGGGAAAAAAAGTATTTAGTCAGCCACCAATTGTGCAAGTTCTCCCACTTAAAAAGATGAGAGAGGCCTGTAATTTTCAACATAGGTACACGTCAACTATGACAGACAAATTGAGAAAAAAAAATCCAGAAAATCACATTGTAGGATTTTTAATGAATTTATTTGCAAATTATGGTGGAAAATAAGTATTTGGTCACCTACAAACAAGCAAGATTTCTGGCTCTCACAGACCTGTAACTTCTTCTTTAAGAGGCTCCTCTGTCCTCCACTGTTACCTGTATTAATGGCACCTTTTTGAACTTGTTATCAGTATAAAAGACACCTGTCCACAACCTCAAACAGTCACACTCCAAACTCCACTATGGCCAAGACCAAAGAGCTGTCAAAGGACACCAGAAACAAAATTGTAGACCTGCACCAGGCTGGGAAGACTGAATCTGCAATAGGTAAGCAGCTTGGTTTGAAGAAATCAACTGTGGGAAAAATTATTAGGAAATGGAAGACATACAAGACCACTGATAATCTCCCTCGATCTGGGGCTCCACGCAAGATCTCACTCCGTGGGGTCAAAATGATCACAAGAACGGTGAGCAAAAATCCCAGAACCACACGGGGGGACCTAGTGAATGACCTGCAGAGAGCTGGGACCAAAGTAACAAAGCCTACCATCAGTAACACACTACGCCGCCAGGGACTCAAATCCTGCAGTGCAAGACGTGTCCCCCTGCTTAAGCCAGTACATGTCCAGGCCCGTCTGACGTTTGCTAGAGTGCATTTGGATGATCCAGAAGAGGATTGGGAGAATGTCATATGGTCAGATGAACAAAATATAACTTTTTGCTAAAAACTCAACTCGTCGTGTTTGGAGGACTAAGAATGCTGAGTTGCATCCAAAGAACACCATACCTACTGTGAAGCATGGGGGTGGAAACATCATGCTTTGGGGCTGTTTTTTTGCAAAGGGACCAGGACGACTGATCCGTGTAAAGGAAAGAATGAATGGGGCCATGTATCGTGAGATTCTGAGTAAAAACCTCCTTCCATCAGCAAGGGCATTGAAGATGAAACGTGGCTGGGTCTTTCAGCATGACAATGATCCCAAACACACCGCCCGGGCAACGAAGGAGTGGCATTGTAAGAAGCATTTCAAGGTCCTGGAGTGGCCTAGCCAGTCTCCAGATCTCAACCCCATAGAAAATCTTTGGAGGGAGTTGAAAGTCTGTGTTGCCCAGCGACAGTTCCAAAACATCACTGCTCTAGAGGAGATCTGCATGGAGGAATGGGCCAAAATACCAGCAACAGTGTGTGAAAACCTTGTGAAGACTTACAGAAAACGTTTGACCTGTGTCATTGCCAACAAAGGGTATATAACAAAGTATTGAGAAACTTTTGTTATTGACCAAATACTTATTTTCCACCATAATTTGCAAATAAATTCATAAAAAATCCTACAATGTGATTTTCTGGAAAAAAAATTCTCATTTTGTCTGTCATAGTTGACGTGTACCTATGATGAAAATTACAGGCCTCTCTCATCTTTTTAAGTGGGAGAACTTGCACAATTGGTGGCTGACTAAATACTTTTTTCCCCCACTGTATATATTTATATACAGTACCAGTCAAAAGTTTGGACACCTACTCATTCAAGGGTTTTTCTTTATTTTTTACTATTTTCTACATTGTAGAATAATAGTGAAGAACTCAACTATGAAATAACACATGAAATCATGTAGTAACCAAAAAAGTGTTAAACAAATCAAAATATAGTATTTGAGATTCTTCAAATAGCCACCCTTTGCCTTGATGACAGCTTTGCACACTATTGGCTTTCTCTTAACCAGCTTCACCTGGAATGCTTTTCCAACAGTCTTGAAGGAGTTCCTGCATATGCTGAGCACTCGTTGGCTGCTTTTCCTTCACTCTGCTGTCCGACTCATCCCAAACCATCTCAATTTGGTTGAGGTCAGGGGATTGTGGAGGCCAGGTCATCTGATGCAGCGCTCCGTTACTCTCCTTCTTGGTAAAAATAGCCCTTACACAGCCTGGAGGTGTGTTGGGTCATTGTCCTGTTGAAAAACAAATGATAGTCCCACTAAGCCCAAACCAGATGGTATGGCGGATTGCTGCAGAATGCTGTGGTAGCCATGCTGGTTAAGTGTGCCTTGAATTCTAAATAAATCACAGACAGTGTCACCAGCAAAGCACCCCCACACCATAACACCTCCTCCATGCTTTACGGTGGGAACTACACATGTGGAGATTATCCGTTCACCCACACCGCATCTCACAAAGACACAGAGGTTGGAACCAAAAATATCAAATTTGGACTCCAGAACAAAGGACAAATTTCCACCGGTCTAATGTCCGTTGCTCGTGTTTCTTGGCCCAAGCAGGTCTCTTCTTCTTTTTGGTGTCCTTTAGTAGTGGTTTCTTTGCAGCAATTCGACTATGAATGCCTGATTCGCACAGTCCCCTCTGAACAGTTGATGTTGAGATGTGTCTGTGACTTGAACTCTGTGAAGCATTTATATGGGCTGCAATTTCTGAGGCTGGTAACTCTAATGAACTTATCCTCTGCAGCAGAGGTAACTCTGGGTCTTCCATTCCTGTGGCAGTCCTCATGAGAGCCAGTTTCATCATAGCGCTTGATGGTTTTTGCGACTGCACTTGAAGAAACTTAGAAAGTTCTTGAATATTTCCATATTGACTGACCTTCATGTCTTAAAGTAATGATGGACTGTCGTTTCTCTTTGCGTATTTGAGCTGTTCTTGCCATAATATGGACTTGGTCTTTTACCAACTAGGGCTATCTTCTGTGTACCCCCCTACCTTGTCACAACACAACTGATTGGCTCAAACGCATTAAGAAGGAAAGAAATTCCACAAATTAACTTTTAGCAAGGCACACCTGTTAATTGAAATTCATTCCAGGTGACTACCTCATGAAGCTGGTTGCCAGAATTCCAATAGTGTGCAAAGCTGTCATCAAGGCAAATGGTGACTATTTGTAGAATCTCAAATATAAAATATGTTTTGATTTGTTTAACACTTTTTTGGTTACTACATGATTCCATGTGTTATTTCATAGTGTTGATGTCTTCACTATTATTCTACAATGTAAAAATAAAGAAAAACCCTTGAATGAGTAGGTGTCCAAACTTTTGACTGGTAGTGTACATAAAAATATATGCACAATCATAAATATTTAAGAAATATATTAATTTTTTAATATTCCGGTCTCTGACATTGCTCGTTCTGATATATTTCTTCATTTTTATTTTGTATTTTTCTGGATGTGCGTATTTTTTATTTATTAATTTTTATTCTCGGTATTATTGCACTGTTGACGCAAGAAGTACTGTACAAGCATTTTGATGCACCTGCGATAACATCTGCAAATCTGTGTTTTTGACCAGTAAATGTTGATTTGAATGTACAGCGTAACATTTGAGTTAGGCCAACTCATATTAGTTAAGCAGGTTAGGTCATCAGGTTAGGTAATTGATCTGAGCGTATGTTTTAGTACACAAGTTCGCTATATTTGCGCTCTTAACTGATTCATGGTACTGATTTGTATCATGTTAACTCATGTTAAGTACGTTTATTTTATTTTTTATTTTACCTTTATTTAACTAGGCAAGTCAGTTAAGAACAAATTCTTATTTACAATGACTGCCTACACCGGCCAAACCCGGACGACGCTGGGCCAATTGTGCGCCGCCCTATGGGACTCACATAAACGGCCGGTTGTGATACAGCCTGGAATCGAACCAGGGGGTCTATAGCACTGAGATGCAGTGCCTTAGACCGCTGCGCCACTCGGGAGCCTTAAGTAAGTTTAAATCAGATCAGGTCATCGATGTGAGTGTCTGTTTACTAGGTACACAAGCTTACATTTAGTCTTGGCTAGTTAACGTTTTTAGCTAATGTTCAGAGAATTGACTCTAGTAGTCCAGCCTGAGAACGAAGTTGCGAAACTCAAGACTATTCAGCCCCACAAGGCCTAATTTTAAGTTTAGTTGAAATGTTTTTGCTGTTACTCAAAGTACATAAATTATGAGCTCTGCAAAGTCTAAATGGCTTAGAATAGAAGGACCCATAGTTTTAAACTGGGTTGAGTTTTCAGACCAAATGGGGCTTGTTTTGGCCGAGGTGCTTGGTATGTCAGTGCATTCCGGTGTCCATGGGCTACGTGGGGGTTGAAAGCCCTGCGGCTCTCTACAAACCAACAGGAATGTGTGGAGAGCCAAATAGATGGCCATTTTGGAGATGAATAGCACAGATACCATGGTCAACCCTTGCCATCAGCAACTGGGTAACTGGAATTCACTGTAGATGTTGGAGTGGAAAGGTCATTCTGATTTTGGTTTGGAGTGAGGGTTTTACGAGACAGGGTTTGTGCGGTGTGCGTGTAGTATACTGTGTGTATGTTTTTGTAGCCTATTATATACAGTCTCACAACCTGAAGTGTTAAATAGGTCTATTATTCTAAGTAGACTACATTTTCTGCTAATTCAAAGTTATTACTAATTAATAACATTGATTAAGTATTTAAAGCAGTATTAATTTTGTTGCGCGATTCTACCATGTACAGAGAAAAAAAGAGGCCGGTGAATGTGGGTGGAGGTTATTATCTATGTTGCTGCTTTAGCGAAATAGCTCATTATCCCGACGCTAGTCCTAGAAAACTGTGTTTGTGTGTCTGTATGTGACTCACTGTGTGTGTGTGTGTGTGTGTGCGTGTGTTATTGGGGAGGAAAATGATTCCTTTTTGTGTTTATCCTTAATCGGATTAGTTGCGATTAGAGTGCTGTGTAGCCTGGCACAATTAGCCCGTTCACCCCAGCGACAGATCCGGGATCAGTTCTGCCTATCCCAATCCTAACCTTAATTATTACGAGGTGATAAACAAGACTGGCCCGGATCTGTCCTTTTTAAAGGCAACTTTCACAAACACCCACTCAGTGAGTCCATCAGTCAACCATAGCATTATGTCACAAATCGGCTAACCAGCTAAAATTCCTGGAAGGAGTTAAAATAATCCAGATCAAAACAAACAACAGGAAATGTATAGCAATTGAGTAGCCAAACACTTGAAAGAAAACAAGTTCCGGTACTGGTCTATTGTTAAAAGCGTGTGTGCGTCCCAAATGGCACCCTATTCCCTATATAGTGCACTACGAGCCCTATGGGGCTTGGTCAAAAGTAGTACACTATAGGGAATAGGGTGCCATTTGTGTCAGACTGAGATTGTGGCTTTAAAGCTGACAATGTGTACAATGAGCACCTAGCTAAATAATGTGCAGGTATTTCTCTTATTTTGCTGGCCTTTGTTTCACCCTGCTCCTGTGGAAGTTTTTAGCTGTGCGTCCACTATGTACTGATGGCTTACATACCTTATTTTGTCTCTCCTGGTCTAATGTTCACCTTGAATTAAACACATACAGTCACTACTACTACTAGTACTACTACTACTACTACTACTACTACTACTACTACTACCATTGCAATCACTACTACCACTACAACTTACACTGCCATAAAAATATAGCTCAGCTGAAGCAAACACACATTTTTCTTCAGGAAATTGACCTCTGCGCTCTTCTCTCCTCCAGGCCCAGATAGCCTTCCTGCAGGGCGAGAGGAAGGGCCAGGAGAACCTGAAGAAGGACCTGGTCAGGAGGATCAAGATGCTGGAGTATGCCCTCAAACAGGAGAGGTGAGGACCACATTACACTCAACTACACCTCACCTTCAGTCTTTACGCTAGGGACGGGCAACTCCGGGGGCTTTGGTTCTAAGCTGAGTGAGTGTCTGCAGGTAGATTTTTCTCTTTTGCCCACACTACTACCCTTTTTACACTATCATGACGAACCGTACTGTGCTGGCTTGAGTATTTTCCTTTCACATTGTCCTGTGCAGTACTGTTCCAGAACTACGGGGGATGCGTAACCAGGCCAGCGCAGTACAGGTCAACTTGGCTCGATTCAGCTCTGTAGTGTGAAAGGAGTGCCAGTTTTCCAGGTCTAAATCAGACAAAAAACAGCAGATACTTAGGCCTCCATGACTGGAGTCACCCGTCTCTGCTAAATACTGTCTGGAATATGTCAATATAGCTATACATCACATACTGCATGCAAACATAACTGTAGGCGCCTTGTAATTTTTTAAGCATGTAGCAGCGGAATGCTAGCTATGATCCAATACATTTTCATAGCCCCAAAAGCCCAAGATGGACTCATCTCTCACTCAATATGTTTCCACACAACAACAGGCAGCTATACTGTAAATTGATGTCTTACTGGAGGGAAATCCAACAGTGTTTTCTCAGGACCAGAATTGAGAAACACTGCCCTAGTAGTATCACATGACACACACACACACACACACACACACACAGTGGAAATATTAGCGTTGAGACATCACTATTTTATCCCATCACATACAGTGCCTTCAGAAAGTATTCATACCCCTTGACTTATTATTCCACATTTTGTTGTTACAGCCTGAATTCAAAATAGATTACATTTACATTTTTTCGCACACATCTACGCACAATACCCCATATTGACAAAGTGAAAGCATGTTTTTAGAAATGTTAGCAAATGTATTGAAAGTTAAATAGAGAAATATATATTTTAAATAAGTATTCACATCCAAGAGATGTCACTACAACTTGATTGGAGTCCACCTGTTGCCAATTCAATTGTTTGGACATGATTTAGAAAGAAACACACCTGTCTATATAAGATCCCACAGTTTACTGTGAATGTCAGAGCAGAAAGTATACCATGAAGTCCAAGGAACTGTCCGTAGATCTCCGAGATATAATTGTGATTATATATATATATATATATGGGGAAGGGCCAGAAATGACAAACATTTTCTAGAGTGTTGAAAGTTTCCAAGAGCACAGTGGTCTTCACCATTTGGAAATTGAAAAAGTATTGAACTATGCAGACTCTGCCTAGAGCTGGCCTTCAGACCAAACTGGGCAACCGGTCAAGAAGGACCTTGGTCAGGGAGGTGACCAAGAACCCAATGACCTCTCTAACAGAACTACAGAGTTCTTTGGCTGAGATAGGAGAACCTACCAGAAGGATAACAGTCTCTACAGCACTTCACCAATCTGGGCTTTATGGAAGAGTGGCCAGACAGAAGCCACTCCTGAGAAAAAGGCACATGACAGCACGCCTGGAGTTTGCAAAAAGGCACGTGAAAGACTCTGAGATCATAAGGCAAAAGATTCTGTGGTCTGATGAGACAACTTAACTCTGGCCTGAATGCAAAGTGCTATTTCTGGAGAAAACCAGGCACAGCTCATCACCAGTCTAACACCATCCCTATCGTGAAGCATGGTGGTGGCAGCATCATGCTATGGGCATGCTTTTCAGCAGCAGGGACTGGGAGACTGGTAAGGATAGAGGGAACAATGAATGGAGTCAGATACAGGCAAATCCTTGATGCAAACCTGCTTCAAAGTGTAAATGACCTTAGACTGGGGTGAAGATTTACTTTCCAACAGGACAATGACCCCAAGCATACAGCCAAAGCAACGGTGGAATGGCTTCAGAACAAGAATGTGAAAGTCCTTGAGTGGCCCAGCCAAAGCCCAGACTTTAATCCCATTTGGAAAAACTGTGGAAAGACTTGCTGTTCACCGCCACTCCCCATCTAATTTAACAGAGCTTGAGAAAATCTGCAAGGAAGATTGGGAGAAAATCCCCAAATCCAGATGTGCAAAACTGATACAGACATACCCAAGACGATTCAAAGCTGTAATTGCCGCCAAAGGTGCTTCTGCAATGTATTTACTCAAAGGTGTGAATACTTATCATTAGGTATTGTGTGTAGATAGGTGAGGGGGGGAATCGATTTAATCCATTTTGAATTCAGGCTGTAACACAAGAAAATGTTTGAATAAATCAAGGGGTATGAACACTTTCTGAAAGCATTGTACCATACAGGATAACCAGGGTTGTGGGTTTGATTCCCACGGGGGGCCAGTATAAAAAAAATATATAAAAAAATATGTATTCACTAACTGTAAGTCGCTCTGGATAAGAGCGTCTGCTAAATGACTAAAATGTAAATGTGAATAACCTGCTGCTCATGCACACACACACACACACACACACACTTGCGCCCTGTTGTGCCATATTGTAACCTCTTGTCCCTTACACAGGATTACAGTGGGGAAAAAAAGTATTTAGTCAGCCACCAATTGTGCAAGTTCTCCCACTTAAAAAGATGAGAGAGGCCTGTAATTTTCATCATGGGTACACGTCAACTATGACAGACAAATTGAGGAAAAAAAATCCAGAAAATCCCATTGTAGGATTTTTAATGAATTTATTTGCAAATTATGGTGGAAAATAAGTATTTGGTCACCTACAAACAAGCAAGATTTCTGGCTCTCACAGACCTGTAACTTCTTCTTTCAGAGGCTCCTCTGTCCTCCACTCGTTACCTGTATTAATGGCACCTGTTTGAACTTGTTATCAGTATAAAATACACCTGTCCACAACCTCAAACAGTCACACTCCAAACTTCACAATGGCCAAGACCAAAGAGCTGTCAAAGGACACCAAAAACAAAATTGTAGACCTGCACCAGGCTGGGAAGACTGAATCTGCAATAGGTAAGCAGCTTGGTTTGAAGAAATCAACTGTGGGAGCAATTATTAGGAAATGGAAGACATACAAGACCACTGATAATCTCCCTCGATCTGGGGCTCCACGCAAGATCTCACCCCGTGGGGTCAAAATGATCACAAGAACGGTGAGCAAAAATCCCAGAGCCACACGGGGGGACCTAGTGAATGACCTGCAGAGAGCTGGGACCAAAGTAACAAAGCCAACCATCAGTAACACACTACGCCGCCAGGGACTCAAATCCTGCAGTGCGAGACGTGTCCCCCTGCTTAAGCCAGTACATGTCCAGGCCCGTCTGAAGTGCATTTGGATGATCCAGAAGAGGATTGGGAGAATGTCATATGGTCAGATGAAACCAAAATATAACTTTTTTGTAAAAACTCAACTCGTCATGTTTGGAGGACAAAGAATGCTGAGTTGCATCCAAAGAACACCATACCTACTGTGAAGCATGGGGTTGGAAACATCATGCTTTGGGGCTGTTTTTCTGCAAAGGGACCAGGACGACTGATCCGTGTAAAGGAAAGAATGAATGGGGCCATGTATCGTGAGATTTTGAGTGAAACCCTCCTTCCATCAGCAAGGGCATTGAAGATGAAACGTGGCTGGGTCTTTCAGCATGACAATGATCCCAAACACACCGCCCGGGCAACGAAGGAGTGGCTTCGTAAGAAGCATTTCAAGGTCCTGGAGTGGCCTAGCCAGTCTCCAGATCTCAACCCCATAGAAAATCTTTGGAGGGAGTTGAAAGTCTGTGTTGCCCAGCGACAGCCCCAAAACATCACTGCTCTAGAGGAGATCTGCATGGAGGAATGGGCCAAAATACCAGCAACAGTGTGTGAAAACCTTGTGAAGACTTACAGAAAACGTTTGACCTGTGTCATTGCCAACAAAGGGTATATAACAAAGTATTGAGAAACTTTTGTTATTGATCAAATACTTATTTTCCACCATCATATGCCAATAAATTCATTAAAAATCCTACAATGTGATTTTCTGGAATTTTTTTTCTCATTTTGTCTGTCATAGTTGACGTGTACCTATGATGAAAATTACAGGCCTCTCTCATCTTCTTAAGTGGGAGAACTTGCACAATTGGTGGCTGACTAAATACTTTTTTTCCCCACTGTATGTCACGTTAAACACATACACACACACATCGTGGGAAAACGCAGCACCAAGGCGGCGCCGTGTCCCCTATAACCACATTCCCACGGTCATGTGCTGCTCATACACCTTATCATGGGTAACGCAGCACGGCGTCACACCCCTCTTCCACCTGTCTGCCACCATAATTACATATAGGACATATAGAGTCATTTAATAGGATCTTTGTCTGCCACACACTACCAGGCGACCTGCGGATTAGACTAGACTGACTACATGGGAGACTCGGACTGGTCATGTGGTTTGGATGGCTAAAACTTGGCCTGGAATCCAGACTTTCGAATGCTCCGTTTCATTTTTAATTCCAGGCTAGGAATCACTGGTGAAACGGAGTATGCCAGTTTGGAGTCCAGGCTATGCTTTAGCCATCCCAACCACATGTCCAGTCTCCCATTATCAGTTTGGATTACAGGCTAGCTAGAGCCTCACTCTGAGTCTTAAACCTACGGAGTCTGGTAGGTTGGATGAAGGAATGAAGAGAACCTGAACGACATGGTCTTTTTGAGAAGCTACTCCACGTCACTCAGCCACCCTTTTCTTGCTCTCTCGATCTCAGTATTATTCTCTCTTGCTCTCCTTTGCCCTCTTCTCATTCTGTTTCTCTTTCTCTCTGTCATCACTCTTTCTGTCCTTATCACACTCTCTCTCCTTGTCCATCCTTCCCCCTCTTTGACCCTGCACGTCTCCCATCTCTGTTTCACTTTCTCTGCCCTCTTCTCCTCGCCTTTCTGTTCTCCATCTCTTCCCTTTTGCACACTTTCCTTTTCTCTCCCTCGCTCCCACACTCTCTTTCTCTCCCTCGCTCCCACTCAATTGAGCATGAGTCATTCTGCATCATTCTGAGTTCCGACTGGTATTATACGTTTCTCTCATTGCCTTTCCATGTAGGAGAAACCTTGAGCATCCAACCTACAGTTTATTTAAAATCAAACAGTCTGTCCGTTCATATTGGAAAGCTAACATTGCATTGTGCATCTGTATCAGTTTGCACCTGCTGTGCGTAGTGTTGGCATTGTATTGATTTATGCCGAAGTACTTCAGTTATGTGTAATTCCCTTCATCTGCATTCTGCACTTAAAATGAAAGAACTAGAGAGTAAAAAAAGTATAAATAGTTTGAGAGAAGCATCCACAATATTACGTTCACCTGTCCCCTGTGTACAAACCAATGCAGATGAAGGAGAGGAGATGAATCGAGGAAACTACATTAGACTACTATGATCCACCCCTGTAGCCTGGTCCAAGATCTGTTTGTGCTGTCTTGCAAACTCCTATGGTCACTGTCAAATCATGGAAGTTGGCAAGACAGCACAAACGGATCTGGAACCGGGCTATAGCTCATGGACTGTGGCAAAGTCAAGGGCTGCGTTCCAAATGGCACCCTATACAGTGGGGGGAAAAAAGTATTTAGTCAGCCACCAATTGTGCAAGTTCTCCCACTTAAAAAGATGAGAAAGGCCTGTAATTTTCATCATAGGTACACGTCAACTATGACAGACAAATTGAGGAAAAAAAATCCAGAAAATCACATTGTGTAGGATTTTTAATGAATTTATTTGCAAATTATGGTGGAAAATAAGTATTTGGTCACTTACAAACAAGCAAGATTTCTGGCTCTCACAGACCTGTAACTTCTTCTTTAAGAGGCTCCTCTGTCCTCCACTCGTTAGCTGTATTAATGGCACCTGTTTGAACTTGTTATCAGTATAAAAGACACCTGTCCACAACCTCAAACAGTCACACTCCAAACTCCACTATGGCCAAGACCAAAGAGCTGTCAAAGGACACCAGAAACAAAATTGTCGACCTGCACCAGGCTGGGAAGACTGAATCTGCAATAGGTAAGCAGCTTGGTTTGAAGAAATCAACTGTGGGAGCAATTATTAGGAAATGGAAGACATACAAGACCACTGATAATCTCCCTCGATCTGGGGCTCCACGCAAGATCTCACCCCATGGGGTCAAAATGATCACAAGAACGGTGAGCAAAAATCCCAGAACCACATGGGGGGACCTAGTGAATGACCTGCAGAGAGCTGGGACCAAAGTAACAAAGCCTACCATCAGTAACACACTACGCCACCAGGGACTCAAATCCTGCAGTGCCAGACGTGTCCCCCTGCTTAAGCCAGTACATGTCCAGGCCCGTCTGAAGTTTGCTAGAGTGCATTTGGGTGATCCAGAAGAGGATTGGGAGAATGTCATATGGTCAGATGAACAAAATATAACTTTTTGGTAAAAACTCAACTCGTCGTGTTTGGAGGACAAAGAATGCTGAGTTGCATCCAAAGAACACCATACCTACTGTGTAGCATGGGGGTGGAAACATCATGCTTTGGGGCTGTTTTTTTGCAAAGGGACCAGGACGACTGATCCGTGTAAAGGAAAGAATGAATGGGGCCATGTATCGTGAGATTTTGAGTGAAAACCTCCTTCCATCAACAAGGGCATTGAAGATGAAACGTGGCTGGGTCTTTCAGCATGACAATGATCCCAAACACACCGCCCGGGCAACGAAGGAGTGGCTTCATAAGAAGCATTTCAAGGTCCTGGAGGGGCCTAGCCAGTCTCCAGATCTCAACCCCATAGAAAATATTTGGAGGGAGTTGAAAGTCCGTGTTGCCCAGCGACAGCCCCAAAACATCACTGCTCTAGAGGAGATCTGCATGGAGGAATGGGCCAAAATACCAGCAACAGTGTGTGAAAACCTTGTGAAGACTTACAGAAAACGTTTGACCTGTGTCATTGCCAACAAAGGGTTTATAACAAAGTATTGAGAAACTTTTGTTATTGACCAAATACTTATTTTCCACCATAATTTGCAAATAAATTCATAAAAAATCCTACAATGTGATTTTCTGGATTTTTTTCTCTCATTTTGTCTGTCATAGTTGACGTGTACCTATGATGAAAATTACAGGCCTCTCTCATCTTTTTAAGTGGGAGAACTTGCACAATTGGTGGCTGACTCAATACTTTTTCCCCCCACTGTATATTGTGCATTACTTTTGACCAGAATCCTAAGGGCCCTGGTCAAAAGTAGTACACTAGGGAATAGGGTGCTATTTGGGATGAGGACAAGGTCACCCCCATGGTTAGCAAGAAGGGTTTATTTTTAGTTGTCCCCCGCAATGAAATCGGGGAGTGGACTGTGGATGTGTGTCCGTCCGGTAGTCACATGCGATATCTCAGACAGCACTAACCCGATTTTGACGAAACGGGGGTAATGATCCGCCTTGCCATAGAGATCCAGCATTTACAAAATTACACTGATTGGCGAGATGGTGGCGCTATAACAAGAGATTGAAAATGCTAACTTTGAAAGGTCACGCCCCTCACCCTGTTTGACCTAAAGTCATGAAATTCAGTACATAGGTCCCTCTCCTTACAAGGAGAGGGACCTATGAGGTCTGCCCTGTAAGGTCCGCCCTGACGGATGTTCCGCCATTTTGAATTTAGTGAAAAACACTTAAAACGCTACTCTTCTGGCACCGAAGGACCGATCTGCATGAATCTTGATATGTGGCATCTATGGACAAAGGCTTCTCAATGCATTGAATATACATTTTGTAGTGCTTAGGTTGTTATGAGTGTACTGATAAGTAGACAACTTTGAGAAAAAATATGTTATATCGGAGTTGTGCCTGTTGTGCACACGCGTATCTGCCCTCTCATTGGCTAGAATGGTCCCACCTGATCTTGCCTCTTCCCGACTGCCTTCTAGTCTGAGTACCAGTCTCTTTAGCTAACATTCCATTTCTTGACACTCCTTTTCATTGCCAAAGAGACTGCCCTTTCGGCAATCTCAATGTTCAATATGCGCTGGATTTACGGCGGAGTTGCTCATTGGTTGTTGTTCACTCCACATGTTGTCATTTTCCATGACAACATGTGGAGCCTCAAATAGAATTTGACTTTATAACAAAGTCAATAACAAACATTTAGCTGTTAGCTGGGCAAGTTGTTGTATAAGACGTTTTGTGGTTGGAATTGCAGTCTTTGGCACATGATATGGAGTACAGGGAGTGTATTAGCTAAGGAGACCGTTGCCCAGGCTAACTGCCTTCCATTTTTTTTTTTGAATATATTTATTTTCATTGTTGGAGTGGCCACTTAAGTATCTGGTCAATATAATGGATAATCTGTGGTCACACACGATAACTGAAAAAAACAGAGACGCAACATCGCGAGACCTCAGGGAATGCTTGCGAAGCAGACTAGGTAGACCAGGCTGGGGTTTGGGGTTTTAGAAGTCAATGAGAGAAGTGAAAGATTATTCCTTTAGTTGTTAATTTTATCGAAATCTAAAGGCACAACCTAGATTTGAGCCAATGTCTTAAGTATTTGAACATGTTATTACTCCAACTTCGTGAAAGTGACAAACTGACAAGTTTTTTTGTTGTTGTCAAAAACGACTTCATATCGAAGGAGTGCATTTGATTTGACGGCCTGCACATGCGCAGTTTGTCGCGAGATGACCGTTAGACCCGATGACGTGTTTCTGCACTTGAGCTTAGCAAGCCAACATCGCCATGACATCACCTACAAGTATGATCGGGGATTTCTATTGGAGAAACAGTTTTAGCCTATCTTTATACTGTACTGTCTTTGACTACTTTTTGGGGAGTACTCTTGTTTTGGATGACCTCTGGTGCTCTCCGGGGTGAAGTTTCTCCTAGGTAAAGATCTAGGATAAGCTTCCCTTCCCCCAATCCTTACCTTAACCATTAGTGGGGGAAATGCAAAAGTGACCCAAGATCAGCATCTTGTTTAGATTGACCTCTCCTGGTAATACTGTTACTGACAAAAAGAGACCTTTTAGTTTTTGGGGCTGACGATAAGTGATGATGACGATGATATTGATGATGGTAATGAGGATAATGATGATGATAAGAATCACTGGAAATTAGCATAAGCTATGGTGTGATGGTGCAATGCAGTTGACTGTTTTACATTCAATGTGTCAATGTTTTAATTATAAATCCCTATGTAAACAATTTTAAAAACAAATAAGTTAAATTACGATGATGATGATACCTTTTAAAGTGATCCATCATCCCCTCAGTGTCTTATTCTCTTATAGAATTACCAGCACTCCACTCGCCTAATCCTCTCTCCTCATGGCCTTTGTTTGTAGTGATTCGATGTTTGAGTGACACCAAGTCAAGTCTCAGTCTAGTCGCAGTCTAGCTAAGCAAGTTGAAGTTCTCATTAAAGTGCATCTTCCTTCACAAGAGGGCACCCATCCAGGGCCTGTATTAAAAAAGCCTGATCTGGGAGCAGTTTTGTATTTTAGATTATAAGGAATGGAGGGAGGGGGGGGGGGTGTGGGGCCTGATCCTAGATCAGCACTCGTACTCTGAGACGCTTTATGAGTACAGGCCAAGATATTACACACTCCTCTGGCCGACCTATAAAATATGTAGAATGTAGTTTGTGTGCTATTTAGCCTATCTTCCCAGTCCCGTGTACCTCAGTTGGTAGAGCATGGCGCTTGCAACGCCAGGGTTGTGGGTTCGATTCCCACGGGGGACCAGTATGAAAATGTATGCACTCATTAACTGTAAGTCGCTCTGGATAAGAGCGTCTGCTAAATGACTAAAATGTAAAAATGTAAAATCTTCATACTGTACCGTCTTTGACTACTTTTTGGGGAGTACTCTTGTTTTGGATGACCTCTGGAGCTCTCCGGGGTGAATCAATCTTGGGCAAAAAAACCTCATGGCTTAATATCCACTATTAAGTTTAGATGAATATCAACCCAGTGAATGAACAAATGCATTTCCTACCCCAGCCCCTGCGTAGCATCCCACCCACATGTTCTTAATATAATAATACACTGCTCAAAAAAATAAAGGGAACACTTAAACAACACATCCTAGATCTGAATGAATGAAATAATCTTATTAAATACTTTTTTCTTTACATAGCTGAATGTGCTGACAACAAAATCACACAAAAATTATCAATGGAAATCAAATGTATCAACCCATGGAGGTCTGGATTTGGAGTCACCCTCAAAATTAAAGTGGAAAACCACACTACAGGCTGATCCAACTTTGATGTAATGTCCTTAAAACAAGTCAAAATGAGGCTCAGTAGTGTGTGTGTGGCCTCCACGTGCATGTATGACCTCCCTACAATGCCTGGGCATGCTCCTGATGAGGTGGCGGATGGTCTCCTGAGGGATCTCCTCCCAGACCTGGACTAAAGCATCCGCCAACTCCTGGACAGTCTGTGGTGCAACGTGGCGTTGGTGGATGGAGCGAGACATGATGTCCCAGATGTGCTCAATTGGATTCAGGTCTGGGGAACGGGCGGGCCAGTCCATAGCATCAATGCCTTCCGCTTGCAGGAACTGCTGACACACACCAGCCACATGAGGTCTAGTATTGTCTTGCATTAGGAGGAACCCAGGGCCAACCGCACTAGCATATGGTCTCACAAGGGGTCTGAGGATCTCATCTCGGTACCTAATGGCAGTCAGGCTACCTCTGGCGAGCACATGGAGGGCTGTGCGGCCCCCCCAAAGAAATGCCACCCCACACCATGACTGACCCACCGCCAAACCGGTCATGCTGGAGGATGTTGCAGGCAGCAGAACGTTCTCCACCGCGTCTCCAGACTCTGTCACGTCTGTCACGTGCTCAGTGTGAACCTGCTTTCATCAGTGAAGAGCACAGGGCGCCAGTGGCGAATTTGCCAATCTTGGTGTTGTATGGCAAATGCCAAACATCCTGCACGGTGTTGGGCTGTAAGCACAACCCCCACCTGTGGACGTCGGGCCCTCATACCACCCTCATGGAGTCTGTTTCTGACCGTTTGAGCAGACACATGCACATTTGTGGCCTGCTGGAGGTCATTTTGCAGGGCTCTGGCAGTGCTCCTCCTTGCACAAAGGCGGAGGTAGCGGTCCTGCTGCTGGGTTGTTACCCTCCTACGGCCTCCTCCACGTCTCCTGATGTACTGGCCTGTCTCTTGGTAGCGCCTCCATGCTCTGGACACTACGCTGACAGACACAGCAAACCTTCTTGCCACAGCTCGCATTGATGTGGTCCTCTGTAGCTCAGCTGGTAGAGCACGGCGCTTGTAACGCCAAGGTAGTGGGTTCGATCCCCGGGACCACCCATACACAAAAATGTATGCACGCATGACTGTAAGTCGCTTTGGATAAAAGCGTCTGCTAAATGGCTTATTATTATTATTATTATCCTGGATGAGCTGCACTACCAGAGCCACTTGTGTGGGTTGTAGACTCCGTCTCATGCTACCACTAGAGTGAAAGCACCGTCAGCATTCAAAAGTGACCAAAACATCAGCCAGGAAGCATAGGAACTGAGAGGTGGTCTGTGGTCACCACCTGCAGAACCACTTCTTTATTGGGGGTGTCTTGCTAATTGCCTATAATTTCCAACCGGTTGTCTATTCCATTTGCACAACAGCATGTGACATTTATTGTCAATCAGTGTTGCTTCCTAAGTGGACAGTTTGATTTCACAGAAGTGTGATTGACTTGGAGTTACATTGTGTTGTTTAAGTGTTCCCTTTATTTTTTTGAGCAGTGTATATGTCATTTACAAGACACTTCTTCAAATGTATGTATGAAGCCAGTTAATTTACAGATACAATCAACAGTGAGATGCGTATCTTCTGTTAGATCATTAATGAGCTGTTAACTCACTGTGGCTGCCTTATCATTTAAAGCTTTTTATTTATCCCTCTTTCTTCTCTCTCTCTATCGTTCTCTATCATTCTTTCTTTCTCTCTTTTTCTCTCTCTTCTTTCTTTCTTTCTTTTCCTTTCACCCTCAGGTCAAAATACCACAAGCTCAAATATGGAACAGAGTTGAACCAAGGAGACATGAAACCTCCCAGCTACGATGATTCCGGTAAGTTCCACCTCTTATCTTAGGACCAACCGGTGGCGTTGACACCACTTTGAGTCCTACATCGTAAAGCTATCTTTTAATGCCACAATTAAAATGACTAATAACATATTTGTATGGCTCCTTTCTCAGACCCCAAGTGCTTTACATATTCAAGATAACACAATGCGTTCACACACACTGTAGACATAGATGGAATAAATTAAAAACAAAAATGCCCAAAAAAAAGCGCAACCAAATAGCACCTAGGTTAGTGGTTGTAAATGAAAGCATGACTTTGCAGATCTCATCAGCAGTCATCACTCATGATGGATGACATTTGCGACCAACCGTCTCGATTCGGTCTTATGTAGCAAATTTTGAAATTATGTTTTTTACATTGGATAAAAGTAGAGACTCCGAGATAGAATATGGTATATGATACACTGCAGTTGAGGAACAATGGGAAAGTAATTCTGCTTTGAAAGTTGATCAACTTGTAACCCCACTTTTGAGAAAATGGCCCTTGAACGTTTTGGTACACCTACTGGAGAGCTCTTCTGTCGTCTACAACCATTCAGCATCGTTCACACCCTCTTAAGCCTTAGCCCCACCCATCTCTTTAAGGATTCACATGTGAGGCCATGTTCTAAACAGAGTGAGTAGTTTAGTAAACAACCAAAGATTTCAAGACTAAAAGTAGTAGCCTACAATAAGGAAAAACTACAGGTAAAAATACACTTTATCTAGTCCTTGGCCTATATCCTAATCTGACTTTGGTGCAGGTCATGTTGTTCTTCACATTACCGTAAGTTTATTTGTCACATGCACAGGATGCAGAAGATTTAAACGGTACAGTAAAATGGTTACTTGCATAGTAGCAATATCAAAAAGTGTCCAGATATAAATATTTTATAATTATTAGATTACGTTTACCCGACACACTTGTCTAAATTTATGGATTGTGTGAAGGAAATGCTATAACCACCCCCCAGCCACATCTAGCTAAGTGGATGGGTCACTGTTGTCTAGACGTGTACACATCTTCATGAAATACAATAGATGGCCGTAAACACCCCCAGACACACCTGGCTAACTTGATGGGTCATGTAATCATCTGGCGAAGTGGAGTCTTTTGTTTAGACATGTAGGTAGCATAATCCCAATTTATACTACCACCAATACAAACATTGTCATAGCTGTAGTATGAATCTGCATGTAGCTAAAGATCTAACCAACTAGGTTCAATGTTAGCTAGCTAACATTAGGCTATAACTAGCAATGCAAATGGGTTTCTGATTCGAATAATATTACAACACAGATCATACGCGTAACGTTAGCTAGCGAGCCAGCAAGCTAAAGTTTGCTAGCTAGCTAACAATACGCTTTAACTTACAATGAAAACAACTTTCTGACAAAATTAGAAACGTATAATATCAGAAAATGTAGTTAGACTCTTACCCGTATACATGGATGAACGCTTCACGGAAGACTGGAACCATTTAACTCAGTTTTGTTTGTAGCTATATCTTGTTTGGCCAGCGTTTTGTCAAGTCACTCTGGTTCACACTGACCGTGGCGTGTGCAGAAAGAAGCCCATCACTTTTTCCAACTGATCTGTCGATAGAGCCTGCCAAATTCAGGGCATCAATGTTGTTTAGAAAAGTAGCAAAACTTTTGTAGTTCTCGATGGCTAACGTTATCTTTCAAAAACGGCGCAATAGAAATGACTATCAACACATACTGAGCAGTTCACTTTATAGACAGAAGCATGCTACATGGCAGACAATCCAAACTCATCTCCTGGCATGTCCATCCCATCCATTATCTCAGCCAATCATGGCTAGCGGGAAAGTTCCTATCATTTTCCGTGGCTAAAACAACTAGGCTCGCAATTTAACAATTGTATTCGTATTTACGGATGGAATACAAGTTTGTTATTAAAGCACATGAAAGTTCACATGTTCCAAAAGGCATTTCTGCCCAAAAACCCATTCTGATTAAAAAATAAATGTTTTCGTTCAAATGCCTCTCTGTGAAGTAGTGACGTGTCCTGAAACTAGTCACATTTGTGCATGTCAAATGTCACAATACTGACATGTTTCGTTCAGATGTACTATATGCATTCTGACATTCTAACCTGGATTGCACCATGTGTCCTGATTTGTGTTTCAATTGGAATTTTGGAGTGAAATTGAATGCAGCACATGTACTGTAAGTATGTCAGTCCATGCTTCAACACTCTGGGTGGAGCCTTAATAACACAGTGCATCTCTCTCTCTCTCTCTCTCTCTCTCTCTCTCTCTCTCTCTCTCTCTCTCTCTCTCTCTCTCTCTCTCTCTCTCTCTCTCTCTCTCTCTCTCTCTGTCTCTGTCTCTGTCTCTGTCTCTGTCTCTGTCTCTCTCTCTGTCTGTCTGTCTCTCTCTCTCTGTCTCTCTCTCTGTCTGTCTGTCTGTCTGTGTCTCATTCTTGTCTCCCCTCAGATGAAGGGAATGAAAACGAGGTCCCGAGCCCCCCCAACAGTAGTCAGCTGGGTTGGAAACAGGGACGGCAGCTACTCAGACAGTGAGTGCAACTCACACACCTTTTTGTCTTGTCTTTGCATTTGTTGTCTTAATGGTGCCCTATGGCTGTACACTTAAGTGCTTTGAGACCTGGTGACCTTCTGATCAGCAGGTTTGCATGGGCGGGCTTTTCGGCTTTCCACAGTGACATCACCATGTGGAATATTGGTTAATAGACCAATAACAAAGAGAGTTACAAAACTCTCTGCCAATAACAGCTAGTTTTCAGTGTTCCCCTCCCAACTCAGACCACTCCCAGACAGTCAAAATTCTTGCTGGATAAATAGTTTTTTTGCTAAAAAGCAATTTTTGCCAATTTTAATGGAAATGTATGACAGTAAGGTACTTTACACTGAACAAAAATATAAAGGCAACATGTAAAGTTCTGTTCCATGTTTCATGAGCTGAAATAAAAGATACCAGAAATGTTCCATACACAGAAAAAGCTTATTTCTCTAAAATGTTGGGCACAAATTTGTTTACATCCCTGTTAGTGAGCATTTCTCCTTTGCCAAGATAATCCATCCACCTGACAGGTGTGGCATATCAAGAAGCTGATTAAACAGCATGATCATTACACAGGTGCACCTTGTGCTGGAGACAATAAAAGGCCACTCTAAAATGTGTGGTTTTGTCACACAACACAATGCCACAGATGCCTCAAGTTTTGAGGGAGCGTGCAATTGGCATGCTGACTGCAGGAATGTCCACCAGCGCTGTTGCCAGAGAATTGAATGTTAATTTCTCTACCATAAGCCGCCTCCAATGTTGTTTTAGAGAATTTGTCAGTACGTCCAACCGGCCTCACAACCGCATACCACATGTATGGCGTTGTGTGGGCGTGTGGTTTGTTGATGTCAACGTTGAAATCAGAGTGCCCCTTGGTGGCGGTGGGGATATGGTATGGGCAGGCATAAACTACGGACAATGAACACAATTGCATTTTATCAATGGCAATTTGAATTCACAGAGACACCGTGACAAGATCCTGAGGCCCATTGTCGTGCCGTTCATCCGCCGCCATCACCTCATGTTTCAGCATGATAATGCATTGCCCCATGTCACAAGGATCTGTACACAATTCCTGGAAGCTGAAAATGTCCCAGTTCTTCCATGGCCTGCATACTCACCAGACATGTCACCCATTGAGCATCTTTGGGATACACTCGATCCACGTGTACGACAGCGTGTTCCAGTTCCCGCCAATATCCAGCAACTTCGCACAGCCATTGGAGAGGAGTGGGACAACATTCCACAGGCCACAATCAACAGCCTGCTCAATTCTATGCGAAGGAGATGTCGCACTGCATGAGGCAAATGGTGGTCACCAGATACTGACTGGTTTTCTGATTCACGACCCTACTTTTTTTCCCATATGTATTCCCAGTCAGGTGAAATCCCTACATTAGGGCCTAATTTATTTATTTAAATTGACTGATTTCCTTATATGAACTGTAACTCAGTAAAACCTTTTAAATTGTTGCATGTTGTTTATATTTCTGTTCAGTATAATTGTTACCCAGAAACGATTTGATATTGCTATAAAAACGGCTGCATTGGGCCTTTAAATGCAATCCATTATAATCTATTGTTTTTAGCAGTGTGTTTTTATCCCTGTGCAGCTGTGTGAATTTCTCATTTCTGGCTGGGAGCTGTGTGGCAACATGGACAATTGATATTATCCTGCATCTGGGCCGTCACAACGACCACTGACTCAATAGGGAAGGCCTCTGGGAGTGGGTGACTGTACGCCACTAGACTGTCTGTGTGTGTGTGTGTGTGTTTGCGTTTGTGTGTGCTCTTGTTTCTTTTGACCATCTGTGTGTGTGTGTGGCTGAAGCCACAGGGCACCACCATCAGCTGCAAGTGTCTGTTTTAAGACAAAAAGCCTTCAAAGGGAGGAAAATCTTCTTAATAGAAATTAAGAGCCTTGGTATGAATAGAGTAATGGAGTAATCCCCCAGAGACTGGTGGGACGTGTGGAGCGTCAGACACACACACACACACACACACACACACACACACACACACACACACACACACACACACACACACACACACACACACACACTGAGACACACAGAGACAGACACACTTAGGCACATGCTCACACACATACACACACACAGTCTGAGACACATACAATACACTAAGACAGACTGAGACACACCGACTGACACACACACACACACACACACACAGAGAGAGAGCGATATACACATGTTGAGACACCACTGTGTGTTACTCCTAGCATGTGAGTGCAAAGGGGTGTGAAAGCTGTTAAAAGGCTTGTACTTGGGTGCCCTCTGGGTGTCAAAAGTAGTCAGGACATAGAATGAGCGGAAGGGGGATACAGAGAGTGTGTGTGCCTGCTTGTGTGTCTGTGCATGCTTGTGCGTGTGCGTGCGTGGGTAGGAGTGAGACATATAGAGAAAAAGGAATAGACAGAGAGAATACTGTGATGGAGCAATGAGAGAAGTGTGTGTGTCTTTGCTCATCCATTGCTGAGTCATCCACTTGTATTATTATCCCAGCCACCAACACACCGTACAATCTATGGAAGTACAGACTAGGGTTAGCACTGCAACTCCCAACACAGAGTGAATACACAGACACAATCTCTCTCTCGCTCTCTCTGCTATACATTCTCATGATCCACACAACTCCTAGAGCACCCAGACCGCAGCAGCACACATAGCATGGCTACTGTTCCAGAGAGCGGTCATTGATTTCACGTCAGAGCACAGTTACACACACAGACCCACAGACAGCACAGCAGATAGTCCACACAGCCCCAACCCTAATCTCATCTCGCCAGCCCACACTACGGAACGGTTCTTCATGTCGATATTACACCGTTTTCACTGACACGGGCTGCAGAACGTATATATCTCAGTGCTTGTCAGCTCCCCCGTGTGTTTGTGTGTGTGTGTGTGTGTCAGCGTGTATAAAATAAAATACGTGTGAGTGTGTGTGTGTATGTTGTGTTTCAAAATGACACCCAAGCCCTCAAATGGGATAAGAGCGAGGGTCTGTGTTTGTGTGTGTATATATATCTATCTTTGTGTATTCTTTGTGTGTATGTCGTATCTGTCTGCTTGTGTGTGTTGCAAACAGTGATGGGAGCGGCAGCTACAGGCAGGCACTGAACCACTCAAGGGACAGGGTCCCTCCCCCCATCCCACCCATGAACTCACTGAACCAGACCTGACAGAGCGAGAGAAAATAGAAAGAAAAGGGGGGAAATAGAGAAGAGATAGGAAGAGGGCAGAGAAGAGAATCATGGAATGCAGCTAGTCTAAAGACAGTTTGAAAAAGAAAAAGAAAAGTTAAACAGACACTTGATCAGAGTCCAACATTCATTGTTACACCTATTATTGACTTCTAGTTCTAAAATACTTGACCTTTTCTCAACAATTTGAACTTAAACTTGTTTTATATACAAATACTAGGTTTGGGCTAATTTGCGTTCCTCTGCATGTTATGAGCAGTTTTTGCCATTTGAGAAGTTGAGAACTCAACGGAACATTTTATTGTTGCCCGTAGCTCCAATACCCACAGCGTACAAGGCCTTATGTTATGTGGAATATGTGCTTATTGCCAAAATACATCAAGCAATGAATCTGGGCACTAAATTGTATTATCCTTGGATGACGTCCTTGGATGAAGGAATGTGAATGCAGCGTCTCATTGAGAGGAAACGTGTGTGTTCATCGATGTTGTGTGTGCGTGCTTGTGTGTGTCCATCTGTGTGTGTGTGTGTGTGTGTGTGTTCGTCTCTGGTGTGTATGTGTGTATTGTCTCTGGTGTGTCTGTGTAACGAAGCGCAGTGTCCGAGACAGAGATGGCGTTAGCCCATGAATGGAGGATTGTGTCTGGGCATTCAGGGCTCCTGCGACTGGAGAGGCTGGTACAGCAAGAGACGGAGGGGAACTTTTTTCTCCTCTTTTTTTTTTCTCCTCCGTCTGTTGTTCTGTTAAAGCTTGCACAAGATGCTGTTTTATCAAAACCTCCGACCATGGAGCATCAGCATCAGAACTTAAGCGTGTCTTGAAGGAATAAGGATAGAAGGGTGTCATCTTGATTTTGGTTTTACCTTTCCTTGCGAGGTATGTTGTGGTTTTGGAGAGCTTTACTGCAATTTTGCATTTGATCTTATTAAGTAGTTTGTATTCATGTGCGGTTTTAATTGGTTCAATTATGCAAAACTGTATACATACAGTTTCTTGTGTTTCATTCCCTTGTTGTGCAGTGACTGAAAACAGATGTTTTCCGCTCGGAGAGAAATCGTTTTTTAACACAATTGCTTTCTTTGGACCCTATGGTATATAAAGGAACGTGTTTGTTTTCTTCAGAAACTGTATCCTATAAAGTAGCCCATATTGAATATTTATAGCTTGTTTGCCTTTGTAACAAAACAGGAACTCCACTTAAATACAGTTAACTCCAAAGAACTTAAATATAAATGGAAATGGCTATAGAAACACTTTTTCAAGTTTAATTTTATCCCTTTAACCTTGTGACTCCAATCGTCTCTTTTGAAACCTAATTTACACAGTGATTAGCGTGACACACCAAATATCATAAGCAGTTGTAAAAAATATGACTAATATAGTCATGTCGCTTCTGTAATGTTATGATGTGAAAACTGGAGTAGATGTAAGTTGCACCTAGAATCTGATCTAAGGTCAATTTAGCATTCCCCCCCCCCTCCCCCAATGGTGAGGGTTGGGGGATTAGGTTAGGATTTAGAGCTGATTCTAGATCAGTACTTAAAGACGCTTCTCACTCTACGCACAAAATCTCAAAATGATTAGCCGATCTCTCCCGTAATATTCAATCGGGCCTTACTTTCTCCACTCATCCAGGTACCTTCAGGAGGTGGGCTACACGGACACCATCTTGGATGTGAAGTCCCAGAGGGTCAGGGCGCTGCTGGGCCTGGCTAGAGATTCTGGAGAGAGGCCGTCGGACAGGAAACCGGAACCCATGGTCAACGGCACCGAGCCATCTTTGCTGAAGGACAGCGGCATGATCAGGTGAGCTACCGCTAACTGCTAATGACTATTGCTGCTGTAATGGTTATTGTTAAATGCTGTTGTTGTAGTTGGTGCTAAAGCTATTGCTATGGTTAAGACTAAATCCTATTGTTATTGCTATTGCTATCACTAATGCTATTGTTATTGCTATTGCTAATGCTGTTGTTGTAGCTATTGCTAATGCTATTGTTGTAGCTAATACTATTTCTCGAGCTATTGCTAATGCTATTGTTATTGCCATCGCTAATGCTATTGTCGTAGCCATTGCTAATGCTATCACTAATGGCTAACTAGCATTCGTCAAGGAAGTCCAGTGAGAAACAGTGTAGGGTTGCAAGTGTAGGAGCCCTGCATTGTTTTTGTATTCTCACAAACATCTGTCTCGTTTTCTCCCTGTTCTCTCCGTCAGTAAACCTGACATGTCTGACTCGGCCACTGTCCTTGAGGCCTTCAAGTTCATAGAAAGCGCCGCCGCCGAGTTTAGCGACGAGGAGGACGACGAAGACAGCGAAGGGAGGGACAAGACCATTATGAACTTGGCCACTGTAAGCAAGAACACACACACATATACAATCTGACTTGGGCTTCTTCATGGGGCAATTCTATTTAGCCATTAGCAATATCATTAGCAATGGCTACAACAATAGAGTAACAGCAGTAACGATTGCATTAGCGACAGGCAGCAATAACAGTCAAGGAGAACCAGTAGCAGTCACAAGCCATGTTAGCTCATTCCTCATACTTCATTCTAGGGTGGTGATAAAATTAAGTGATACTATTTCACTTACTTATGTTACAAAATACATTTTACCAAGACAAATATGATTATTCATGTTCTGAATCATTCAGTGGGGTCTTTCTCTAACATATCATTAACATTATATCAAAAAAGTCGGATTTTGTAGCCGAATACATCCGATAATAAGCACCAATCGGTGTTGACATAGTGGTGCAGGTTTCTCTTAACTTTTGAGGATTTTACGTTTTGTGGTCGTCGTCTCCAAAGTTGTTTCCGTGGGTCACAAAAAGCTAAATTAGCATGACACAAGCTGAATTAAATGTAAAAGGCTTTTTAAATAAAAAGCTTGGTATACGCTCAGTGCTCCGTTGACATTTCAGAGATAAGCTTGTTTTTGTGAGAAATCTTTGAAAAAGAACAGTAATTTCGAATTAATATGAAAAGCGTATACTACAATATGAAAATACTACATGTCATGTCTCAAAATCGATATCCATCTTACCTATATATTGTTTTATGTCCTGCGGATTCAAGAAGAAAGATGACTAGTTCAACGGGAAAGTGAGCCTGTCAGGTAGCCAGTAGCCTTAATTCTTGCACAGAATCCAGCCTAGTTTACGCAATGCAATTTTCCCTATTTTTGACCACCTTTTTGATTGGACACCCTACTCATTCAGACCTACACTTTAACACTCAACACATTCAGTCACTCAGACCCCCTCTTCAACCCTCTCTGTCTTCCACAGATGGTGAGGAAGAAGACATCTTCGTCCCCCTCCTCATCCTCGGACATGAGTGACGACCTGGACACAGAGGAGGCCCTGAAGGGCTTTGACTTCCTGGCCAGCCCAGATGAGATGGACGGCTCACCCGATACCCGGAGCGCCGAAGACAGCGGAGACTGGGGTGAGGGGGTGGGGTTGGTTGTTTGACTGATTGGTTGGTTGATGAACACTCAAACTAGAATAGTAAAAGTGTAACACAAATTCAAGTTTACATGTGACTAGTAGGCCTAGTAACAGTGAAGGGGAAATGTTGACTGCGGATCATAATTGGGACAGTGGACTATAGTGGCCATTGTAGGACTATAGTGGACAAGTAAGTGGGGACAGTCATGTATTCTCAGGACAGGAGGGCATTGAAAGAGGACAGTAGACCAAAGGGAGGACCAGTGGGCCATAGCTGGGACAGTTGAGTCAAGAGAACATTGAGTGTAACTCTGTTTCCAGCTCTAGCGCCACAGAACAGTCCCCACTGAGGGGACTCACTCAGTCGCCCACTCACACAGAACCCTGTATTGTCTAACCTAGTCTTCACACAAAGACACAGCTGGCCACCTGGCTACTGTAGCTCCCTTAGCCCCTTCAGCTAACAGAGAACCCCCTTCACTCCCGTCACCTAGCAACGCCTTGTGTTTATCTCGATTCAACAACAAAGGGCATTCCCACGCAATGAGTGAGTCAAAGAAGAAGGGATGATTTGGCGTCGCTGGTTGTGTAACAGAGGAAGCCAGAGGGATCCAGTTGAAGACTTAGGCTATCTTCCAATATCCATACCATATTCATAGTAAATACTAAGTAGTATGCTAGTGTAGACATTAGAACACAGCCACAACAAATGACCAATTGTCTATGATGCATTGACCCACTGACTAGATGTTGACAATCCAGTTATTTTTAAAAATACTATTATTCAATAGTAGTTCATATAAATAATGGTGACTATTAAAAAAATACTATTCCTGTATTATTGGGATAATTAGGTCAACTTGCATGCGAAACCGAGTTGTTCGCATTTCTCTATGTTAACCATAATTGAAGAAGCCATGAGCTGAACACACAGCAAATGACGGATAGATGGATGGTATTAAAGGTCCAGCGGCAGCGAGGCGCTCAGCTGATCAGTTATGAAACCGTTGTCATCAGCAGCGCTGTGCTCTCAAGTGTTCATCTCCTCCGCTTGATCCCACACACTGCCGCTATAGACCAAGGATGTGCCCCAAATGGCACCCTATTTCCTATATAGTGCACTATTTTTGGCCTGAGCCCAATGGACCCCTGATCAAAAGTAGTGCACTATATAGGGAATAGGGTGCCATTTGGGACACAACCAGAAACATCTGTAGCTGAGGGCTGCAATGGGAAATTAGAATAGCCATTCTGTTTACCCCATATTATATGATCATGCGTGTATCTGAAATTATAAATATGAATATGCTTATAGGTATAGATACAGATAACTCCACCACATTATTTGACTTTTTTTGTTTAAATCCATAATTGTTTGTATTTTTAGTTCTTTAGCCAGCTAACACTATAAAACCTACATGGTTGCTGCTTTTGATATATATATATATATATATATAACTTTTCAAAACATGACAGAGTTATTGAATGGCATTGCATTTTGGGGGGGTATTTGCATTATCTTAACATTAGCATGTTTTGGTTATGTTGTTTGCTGCTACTGGTGTTGCGGCACAAAGGACAGAGCCTTGCGGAGACTGAGTGAGGCATGGCATGATGGCTGTTCCACCATATGCTTTGTTGTCACCTAATTTGGCAGAACACAGCTTTCTTTGACATGAATATTTTTGAATACATTAACACAAAAAATGTTCAGGATTGCTGCCAGCCATCAAATTCAACATTTGATGTCAGCTGTATTTTTTTGTTGTTGTCGGAAGCCAATCTGGCTTTTAACAACTTTTTCCCCTCCCAAACCCTTTGTTTTAATGGCAGTTTTGTGTTTTTATGTTTCCATGTCGAGTGGTGCAGAAACGGTAACCCTCAGGCATAACTCTATTCTCCCCTTCCATCCCTGTCTGTTGTCGTATGAGAAGAGAATTTGACAAATTCTCTTCATGACTGACCCCAATGTGTTGACATCACCACCCCCCTATAGTTGCTTCGAGAGAGGCCCGAAGGCCTGTAGAAAACATACACTTGGGTCTCTCTGTGGGGGAAAAGTATTCCAGATAGAATTTCCATCACACACTTTTTTACATACTGCAGCAAATGGCGATAATGCAACATACTGTACATTGCGGGTCTTGAACCCAGGTCTCCCAGCCTGTAGGCAAACTCGCTAACCACTGCTCCAATAAGCAACGGTCTCTACAATACATTTTGACGTTTTAGAGGCTATATATATATTAGGATTAAAGAGGCCATCTTCACTTGAACCACCTTTAATTACATAACCCTTTGGATTTGAGTTTCGTTTGGTCTGGTTCAGAAGAAAGTTCTGGACACTGACCGGCTTCTCGGTTTCTGTCCCCCCCCTCCCCCCCAACCCCTTCCTTCGGGTGTAGAGAAGGAAGAGCAGTGCCCCATGCCCGAGGCCTGGGACGTGGACCAGGGCCTCATAGCCCAACTCAAGGAGCAGTACAGGAAGGAGCGCAAGGGCAAAAAGGGGGTGAAGAGTAAGTCTATCAGGCCTCCCCTTCGCTTTCTTTCTCTCCATTGCTTTCTATCTCTTTCTTTCTCCTTGTCCTGGCGATGAGCTTCTCTCTCACTCTCTGGTTGAGGTTAACTATATTGCAAAAATATTATTCAACAGACACGTTAAGCACGTTAGAGACACTTCCTCTTCTATCGCTTCGTTCTGGCGCTCCTTTTCGGCCATCTAGCACCCCTTCTCCATGTTTGTGTCTGTGCTTCTGTGTGTGGCTCTGTGCATAAATTGTTGTGTGTTTATTAACATTTCAATGGGATTGCAATACACTGCCTCTCCTCACAGTGCTCAGACCCGTGCAGGACAATTTGATCACTATTGTAAGTGGTCGATCACTATAACCACATTCACTACAAGCAAAGTGCACTGTACTGCATTCCTAACCCTCTCACTGTGTTGACAATACTCATTGCTGTTTTACGTTGCACCCATAGAAATATAATTACTAAAAAGGGCATAGCCCATCAGACCACAGCAATTTGACTGTACCCTAGCGGGTACACTCTGTATGGCTGACATGGCCCACCCATTATGGCCTCATTGTGTTGAATGGGCGTGCCCCTTCTAGTAATTCTATGTGTATGGTTGCACCATCCTACCCGAGACATTCCATCCCCCCTTCGTCATGTTTGTACCTGTCTTTATTCTGCCGTAGGTTATCAGCTGCAACTGTGTCTTTATATGTGTGCTGGTTCTCTGTATTTTCCAACCATTCCAACTTCTTATTTTCTCTGAAAGTATCATGTCAGTGACTTAACACTCTCCTTTCCTCCCAACTTCAGTTGCCTTCATTTTTCTATGAGTTATTTCTATGTTCTAGCTACGAAGTTCTCCTTTGCCAAGCATCAGCCATGGACCTGCTCTTCAATCTGCTTATTTCAGGGACCATAATCATAAAGTGTCTCAGAGTAGGAGTGCTGAGCTAGGATCGGGTTCCCCCTGTCCATAAAATCATATCCATTATTATCTAAAAGGCTGAACTGATCCTCGATCCGCACTGCTAATTTGTGATGCTTAATGAATACGGGCACAATTATCTTGTCCATTCTCTGCATCACTTTTCTCCTGTTGATTTTTGATTGTGTTCAATCAACCCTCCAGCAGGGGTCTCCAACTCCCAGCTACTAGGAGTGCAGGCTTTTGTTCCAAACCAGCACTAATGCACCTGATTCAACTAATAATGGTTCAGACTGAAACCTGTGATTATTTGAAACTGATAGGTTAGTTGTGCTGGGCTGGTACAAAACCCTGCACGCCCAGTAACTCCAAAGAGCTGGTGAACCCTGCCCTACAGTATTTAAGATGAGGATTGGGTGCCCTTCTACTCTAAGATGATGACCTTCCATTCTCCTCTCCTCCTCTTCCTCTTCCTTATCCCTCTCCTTTCTTTCTTTGACTCTTCTCCTTCCTGATCCTCTCTGTATACTACTTCTTCTCCTCTTCCTCCTCTTCTTCCTCCCTCTCCTTTCCTTATTTGTCTCTACTCCTTCTCCTCCATGATCCTCTTCTCATCTTCCTCCTCGTCCTCCCAGGGCCTAACCGGTCCAAACTGCAGGATATGCTGGCCAACCTGCGAGACGCAGAAGACCTCCCGTCCATGCAGCCCCCCGTGACACCGCCCTCCCGGCCCAGCGTCCCCAGGCTCAACGAGCACGAAGTGGGCCGCCCCGAAGAAGGTAAGACGAGAGCTCAATTGTCCTCAAAGGGTTTGAATTTACAGAATGCACAATTTCCAAATATACATAATTGACTTACAAATTGACAATTTTACACAACAATATCTAATGGGCCCAAATACCAATGATGATTATATTTCAGTAGCAGTCATTTAGTGACGTCTCCGTTTGTCCTTCTGTTAATTTTTCCCTACTTGTCTGTCTGCCTGTCTAATGTGTCTGTCTGTCTGGTCTGTCCATCTGTCCGTCTATCTCATCCATCCATCACAGTGGAGGCCATGACGTTTCCGCCTACGTCAGGGAAGTCGTTCATCATGGGGCCGGACGATGCGGCAGAGAGCGAGCTGGGCCTGGGCGAGCTGGCGGGCCTCACTGTGGCCAACGAGGCAGACAGCCTGGCCTACGACGTGAGTACCTACCTCTGAGGGGAAGGGAGGATAAGGAAGGAAGGGAGGGTGAGGGGAGTAAGGGGGGCGAGCTGGTAACATAACCATGGCCAACAAAGCTGACAGCCTGGCCTACAACGGGAGTGGCATCAGTCCTTCCTTACAAGGGGCACCAACCACTGCAAGATGGTGGTCCTCTGTAGCTCAGCTGGTAGAGCACGGCGCTTGTAACGCCAAGGTAGTGGGTTCGATCCCCGGGACCACCCATACACAAAAATGTATGCACGCATGACTGTAAGTCGCTTTGGATAAAAGCGTCTGCTAAATGCATATTAAATTAAAAAAATTAAATTAAATTAAGATGTAGAAGCAGGGGCAAGGCAGCTAGCAATGAATGAATGAATGAATGAATGAATATATTAATGAAAACATTTATTATGACAAAAAGGACACACTTTATTGCCCCGAAGGGAATTTTATTTGCATATCATGACCACTGCATTCAGATTTTTTTTTTTTGTAAAACAGTAGACACGGACATAGCAATTAATGACAGACTGTACAACATTCAGCTAATCAGAGCAAAGTGCACCACCACCAAACAGCGGGCAGCAGCATTCACATATTTTATTTTCTGCTGTATATACATTGCATTCGGAAAGTATTCAGACCCATTCCCTTTTTCCACATTTTGTTACGTTACAGCCTTATTCTAGAATGGATTAAATATATTTTTTTCTCCTTAATCTACACACAATACCCTATATTGACAAAGCGAAAACTGTTTTTTAGACATTTTTGCAAATGTATTACAAATGTAAAACAGATACCTTATTTACATAAGTATTCAGACCCTTTGCTATGAGACTCGAAATTGAGCTCAGGTGCATCCTGTTTCCATTGATCATCCTTGAGATGTTTCAACAACTTGATTGGAGTCCACCTGTGGTAAATGAAATTGATTGGTCATGATTTGGAAAGGCACACACCTGTCTATATAAGGTCCCACAGTTGACCAAAACCAAGCCATGAGGTCTGAGGAATTTTCCGTAGAGATCCGAGACAGGATTGTGACCAAGGCACAGTTCTGGGGAAGGGTACCAAAAAATGTCTGCAGCATTGAAGGTCTCCAAGAACACAGTAGCCTCCATCATTCTTAAACGGAAGAAGTTTGGAACCACCAAGACTCTTCCTAGAGCTGGCCGCCCGGCCAAACTGAGCAATTGGGGGAGAAGGCCTTGGTCAGGGAGGTGACTAAGAATCTGATGGTCACTTTGACAGAGCTCCAGAGTTCCTCTGTGGAGATGGGAGAACCTTCCAGAAGGAAACCCATCTCTGCAGCACTCCACAAATCAGGCCTTTATGGCCAGACGGAAGCCACTCCTCAGTAAAAGGCACTTGACAGCCCGCTTCGAGTTTGCCAAAAGGCACTTAAAGGACTCTAAGACCATGAGAAACAAGATTCTCTGGTCTGATGAAATCAAAATGGAACTCTTTGGCCTGAATGCCAAGCGTCTGGCAACCTGGCACCATCCCTACGGTGAACCATGGTGGTGGCAGCATCATGCTTTGGGGATGTTTTTCAGCAGCAGGGACTGGGAGACTCGAGGCTGTAATGTTGCGAAGGTCCAACAAAGTACTGAGTAAAGTATCTGAATACTTATGTAAATGTGATAATTCCATTTTTAATTTTTAATGAATTTGCTCAAATTTGTAAAACTGTTTTTGCTTTGTCATTATGGGGTATTGTGTGTAGATTGAGGGGGGGAAAACAATTTAATCAATTTTAGAATAAGGCTGTAACGTAACAAAATGTGAAAAATCTGAATACTTTCGGAATGCACTGCATGGTGTGTTTGCACCCAGGTAAATTAGCTTTGTATCTACATGACCTTAAACCTGTGGAGCCCCATGGACAACTCTTTTAGCACTTAGGTCCCTCGGGGCAGCAAATATCTACTGCTTTACATTGCCGTGTAGCAGAAGATCAATTCATTTAATTGATTAGCTAGATTTAGAGCTTCCAAACTGGAACACTAAGTAGAAAGGCATATATTTATCTAAAGGTCCTACCTATTTTTCAAAACCTTAGCCAGTTATCATTGACAGATAAGACTTGTACGTAATGGAGTTACTTTATTGTATGTACCCCAGGTGAGCCAGTAGGAGTAGAGGGAAGTTTTTGCTGAGCTTGGTTCAGTTTAGCATTTTCCCTGGTATTGATTAAGGTTAGGATTTGGGGAGGAGAAACTGATCCTAGAAACTGATCCTTCACCCCGGCACCCCAGAGCACGGCAATATGCCTAAGACTTGGGATCAAGTTGACTGGTAGTGTAGGTTTATTAGCAGAGTAAATTCTCCTACATTATTACCTCTGAGCTTATATGCATAGGCTTTGAGTTAGTGAGTGGAACTGTAAACAGAAGCCTTGAAATCAATAGTAATCCACAGAACTGAGCCAAGCTTATGTAAGAGGCTGGTCTCCAGCTTTCAAAATGTCAATATTTAAACAGGCTGGTTTGATTTAGCATGGACTTTGACTTTCGCTTTTGTTGACACACACACACACACACACACACAAACACACGCCTAGGCGCATACACACTAACACAAGCGTGCACACACGCACACAGAGACACAGGCACATGCGTGCACATACACACACTAGCATGCAGAATGAGGTTGTGATTGAAGAGACTGAGTGTCATATTGCTCAGTTCGACCCAGTGTGGGAGGTGTTCTATGATGGACACACTCATCTCAAAATAGGCATGGATTTGTGTGCATTAGATAACAAAGTTTCTATGGGAACTTTCATACTAAGATATTGCAGCTCTAACAAGCAGGAAATTAAAAGGATATGAAGACCTAAGCAGTGACTATCTACTGGGGTCAAGCACAAGGGGCACATTGCAGACGTGTTTAGCAGACTCAATGAAGAGCATAGCACCACTGAACAGCAATTGCAAACAGGAACAAACCTTTTTTAAGTCAGTGTGACTACGTAAGTTACTTTTTGTAAATTGAAATAAATAAGGCTAAACTAGTGACTCCTAGCTTGCTATACCTTCTGATACATTATTGTACAGCACTTAAGCTTGAATCCTAATAATAATAATATTTTTCTCAACTTCTATAAGCAAAACAAAAACAATCAAATAAACAGTTATATGACAGAGTAGGTCTGGACTGCGATTTTCAGCTAGAGTTGAAGGTTTTGAGTGTTTCAAGCCTCCAACAGATGAAGCGACAATCAAGAGGAAACCACATGGCTTGAGCAGAGGGAGGAGGTGGTCAAAAGGGGGACATCTGTGTGCATAACTTGCATTTTGTTGCAATGTATGGACGCATGACTGTAAGTCGCTTTGGATAAAAGTGTCTGCTAAATGGCTTATTTTTTTAAAATAAATACATCTCCAATTGACATCAATACTCTTTGCCATTTTACTTAGGTGACCAACAGCCAGGATGCGCTGCGGAAGACGTGGAACCCCAAGTTCACACTGCGTAGCCACTTTGACTCCATCCGGGGCCTGGCCTTCCACCCCGTGGAGCCCGTCCTGGTCACTGCCTCCGAGGACCACACCCTCAAACTGTGGAACCTCCAGAAGACTGCCCCCGCCAAGAAGTAAGAGCTCGCATAGGCCTACCCTGCTGTCAGTCAAACACCTGGGTCGTATTTACTAGACCCCAAACAATGTAAATGTTTGCCTTAATTTAACCAGGGAAGTAATTGAGATCACATTCTCTTTTACAATAACAACCTGACAAAGTTAAGAGCGATACATAGTATTAAAGAAACTCTCGGTTTGCACTAATGAATACGACCCTGCTGTCAATCAAAGACAATTATACTTTTAAGAAGGTACCTAAGTAGTGAAAGTGGCTAACTTGGTCACGTTCAATGGGGTAAGAGTCATGTGGAATTGTTAAGAGCGCTATTGTGAAAAGACAATCGATAGTTAAAGCGTGCCTCTTTCTTATACGTTTCTGATGGCTATAATGGGCCATTTTGTTGTAGTTGGTGTATGCTTGTTGAATATGTACATCGAAGGTAGTTACGTTCCCTGTCTGTCTTCCTAGATGTGCTGCCCTAGATGTGGAACCCATCTATACATTCAGGGCCCATCGGTGAGTAACCTTCCTTATCCACTATAACCCAACCTTTTTATATATGGACAACTGGACTGATACTCTTGTATACATGAATAATTTGTTCTATCAAATGTATTTCATACAAACCATCAAATGTACATATTCACATACTTTGTATCTTTGCATAAGTAAAACACTGCTAAAGTGCAATGGAAAAAATTAAATAACGTGTTCTTGTGTTTTGTCTTCCCAAAACAAGTTGAAGTTAATCATGAGATTGCATGTTTCTGTCTTCTGTAGTGGTGCGGTGTTGTGTGTGACCATGAGCTCTACAGGGGAGCAGTGCTTCAGTGGGGGGATGGATGGAACCATTCAGAGCTGGAACACCCCCAACCCTAATATCGACCCCTATGACTCATATGGTACGCCCCCAGATGCCTTAGCTACACCACTGATTATTAGTACATCGCTCTTCTTTCTCTTTTTTCATATCCTCTTCATCTCTTTACTCTTTCTTTCCCTCTCTACCTCTATTTTCCCTTTCACTACATCTCTCTTCCAACTTTCCATCTGACACTCCTTTCATCCTCCTCTTTCACTCTATTCTCCTCTCTTTATCCAACTCTTTTTTTCCCCTGTCTCCACATTATCTTTCATTCTTTATCATTCCCTCTCTCCTTTTCCCCTCCCTCCTTTTAACTCTCCCCACCTCTTAATTCTCCACCTCTCCTTCCTCATAACTCTCCTTCCCTCTCCCTTCTAACTCTCCCTCTCTCTTTCCTGCCGTAGAGCCCTCGGTGCTGCGGGGGGCGATGCTGGGTCACACTGACTCAGTGTGGGGTGTGGTCTACAGCTCGGCCCACCAGCGCCTGCTCTCTTGCTCCGGGGACGGCACTGTGCGCCTGTGGAACGCTGCCAACACCTCCCCCGCACTCGCCATCTTCAACGAGAAAGGAGGTGAGATGCTGAACGCAGATCAGATCAATGAAATGATCCCCCAATAGACTTACATTGGCTGTCCCACACAAACACTGCACTAGCATCAGTTCATAAAACAGATGCCTCGCACATTTTCACTTAATGTTCCACAACACCTAATTGACCCGCTTACACTGACTGTCCCACATAACCACTGCTCTAGGATCAGCTCATAAAATATATTTGTAATTTACGCTATACAATGACCTAGAATCCGCTCCATAAAGAGTTACTCCTGGGTTTCCCAAACTAGGGGTCGCGACCCCATGTAGGGTCACCTGATTTAAAAATGGGGTCTCGAGAGAAAATTTACACTTGGTTCATAGAACCGGGGTTACGTTAGTAACCACCGGTAGCAGCTAGATGCGGTTGTAAGAAACAGAGGGGTTTCTGTTTTCTTCCTACAAATGTGTCTATCTTTTGAATGGTTTATGCTACAAAATATTATGACCCCATCACTGAAAGATAAGACTTTCAGGAACACGTACGTACTAAATCAGACTGGGGGGAAAAGAACATCAATGATGATGTTAAGAGCGTCTGCTAAATGACTAAAATGTAAATGTAAATTTTATTTTCTACACAGAAGATCATACAACATTATTGCCTGATGGTCTTCTGAACTTCCCAATACCTTTCTGATGCATTTCAGTCACTTCAACCATACGGTCTTCAGATTGAAATACTGTCAAAAATACTATCAGACTGATTTGTAATAGACTGTCATAGTCCCAATTTTTTTAAAGTAAACATTTGCTGTTGATTACATAACTTTTTTTTACATGGTGGGGTTGCAAAACATTTTTGATATCAAAATGGGGTTGCGTACCAAAAAAGTTTGGGAACCCCCTGAGTTACTCAATTCAGAACACTACCTGCCCCAAAAAGAGGTCTGACCTAGGACCAGCCAGGTCCCCACAGCCAAACCCTAACCTCTCCACCTCTACCTCTGTCTGATTCAGAGCTAAAACTGATCTAGAATTAGCTCCATAAAGTGTTACTCAATTCAGGACACTATCAGCCCCACAAAAAAGGTCTGACCTAGGACCAGGTCACCACCATAGAAATAGATCTATAGAATGGCATTCTAATTCTATCGTCACCACACGCAAATCCTGCCCCCTTCAACAGAACCACTGCTCTAGGATTTGTTCATAACCTTTCCAACTCTTGTCGGTTTCAGAGCTGGGCGTCCCCACGTCAGTGGACCTGGTGTGCAGTGAGCCGGCCCACATGGTGACGTCGTTCAGCACGGGGGAGATCGGACTCTTCAACATGGAGACGCGGCAGCTGATTCTCAAGCTGGACCAGACCGGAGAGCCCGGTAAGCTCCGCTGCCATTTCTACACAGTGACTGTATAGATTTGTAACTCAAAAGAGAGAAATTGAGTGCACTATGCGCTCACTGCCTATTTTCTTGCTCTCTCCCTGTCAACTCCCTTTACTCCTCTTGTCACAACACAAATGTTTATGTTTGTGCATTAAAAGTCATACTCTTATTTTGTTGGTGTACTCGCTTCAGAAAGTTTCCCTGGCATATTTCTTAGTTATATTAGCAACAGGGTATAACCCTAGTACCCACCAATTATATTATAGCTCTGTGGCTCTCCCTTCCAACTCCCTACTTTTGAATAATTTTGGCTCGAGTTATAACTCACATGTATCCTGTTGTTCTGACAAATGACTAAATGTAAATGAGAAAGGCTAGTAGCAATGTTCAATTGAGTTTCATGTCTTTTCACGTCCACCCCGCACACACAGAAGCCCCGTGTAAGATCAACAAGGTGCTGAGTCACCCCACTCTGCCCATAACCATCACGGCCCAGGAGGACCGACACATCCAGTTCTTCGACAACAACACGGGTGAGATTGACAGCGTCCAGTTTGAACTGACATTCCAGCTGGAATTAAAATAAAATGTATACATAGTAAGACAAACACATTTTGTCACAGTAAAAAGTGTACTTATAACAGTTGGCTATAACATTGAGAACAGTGATTTTGTACTCATCCTGCGTTCCTATTACAGGGAAATGTATTCACTCCATGGTGGCCCACCTGGACGCAGTCACCTGTTTAGCTGTGGATCCCAACGGCTTGTACCTGATGTCTGGCAGTAAGTATTTATCTGGTAACAGAGAAGTACTAGTGTTTATGGTGGTTAGCGTTTCATGTAGTTACAGAAATATTGTTCCTTGCAAAACTGGAGATACAAACTGGCAGTGTGGCAAATATGATATCTGAGCACAGAAACGGAAGCCCCCTTGGATCTTTCTTGTGGTAACTTTCACTAAACAGGCAGTTTTAGAATTGTAACATCTCCCTCTATTTCTCTCTTTCTCTCGGTCTCCCTCTCTCACTCTACCTCCCTATTTCTTTATATTTTTGTTCTTACCCTCCTTTGCCCTATTAGGCCACGACTGCTCCATCCGCCTGTGGAACATGGAGAGCAAGACGTGCATCCAGGAGTTCACAGCGCACCGCAAGAAGTCGGACGAGGCCATCCACGACGTGGCGTTCCATCCCACCAAGTGCTACATCGGCAGCGCCGGGGCCGACGCGCTTGCCAAGGTCTTCGTATGACCGCAAATTCCAATAGCTAACAGCTGCGTCCGGCTCGAAGGACCATGAAAAAGGGGATGAGGTGTGGTGTAACTGAAGGGAGGGATGGGAGTTAGAGCCCAACTCAAAGGCAGGAAATGTAGTGAGGTGGATGGGTAACTAGCCACTGGTGTCTGGGTCTCGACCAGTGGCAGTCGAGAGGGATGGTTAGACACCTGATGGTTTGAAGGCTGAAAGGGGTGAACGTGAGAGTTGGCGAGAAAGAGGGCTACTGTCTTTCCACTGTATACTTCCTGTCCTACAGACACACTCCCCAGCTAACCCGGGCAGGCCTGGGTGCTACATCCAAACCAGGAGACCAGTGGTTAAACATCACAAAGACCAGGCGCATATCCAGGAAATTCTCAAGACCTGTACTCTCATTTAGAAACATTGAATTTGTGTCCTAACAGAAACACAAGACTCGTATTCTGCACCCCAACCCCTGGCCACCCCTAAGACTGCCTGTGTCTTCAATGTTGTCGTTTTTCAAAGATTTCATGGAAATGTGCCTTTTTCGTCAATCGTCTTGCAAACAACGTTATTTTACAGTTTGTGTGCAACGTAGGAGTGGGCAGGTCGTTCAACAACAAGTAATCATTTATTGTCCAACATAGTACTGGACATTGTCTATTCCATTTGATCCATAAAACTAAGTTTAAAAATAATTATATTTTCATTCTATGTACACAGCATATGTATGGCTAGTGGTCAATAGTCACAGTACTGTTTCAGTTATTGAACGTGGGAGTTGGGAGCCACAATGCCCTCAAATCCACTGAAATATACAGTAGCGTGCAGAACTGGAGTCCCCCTGAATAAGAAAAATGGTAAAGTAACCTGAAAGTCAGTTTGAAGTTGAAGTAAAGGCCATGAGGCTGCATTTCCTTGATGTGTGATTTATTATAGCCTTTTTTTATATGTCTGTGGTTTTGTATTTAATCACAACAAATTCGAAATGACTCCATTAGTTCATCTCTAAAACAAGTAAAATTGTAGCTTTTTAAGTAGTGCCTATTGTCCACACACTTGTTTTGCACCCTCTTGAAAAGCTAAACCCATGAAAATAATTTAATTGTGTAATGAAACTTTGCTAACAAAATTCCTACATATTAGCCCATATGAATCTGTCACCTATGTGAGTAAGCCATCCTTGTATTCCAGCTTGCTTTGCTTCACTGTTGAATCAGTGTTCAAATACAAATTGTCTGTACACAGCCAAAACACTGACTTACCCAGGCCACATCCATTCTTAAACTTAATTTAGTTTCCAATTAAATTGTAAATGCTTTTATGCTTCAGCTTCAGTTCTCCTAGGTACAAGGAGTGCCTCTTTGGTGTTTGGATGTTCCATTCTTTACATAAATAGGGCCGCAACTCCTACTACATTGTAATATACAGTACCAACATAAGTAGAAGCGTTAACTCTTAACAAGATCTGTCCTGTGACACTTTGCTAGCAGTAGATCAATTACTCAAACTTTGTTTCACAATTTAACGCAATTGATTGATCAATGTTGTGGTTTGACCTAATTTGAGTACATGCTGCTTTATCGTGTATTTATAGTTGAACAACCAGACAAACTGCACTGAAAATGGTTTGCAGTGAAAACATTTATTCATTTAATTGTTTTTTTATTTGAGCTGTGTATTTATTTATGACTCCGTGTCATTTAAGCCAAAAGGATCAACCAAGTATTGTCTTACAACGACAAGATGCTTCACAGAGAGCCTGCGGATGTAAAGTTTCCTGCGACCGCTAAGTTGGTCTTTCAGCTTATAATGCTAAGTTAGCTCTTTTGCTAATGCTAAGTTAATGCTAAGTTAGCTATGACTGCTAAGGTAGTTTCTTCATAGCTATCCTGCTTGCCCCTGTACTGAGTTAGCCCCTTGGCTCCCATTTTTGACTGCAGAACTGAGGTCTCTCAGTACTCAACTGCACATAAGCTACGCTCCTGTGTTTAGGCGATATGACCAGCTCTGGTCAGAAAGCAAGGTAAATGCTTTATGTAATAACTGTTAGAGAATAGAATTGTCTCATTATTTTGAGCAATTACTCGTTTTTTATTTACTATACATGGTTGTTGAAAAAGGTAAAGAAATCCTTGTTAAATACAGGTAGATATTTTTTAAAAGAATATTTTCTGTTTTACTTGAACATTTAGGAGTTATTCCTTGGGGGATTTGTGTACTTTTTTTATTTTGTAGTGGAATGGTTGGAGATTTGCCGGTCTTATCAAAAGTTGTATGCCTTTGGTTGTGAGCACTACAAAACAAGACAGATTTTGTCATTATTCTCCAAGTTGTTTCATCTGCAGTTGAACAGAGAGAGATTAGGATTTCGCTATCTACCAAATGCTTTGGTCTCTAAAATGAGGACTGTTGAATGACAAGGATGGATCAAAAATCTGTGGGGAATTCGGTGTGCTTGCGTTGTACAAATATCTTTTTTTCTTTTTTCTTTACTTTGGTGTCAGGTAATTTTAGACAATGTAAGGGCGAGAACAAAAATGTGTACAGTTTTAAAGTATAAAAAAAAAAGATATTTATTAACACAGTATATTGAGTGATGTGAAATGGAGTCAGTATGTATGGTGCGCTTGTCGTGGTAAACGTACAGTAGTTTCATCACAACACTGAGTAGTTGAACAAAATAGGAGTTATTATAGGGCCCCCTGCTGCTCACAATGTGGAAGAAGCATATTTCAGCAGGTTGGCTCTCATTTCATGTCTTTTAATGGGCTGTATGTCCATTTGAATGACAGAATAATGAGGCTGACCATAGGCTAGTGTGCTTTTTGTGTGTGTGTTTTTGGTCGTAGAGAACCACTTTAAATACTTGTTTTCTCCAAACCAGTTTGAGCTGTCATTTTTGAAACTGGGTCTAATACCATAGTTAGCTGTATGTCCATCAAGACTGCATACGGTCGTCAATTGGAATATTAATAACCAAGCAAATACAGTGGTCCTCCAGAACCAGGAGTCGGACTATTTGAACAAATAATTATCATACTGTGAAAGGCAGTGTAAAAGCAGAATGCTATAGTCTAAATAGTGACTCATATATGCGTCTAAAATTCACTTGTCTATTCTGAGCAGCAGGGGGTGTTGCTTACAAGCACTACAAAGTGTATGAAAAGATCACACAAAACAAAGAACCTATTAATAACCAATGGGAAAACAAAAACAAAGTCCTGGGCGAAGCCAAGTTTGCCTGTTGTAAATCAAAAGTCATTGCCCTTTTAACCTCCAGGTGTATAGAGAATTCTTTTAAGATGATGTGAATTTGATAAATATGCTAATTAGACTGTACATACAGTACATATAATTATTGTCATTATAGTTTATTCTTTTTTCATGATGTATTGTATTTTTTCTCAGATGGAAGAGTGACAGATTTATCAATAACAACAATAAAGGAATATGTTGTATATCATACTGGTAATGTAGTATTTGTTTCCCACCTTTAGAATAATGCCTTTCATTGCTTCAACATTAATCCACATTTTCCATTCAAGTGTATACCTACCTATAGGAAAATAAAAAAAAGTACCCCCATAATACATATTAATTGTAATCCAATAGCAACGTTTATACCAATACTTTTAAAAACATTTAATTAATACATCTAAGATGTATATTATTTAAATACATATAAAATTGGTATGTACGTATCATTTGTTGACAATGTAGTACTTCTCCCAGTGTGTAAAAGCCCACACACACCAGAACGATGGTCAGCCGAGCGCAGTAGGGGGCCGTTCCATCAATGACTTTCACCATGGGGTATGTTATAGGGAGCAGTGCCTGTTTTCTTCGCCAATTTAACATGTAGAATCGTTGGAAAATGACCATAAAATGCTACCTGATATTCGGGTCTGAGGCACTCTCAGCTGACTGTCGTTTTGATGTGTTCTACTCCCGAGTGGCGCAGTGGTCTAAGGCACTGCATCTCAGTGCTTGAGGCGTCACTACAGACCCCCTGGTTCGATTCCAGGCTGTATCACAACCGGCCGTGATTGGGAGTCCCATAGGGCGGCGCACAATTGGCCCAGCGTCGTCCGGGTTTGGCCGGTGTAGGCCGTCATTGTAAATAAGAATTTGTTCTTAACTGACTTGCCTAGTTAAATAAAGGTAAAATAAATAAAAGGGTTCAGTTTTGGGGCTGTGAGTTGAACTCTTGACAGATGTTGTGTACGATAGTGGGCACCAGCTTATGGAGGTCATCAAAGTCCTCCACCAAGAACGAGTGCTCCTTGACTGGCTCGCTGGCTATGTCTTCTAGCTGCTCCTGGGATGCCCAAGCAATACCAATGGAGTAGGCAATTACACCTGTTCACACGCAATACACACACCACATATCAGTTTCTTGCTCCATGCAAATGAATCCTTTCTCCGTCAAGGTAGTCCCTGACCTGATTCAATAAATGAAAGCAATGATGTGGAAAGTGAAACCTTGCTTTCATTCACTCAAGTCACACAAATGGGACCTCAAAAATGAAGGAGAGGTGTATTTTCAAAGGCTTCAAATAGGGCGCCTCTGCCCTACTACAATTATTATTTTTTTCAACCCCCCCATAGTTCCCTCTTAGCCAATCACCTCTTGACCTTCCCTCCCTCCCTACCTTACTTACCTATCTTGAGTGGCCAGAGCAGGATCCCTGACGTCATCATAGGAACGCCCGTCAGTGATAACTACCATGACCTTCTGCTTACTCCCGTTCGATTGGCCGAAAACTTCCAGGATGGTGAACGCAATGGCCGCCCCTGTGCTGGTCCCCCCGCTCCAGTAGCTTATCCCCAAAATGGCGTCCAACAGCTCCTTCTTTCCACCATATTCCCCAAGGCCTATCTCCAACCTCTGCTCATATGAGTACTGCACTAGCGCCACGTGTGTCCATGTTGGAGATGTCGAACGTTGACGTGACATTGGCGATAAACTTGAGTAAGTGGGCGGTGCCCACACTGCTGGAGCCATCCAATAGGAAGATGAGGTCGTGGGCATTGAGGCAGGTGCGGCTGCATACCAGGCGGGTCATGGAACACATGCGTTTCACCAGGGGCCGCGCGGTGGAGAGTAGGGAGAACCAACTGACAACGGGCAGGGAGAAGAAGCTGCCGGGCCGACACACCACCTGAGGAAGGGAGAAGAGGAAAGAGGTTGTCAGTTAAAATGTGTTTAACTGATGTTTTAATTAATGAACTGAAAGATTCCTCATCAAAAAGAATGGAAAATTGTATAATACTTCTGGGCAAGCCTTGAAGCCTCCTCCACGTGGTCCGAGGGCCAACCATCCACCAGGACCACGGCATCGTTAGGCGCCTGTCCACGGTTAACGTTGCCGTAAGTAAAGTAGTACTCGTTGATGTGGGCCAAGGGCTTGCCTGGGAGAACAGGGACTTGTTCATTAGGGTACGCAAAGCAAAACCTTTTTTTTTTATCTACGGAAAAGTATGTGTTTCTTATTGAACAAGTCCAGGTAGTCCAGGTAGTCCCTCCCTGTTTTCTTCCGTTTGGTGCCTACTGAACATGACCCAGGAACAGTCAATGAGAGAGTATTCCAAATAATTAGAAGGTAATCAGGCTTTATCATGAATTATTTTGTAGAATATTATTTTGTAGAATTTTAGTGGGCACTTTTATGTAACTTCCCTGGAAGACCACAAGGAGGCAGCACAGTGTTATTTCATTTGTACTATATACAGTGAGGGAAAAACGTATTTGATCCCCTGCTGATTTTGTAAGTTTGCCCACTGACAAAGAAATGATCAGTCTATAATTTTAATGGTAGGTTTATTTGAACAGTGAGAGACAGAATAACAATAAAAAAATCCAGAAAAACGCATGTCATAAATGTTATAAATTGATTTGCATTTTAATGAGGGAAATAAGTATTTGACCCCCTCTCAATCAGAATGATTTCTGGCTCCCAGGTGTCTTTTATACAAGTAACGAGCTGAGATTAGGAGCACACTCTTAAAGGGAGTGCTCCTAATCTCAGTTTGTTACCTGTATAAAAGACACCTGTCCACAGAAGCAATCAATCAATCAGATTCCAAACTCTCCATCATGGCCAAGACCAAAGAGCTCTCCAAGGATGTCAGGGACAAGATTGTAGACCTACACAAGGCTGGAATGGGCTACAAGACCATCGCCAAGCAGCTTGGTGAGAAGGTGACAACAGTTGGTGCGATTATTCGCAAATGGAAGAAACACAAAAGCACTGTCAATCTCCCTCGGCCTGGGGCTCCATGCAAGATCTCACCTCGTGGAGTTGCAATGATCATGAGAACGGTGAGGAATCAGCCCAGAACTACACGGGAGGATCTTGTCAATGATCTCAAGGCAGCTGGGACCATAGTCACCAAGAAAACAATTGGTAACACACTATGCCGTGAAGGACTGAAATCCTGCAGCGCCCGCAAGGTCCCCCTGCTCAAGAAAGCACATATACAGGCCCATCTGAAGTTTGCCAATGAACATCTGAATGATTCAGAGGAGAACTGGGTGAAAGTGTTGTGGTCAGATGAGACCAAAATTGAGCTCTTTGGCATCAACTCAACTCGCCGTGTTTGGAGGAGGAGGAATGCTGCCTATGACCCCAAGAACACCATCCCCACCGTCAAACATGGAGGTGGAAACATTATGCTTTGGGGGTGTTTTTCTGCTAAGGGGACAGGACAACTTCACCGAATCAAAGGGACGATGGACGGGGCCATGTACTGTCAAATCTTGGGTGAGAAACTCCTTCCCTCAGCCAGGGCATTGAAATTGGGTCGTGGATGGGTATTCCAGCATGACAATGACCCAAAATACACGGCCAAGGCAACAAAGGAGTGGCTCAAGAAGAAGCACATTAAGGTCCTGGAGTGGCCTAGCCAGTCTCCAGACCCTAATCCCATAGAAAATCTGTGAAGGGAGCTGAAGGTTCGAGTTGCCAAACGTCAGGCTCGAAACCTTAATGACTTGGAGAAGATCTGCAAAGAGGAGTGGGACAAAATCTCTCCTGAGATGTGTGCAAACCTGGTGGCCAACTACAAGAAACGTCTGACCTCTGATTGCCAACAAGGGTTTTGCCACCAAGTACTAAGTCATGTTTTGCAGAGGGGTCAAATACTTATTTCCCTCATTAAAATGCAAATCAATTTATAACATTTTTGACATGCGTTTCTCTGTTTTTTTTGTTTTGTTTTTCTGTCTCTCACTGTTCAAATAAACCTACCATTAAAATTATAGACTGATCATGTCTTTGTCAGTGGGCAAACATACAAAATCAGCAGGGGATCAAATACTTTTTTCCCTCACTGTACCGGCTTTGAATGAAAACAGAATACATATCCACTTGCACAATTGGGGACAAGACAAAGTAAACTAAAGTATCAGAGTTGGTTTGTCAGGATCAATAAAATGTCACGCCCTGACTCTGGGGACTCGTATATGTTGAGTCAGGGTGTGTATGTTCTATGTTGTGTATTTCTATGTTGTTGTTCTATTATGTCTAGATCTATGTTGGCCGGTGTGGTTCCCAATCAGAGGCAGCTGTCGCTCGTTGTCTCTGATTGGGGACCATACTTAGGCAGCCTATTGGCACTGTGTAGTTGTGGGATCTTGTTCCGTGTTAGGTATGTTGTGTGTGTACCTTGGACTTCACGTTTCGTTTTTGTTGTTGTGTTTAATAGTCAAATAAACATGTATGCATATCACGCTGCGCCTTGGTCTGACCCGTCGATGAACGATCGTGACATAAAAAGACAAATGGACATTAGCATACACGTATCGTACTTTTATGTAGATCTACAATTTTATGTACATTCCGTTTTCAATGTCTTGTTTTTAAATGTGTTTTTAAGCGATTTCGATGGAGATTCTCATGTGTTTTTCAGATAAGTGCAGATGAAAGAGAAGGAGGCCTCTTTGTTTAGATTAAGGCTGCTATTTAATCAAAATTGGTATCCAGGTTTCTCTGGTAAATCAACCATCTCTGTTTAACAAAGCAAACAAAGTTTGGAGGATTACACATCTTAAAAGGCATTCTTGCAAGAGACATATTGTGTCTAATCACTGGAAACCCATCCCACCCAAACCATACTATTTATATAGTTTTTTTTTTTTAATTGCATTGAGTGTCAACCTTGCCTGCCTGTCTGCCTGCCTGCCATCCTGTTGCCCACAATGGAAATAAGCCTTTAGGCTTTATCAAGGTTATCCTCAATCATTTGTATGTATGTATTGTTGTCTCTGGCTGGAGCAGCTTATTATAATTGTCAAATAAATTATTTAAAATCCTGTGTGTGGCAACTCACCCACATTGGAGTGACCCCCTTTTTAGATGATACGCTCTATAGCTCCTTTAAGATCCCTGGGGTTGCGATGGGCCTTCAGTCCAAACTCTGTCACTGGGAAAACACACTCATGAACCTGTACTGTATTTGAACAGAGTTAATAATGCCTACATTCAAATATTATGTCTTACATTGCAAGATGGCTGAGACCATGGTGCTAGCAACACCAGGGTGTTATTAAATAAATGGGTCACTGTTGACAGTTACATTTTAGCAGACGCCCTTATCCAGAGCGACTTACAGTAGTGAGTGCATTTTTCATATTGGTCCCCCGTGGGAATCGAACCCACAACCCTGGCGTTGCAAGCGCCATGCTCTACCAATAGAGCTACGCGGGACTACAGTTCTGTAAGTTACTTTGTTTGGATGAACGCACGTCCTAGTGACCATATCAAATATCTTGTTCTTACATTTCTCTTGTTCTCTCTAGTTGAGGGGAAAAGGGAGGCAGAGCAGTAAGTCTGGTGGTGACAACATAATACATTATCGCTCTCTCCCCCCCTCTCTCTCCATCATTATCCATCACTCCATCTGTCAAAAATGTCTCTCTCTCTCAGGATGTTCATTAAGCATGATGGCGAAGGAGGAGGTCCGGGGTGTGTCTCAAATGGCACCCTATTCTCTGTAGTGCTCTACTTTTGACCAGGGCACATAGGGGTCTGTTTGAAAGCCCTAAGGGGAGTAGTGCTGAAGAGATGACGAGTGGTTTGTAGACTACATGGGAGTACCTTACCTTAGTCCATTTTCAGTTAGCTTTGACATGTTGACACCCAATCAAAGCCTAGGAGATGGATGGGTGGCCTAGTGTGTTTCCCAAAAGGCACCCTATTCACTACATAGTGCACTACTTTTGACCAGGGCACATAGGGCTCTAGTCAAAAGCAGTGCACTAACGTTATGTAAGGAATAGGACACCATTTGGGATGCAATAGTAGTGCCTGTCTGTCAGCTGCCAACTAGCACTGCCTCTTTCATCCTCTCTTTTTCCTCCTCTTATTCTGTTATTTTCCTCTCCTCTTTTCTCTAACCACTACAGCAATCCCCCCTCCTGCCCTCCATCCCAGTATTTTGTCCTAGTCCTTTTTCTTCCCTCTTTTTCATTTCCTTTCTGCCTATCAGGCTCCACTTCTCTCTCTTATACCTCATAAAGGTAATACGTTTATACAGTGGCTAGTTAGATATATCCATTTTGAGGTCAAAATACTGTTCGTAATCAGCACAGAGATACTTAACATTTCCTCTATAGATGCCACTGTGACTTATACCTGCAGCCTAATACTGTAGTAATTATAGTGATTGCAGCCCTGTAATCCAGTTCAGTTGTGCGAAGCTGGGTATTTTTCAGTTACCCGTACTGAACGATGCCCATTATAACAAGTAACACCTCAACCAGGAAGTCCTTCTGGATCTGAAAGCGCCGCCCGCCCATGTTCCAGCTGCCGTCAATCAGAAAGGCAATGTCCACCATGCAGCCTGGAGACAACCCAAGGTCAAGTCATTTTACCCATAAAGAAATGACGACATTACATTTAATATACAGTACATTTATTTTAAAGGTTTTAAGGTTTAACACCATTCGACAACAGTCTGCTCACGTCATTTAATATCTAACAACAATAGTCTGCTTACGTCAATGACATCAGTCAGGGTCACGTTTAATAAGCTCTAAACTGGAGCAAACATACCCAAAAAACATGTTATTACGTCAATTTCTTCAACAAAAATGCTATTTAAAAACATTTGTGACTAATGAGCTTGACTTCAGTAAAAACGTCCCGCTTTTTCCCCTAATAGAAAGACATTACAAGACATGTGTACCTACTTGGGTCTCCTTTAGGAATAACCTCAGGAATAACCTCAGGAATAGCCTCAGGACCTTTGATCTTGTAAGAGAACACCTGAGAGAATTCAAATTTAGATTTACTGTTGTAATACATACAGTACATCCCGTTCAGCAAGTTCATCCTACAGTGATCATCAGGTGTTTGGAGTACTTACCAGTCTCATGGTTGGACTCAGGGAAGGACCTCCAGACTTCTTGTTTCCTTGAGGCAGCCACAGCGGCTGAAATGAAACCGGAACTACTGTCAATGAGTCTTTCCCAAATCTAGAGCCTTGAGATTCACGGGTTCGAATCCCAATACTGTGTGTGTGTGTGTGTGTGTGTGTGTGTGTGTGTGTGTGTGTGTGTGTGTGCGCGCGCGCATTTGTGTGTAGGTTATATTGATAGTAAAAAGATGCATTTCGGTTGAAATATAACCAATTCTATTGTATGGTCGAAACTGTTCTCTTCTTGACCAGCGTCAGTACCATTAATCAAAATCTATGAGAAAGGGAATGCCAAAAATTAAATAGACACAGTTGTTACTATATAGTCAGTGATGGAAAAAGTACGCAATTGTCATACTTGATTAAAAGTAAAGTTACCTTAATAGAAAATGACTCAAGTAAAAGTGAAAGTCATCCAGTAAAATACTACTTTTACTAAAAGTATTTGATTTTCAATATACTTAAGTATCAAAAGTAAAAGTACAAATAATTTCAAATTCCTTTTATTAAGCAAATCAGATGGCGCCATTTTCTTGTTTTTTTAAATTTACGGATAGCCAGGGGCACAGTCCAACACTCAGACATAATTTACCAACAAAGCATTTGTGTTTAGTGAGTCCGCCAGATCAGAGGCAGTAAGGATGACCAGGGATGTTCTCTTGATAATTGTGTGAATTGAACCCTTTTCCTGTCCTGCTAATCATTCAAAATGTAATGAGTACTTTTGGGTGTCAGGGAAAATGTATGGAACAAAAAGTACATTATTTTCTTTAGGAATGTAGTGAAGTAAAAGTAAAAATTTTAAAAAATATAAATAGTACAGATACCCCAAAAAACGACTTAAGTAGTACTTTAAAATATTTGTACTTAAGTACTTTACACCACTTTATATAGTTAGTATACCCATGAGAGCCATACATATTCTGAAATTATACATTCATGTGTGATTGTACCGAGTCGTCCGAGGTAAAAAGGCCAGTACTGATACTCAGAGAAGAGAGGTCTTCGGTTTCGCTCTAGAGGATATTTTTTGTTGTTGCCTTTTGAAGGTAAAACGAGCACTCATTCTTCAAACACCTGTTTCTTTGTATTTATTGTATGTATAGATTGGGATTTGTTTAAACGCCACAGCAAACAAATGCAGTGAATAAGCTGCTCATCTCCTCTCCTTCATAGCAACTGATAGATAAAACTACTGGATAAGTTTCCACCTTGTCACTTTCACCTTTTGCATCTTACAAATCAGTAAGACATACACTACCAGTCAAAAGTTTGGACACATCTACTCATTCAAGGGTTTTTCTTTATTTTTACTATTTTTTTTACATTACAATAATAGTGAAGACATCAAAACTATGAAATAACACACATGGAATCATGTAGTAACCAAAAAAGTGTTAAACCCTTTGCCTTGATGACAGCTTTGCACACTCCTGCCATTCTCTCAACCAGCTTCATGAGGTAGTTACCTGGAATGCATTTCAATTAGCAGGTGTGCCTTCTTAAAAGTTAATTTGTGGAAATTATTTCCTTCTGAATGCGTTTGAGACATCAGTTCTGTTGTGACAAGGTAGAGGGGGTATACAGAAGATAGCCCTATTTGGTAAAAGACCAAGTCCATATTATGGCAAGAACAGCTCAAATAAGCAAAGAGAAATGACAGTCCATCATTACTTTAAGACATGAAGGTCAGTCAATACAGAACATTTCAAGAACTTTGAAAGTTTCTTCAAGTGCAGTCGCAAAAAACATCAAGCGCTACGATGAAACTGGCTCTCATGAGGACCACCACAGGAATGGAAGACCCAGAGTTACCTCTGTTGCAGATGAAAAGTTCATTAGAGTTACCAGCCTCAGAAATTGCAGCCCAAATAAATACTTCACAGAGTTCAAGTCACAGACACATCTCAACATCAACTGTTCAGAGGGGACTGTGTGAGTCAGGCCTTCATGGTCAAATTGCTGCAAAGAAACCACTACTAAAGGGGGGGTGCTTTGCTGGTAACACTGTCCCATCTGGTTTGGGCTTAGTGGGACTATCTTTTGTTTTTCAACAGGACAATGACCCAACACACCTCCAGGCGATGTAAGGGCTATTTTACCAAGAAGGAGAGTGATGGAGTGCTGCATCAGATGACCTGGCCTCCACAATCCCCCAACCTCAACCAAATTGAGATGGTTTGGGATGAGTCGGACAGCAGAGTGAAAGGAAAGCAGCAAACAAGTGCTCAGCATGTGTGGGAACTCCTTCAAGACTGTTGGAAAAGCATTCCAGGTGAAGCTGGTTGAGAGAATGCCAAGAGTGTGCAAAGATGTCATCAAGGCAAAGTGTGGCTAGTTGAAGAATCTCAAATATAAAATATATTTTGATTTGTTTAACACTTTTTTGGTTACTACAGTTGAAGTCGGAAGTTTACATACACCTTAGACAAATACATTTCAACTCAGAATAATTGTAGAGAGAATTATTTATTTAAGCTTTTATTTCTTTAATCACATTCCCAGTGGGTCAGAAGTTTACATACACTCAATTAGTATTTGGTAGCATTGCCTTTAAATTGTTTAACTTGGGTCAAACATTTCAGATAGCCTTCCACAAGCTTCCCACAAAAAGTTGGGTGAATTTTGGCCCATTCCTCCTGACAGAGCTGGTGTAACTGAGTCAGGTTTGTAGGCCTCCTTGCTCGCATACGCTTTTCAGTTCTGCCCACAAATGTTCTATAGGCTTGATGTCAGGGCTTTGTGATGGCCACTCCAATACCTTGACTTTGTTGTCCTTAAGCCATTTTGCCACAACTTTGGAAGTATGCTTGGGGTCATTGTCCATTTGGAAGAACAATTTGCGACCAAGCTTTAACTTCCTGACTGATGTCTTGAGATGTTGCTTCAATATATCCACATAATTTTCCTTCCTCATGATGCCATCTATTTTGTGAAGTGCACCAGTCCCTCCTGCAGCAAAGCACCCCCACAGCATGATGCTGCCACCCCTGTGCTTCACGGTTGGGATGGTGTTCTTCGGCTTGCAAGCAACCCCCTTTTTCCTCCAAACATAACGATGGTCATTATGGCCAAACAGTTCTATTTTTGTTTCATCAGACCAGAGGACATTTCTCCAAAAAGTATGATCTTTGTCCCCATGTGCAGTTGCAAACAGTGGTCTGGCTTTTTTATGGCGGTTTTGGAGCAGTGGCTTCCTTGCTGAGCGACCTTTCAGGTTATGTTGATATAGGACTTGTTTTACTGTGGATATAGATAATTTTGTACCTGTTTCCTCCAGCATCTTCACAAGGTCCTTTGCTGTTGTTCTGGGATTGATTTGCACTTTTCGCCCCAAAGTACGTTCATCTCTAGGAGACAGAACGCGTCTCCTTCCTGAGCGGTATGACGGCTGTGTGGTCCCATGGTGTTTATACTTGCGTACTATTGTTTGTACAGATGAACGTGGTACCTTCAGGCGTTTGGAAATTGCTCTCAAGGATGAACCAGACTTGTGGAGGTCTACCATTTATTTTCTGAGGTCTTGGCTGATTTCTTTTGATTTTCCCATGATGTCAAGCAAAGAAGCACTGAGTTTGAAGGTAGGCCTTGAAATACACCCACAGGTACACTTCCAATTGACTCAAATGATGTCAATTAGCCTATCAGAAGCTTCTAAAGCCATGACATCATTTTCTGGAATTTTTCAAGCTGTTTAAAGGCACAGTCAACTTAGTGTATGTTAACTTCTGACCCACTGGAATTGTGATACAGTGAAAAATAAGTGAAATTATCTGTCTGTAAACAATTGTTGGAAAAATTACTTGTGTCATGCACAAAGTAGATGTCCTAACCGACTTGCCAAAACTATAGTTTGTTAACAAAAATTTGTGGAGTGGTTGAAAAACGAGTTTTAATGACTCCAACCTAAGTGTATGTAAACTTCCGACTTCAACTGTACATATCCCGAAAGAAAGAAATTCTCACTACAATACATTTTAATAGAAAGTTAGCAAAAATAGATAGATAGATCTTGCTACCATGGAAAGGAAAATACCTGTCTATTTGTGGAAAAATCTCCCTGATTAACTCTTTAGTCATATCCCAGTTTACCTATTTGCTTATGGTCTTGCTTACACCTAGTGACCTGTTTTTTAAATTATATGAGCAAAAAATATTTCATTTTATTTGGAACAGCAAGCCAGACAAAATTAAATGAGCCAATTTCACCCTAGTCATAGACTGTTCTCTCTGCTACCGTACGGCAAGCGGTACCAGAGCGCCAAGTCTAGGTCCAAGAGGCTTCTAAACAGCTTCTACCCCAAGCCATAAGACTCCTGAACATCTAATCAAATGGCTACCCAGACTATTTGCATTGCCCCTCCAGGACCTTGAAATGCTTCTTATGAAGCCACTCCTTCGTTGCCCGGGCGGTGTGTTTGGGATTATTGTCATGCTGAAAGACCCAGCCACGTTTCATCTTCAATGCCCTTGCTGATGGAAGGAGGTTTTCACTCAAAATCTCACGATACATGGCCCCATTCATTCTTTCCTTTACACAGATCAGTCGTCCTGGTCCCTTTGCAGAAAAACAGCCCCAAAGCATGATGTTTCCACCCCCATGCTTCACAGTAGGTATGGTGTTCTTTGGATGCAACTCAGCATTCTTTGTCCTCCAAACACGACGAGTTGAGTTTTTACCAAAAAGTTATATTATGGTTTCATCTGACCATATGACATTCTCCCCAATCCTCTTCTGGATCATCCAAATGCACTCTAGCAAACTTCAGACGGGCCTGGACATGTACTGGCTTAAGCAGGGGGGACACGTCTGGCACTGCAGGATTTGAGTCCCTGGCGGCGTAGTGTGTTACTGATGGTAGGCTTTGTTACTTTGGTCCCTGCTCTCTGCAGGTCATTCACTAGGTCCCCCCGTGTGGTTCTGGGATTTTTGCTCACCGTTCTTGTGATCATTTTGACCCCACGGGTGAGATCTTGCGTGGAGCCCCAGATCGAGGGAGATTATCAGTGGTCTTGTATGTCTTCCATTTCCTAATAATTGCTCCCACAGTTGATTTCTTCAAACCAAGCTGCTTACCTATTGCAGATTCAGTCTTCCCAGCCTGGTGCAGGTCTACAATTTTGTTCTGGTGTCCTTTGACAGCTCTTTGGTCTTGGCCATAGTGGAGTTTGGAGTGTGACTGTTTGAGGTTGTGGACAGGTGTCTTTTATACTGATAGCAAGTTCAAACAGGTGCCATTAATACAGGTAATGAGTGGAGGACAGAGGAGCCTCTTAAAGAAGAAGTTACAGGTCTGTGAGAGCCAGAAATCTTGCTTGTTTGTAGGTGACCAAATACTTATTTTCCACCATAATTTGCAAATAAATTCATTAAAAATCCTACAATGTGATTTTCTGGAATCTTTTCTCTCAATTTGTCTGTCATAGTTGATGTGTACCTATGATGAAAATTACAGGCCTCTCATCTTTTTAAGTGGGAGAACTTGCACAATTGGTGGCTGACTAAATACTTTTTTTCCCCACTGTAGCCTCGCTATTGTTATTTTTACTGCTGCTCTTTAATTATTTGTTACTTTTATTTCGTATTATTTTATATTGTATTTTTTTGTGATTTTTATTCTTGGTAGTCTTTCTTAAATCTGCATTGTTGGTTAAGGACTTGTAAGTAAGCATTTCACTGTAAGGTATACACCTGTTGTATTCGGCGCATGTGACAAATAACATTTGATTGATTTGATTTATATAATGAATATGAATTCGGAGGGCCGAAATTATTAAATATTAAAGAATTATACCTCTCACTAAAGGCGTCAGTCATACAAAAGTTATACTTAAATCCGAACTGGTTGTCTAGCAGATTAGTAAGAATGTCTCACCCTATGTTTAAGAATGGCCTTTTTCCCTTTATTCAGATTACAACCTGACACTTTCGGTTATTTGAAAATGAAATAATCTCCAAAATATTAAAATTTTAAAACAAGCCATAGAAAGTTGGTTGCAATTTCAGTTTAATCCACCAATGTCAATGGAATATTTGTGAGGAAACTTGTGTTAAGCACGTGGAGGTTTTAGGGCCATAATGAGTATGTACAATGAGTATTTACATGTGTTGGAAATAAATCAAATGTGTGCATTACTGCTGTTGTCACTGAGTTTTAAGGCGAATTCCACTATAATCATATGCTGTGTGTGAATAATGTTGATTTATGTCCAAGGTGGCAGCGGTGCTTCACCTAAAATGCTAAGTAACAGCTGGTTACTGTACAACCCTTCAATATAAGCCCTATTTTCCTTCTCTCTAATAGAAGTTAAACAGGTTGATCCCTTGCCTCAACTCCCACTGAACCCCCAACAGATCAGGCTAAATTCAATACAACCAGCCGCATTCGGTTCAAAGCTTTCTGTGTGTGGTCCTGTAATCTGTAATGAATGGTGATGGTGGAGATTAAAAGGGTAATGTGATTTCCGAAAGGACACCTACAGACACAAACAGAGCTGAGGACTCTTCCTGTACATCACCACTGCAGAGTTGAAACAGGTCCAAGGCGGTTTGGAACCTCTTCAGTTAAACCTACAGGTGGGCACAGTTGGAGAAAGAACATGTCACGACGACTCACGATGCCAGTGATGTAATATCCCCACAGAAACAATCTTCATTTAACCATGGTCTAGACTAGTAAGACACAACAGCAAGCTCCAATATCAGGCTAAAGAATCCCTGAAGAGGACTGAAGTCTGTTTTCATTCTATTGAATTATGGCGTAAAGCTTATGCAGGTTTACGTACATTGTGTGTGTACACAATTGGAAAGTTTTGAAGAATTGTAGTAATGACCACTCTTCTTTACCCATTTGAGGAATCACAGAAAGCATGAACAGTCTAGTGGGTCTACAGGGTGGACAGTTTTGAGGGTTCAAATTACAGAGGTGGCCAGGTGTGTGGCCACACCCATAAGCATTGATATGAATATGGGCACCCCATGATTGTTAGAAAAATGTAATATTGGTGAAGGACCTCCAGCCCACTGTTTTTTAAGCACTCAAAAAACAGTATTTTTAAACCCTGGTTTGGGAGAGTTAAAATGTAAGCACAGCCAGCCAGACTATCCACTTTAGCATCCATCCTATGGAAGTATATTCATGTCCAATGGAGGATAAGGACAGATTGTTGATAACACTGACTGTTATTCTAGGTGGCAGGTACTATTTGTCACTGCTGTGACTTACGTGACTTGGAAGCAGGGAGACATGATGCTAAAGATGTATGTATGTTTATGTACGGTTCTACTGCTGTAGAATGCCAGGGAGACAGTATATTCATGCAGAGGCAAGGTGAAAAGTCCATGTGACATCAGGCACAGCCACACAGCCAGGTACTGTATCTGCTGCCCTGGTACCTGTCAAAAAGCCAGTCGGTCTTTGCAAGTGTCCTACAGACCAATAGGATCCTAGATTACCCTACAGTATATAGCTCTACTTCACAAGCTTCTGATTTACATAACTTCATTGTTGAATCATAAAAACACCAGTTACCAAACCCGTTCACAGGGTTGGTTAACTCTTGAGGTTCCTCGCGTCTCCACCGAATTAGGTAAATCCACTTTTAGTTTTAATGCGCCTCACTGCTGGAACAATTTGCATAACTCATTACAATTAGATGTTCTGGTGCCGATCGGGCAGTTTAGGGTGTTAATTAAGGACCTAGGACTGTAATAGTTTTTCATAAATGTTTTGTTTTGATTGTTGTTTTGTTTTACATTGTATTGGTTGTTGTAATCAAGGCACCGTTGGGAATGAGACCATGGTCTCCTACAAATAAATAAATAATAATAAATGAAAAAAATTGTATAACATATTATTCCTTTGTCAAAGTAAAGACTCAACGCCACATGTTTTGATACAGTGACGTATGAGTTAATGTTTTTCTGTCTGTCAAGTCATGTAGGCCTATATCATTTTATAAGAAGAGCTATTAAAGCAGATAATGCTGGAAATCAGCATGTTGAGTTCACCAGATTCCAAAGCACACTGGCATGTTTACTTTATCCAATGAGTTAAAACGGGCCTAACGGCAACCTTATAATATGTGGGTGTGCCTTTAAAAAGGGGAAACAGGAAAAGCACTTTGGTCTAATAGTAGGCTATGCTTTCATAGGGCTGCTCAAGTCCGCACTTGTCTTACTAGCCCTTGATCATGACTCTCATTTCCATTATATTACACATAAGAGTCATTGGACGAAGGCGTCTTCTGTATGGGGGAGTTTTGTTAACACGCATCGCTTGCGATAAGGTTTTGGAAGAATAAGGACCTTATCTTTCATTTCTTCAACAAAAAAAAATCCAATAAAAAAAGGATACATTGATACACACCTTGTTAGGGTTAGTGTTCCCAGACGCCGATACTGTATATCCATGTTCCATTGCGTGTTTACGGAACACAGACGGAAGACAGAAGTACCACTTGTGCTAATTAGCTATCTAGCATGCGCCGAACACCTATGTGTAACGGAAGGAGACCGCCAGAAACGTGTTGTCACTGAAAAATACTATCGGCTGCAACTGTGATAAAGCCGGTTAAAACAGTATACAGCAACTGTATATTTTGCATTTAGATGTGATATGAAAGTAAAGGGCTTTATGTTTCTAGAACCGTATCGCAATTTAAAATCGATTCACGTTTAGATGGAGTATTTGGCTGCCAGAGTCTACCTCTGAAGATATCATACACTGAACAAAAATATAAATGCAACATGTGAAGTGTTGGTCCCATGTTCCATGAGCTGAAAATAAAAGATCCCAGAAATGTTCCATATGCACAAAAAGCTTATTTCTCACAAATTTGTTTACATCCCTGTTAGTGAGCATTTCTCCTTTGTCAAGATAAGCCATCCACCTGACAGGTGTGGCATATAAAGAAGCTGATTAAACAGCATGATCATTACACAGGTGCACCTTGTGCTGGGGCAATAAAAGGCCACTAAAATGTGCAGTTTTGTCACACAACACAATGCCACAGATGTCTCACGTTTTGAGGGAGCGTGCAATTGGCATGCTGACTGCAGGAATGTCCACCAGAGCTGTTGCCAGATAAGTAAATGTTCATTTCTCTACCATAAGCCGCCTCCAACTTCTTTTTTTTTTAACCTGAAAATGCCCCAGTTCCTCCATGGCCTGCATACTCACCAGATATGTCACCCATTGAGCATGTTTGGGAAGCTCTGAATTGACGTGTATGACAGCGTGTTCCACTTCCGGCCAATATCCAGCAACTTCGCACAGCCATTGAAGAGAGGTGGGACAACATTCCACGAGTCACAATCAACAGCCTGATCAACTCTATGCGAAGGAGATGTGTCGCATGAGGAAAATGGTGGTCACACCAGATACTGACTGGTTTTCTGATCCATGCCCCTACCTTTTTTTTAAGGTAGCTGTGACCAACAGATGCATATCTGTATTCCCAGTCATGTGAAATCCATAGATTAAGGCCTAATTTATTTATTTCAATTGACTGATTTCCTTATATGAACTGTAACTCAGTAAAATATTTGAAATTATTGCATGTTGCGTTTATATTTTTGTTCAGTATACAAGGTCCTTGGACCTTAAGGAGTAATGGTAGGCTCATTAAAGGAAAATACAGAAATCGCCTTGTATGATGCAATTTGCTTCATATGATGCAAAAAGCATCATATGGGGATGATTTCTGTATTTTGAAAGTTACATGTCTTGAAAACTTGATTGCTGACAAGCAAAACATTTTGGGACTATGTCAACAATGGACTAATGAAACAAAATATAGTTTTTGGGTGGAGTTTTCCTTTAAGAGTGTGTCTTGGGCTATTGTCTTACTTGTCCACTGCAGACCAATAGCCTATGTCAAGACAAACATTAGAAGTACATTTTAGTCATTTAGCAGACGCTCTTATCCAGAGCGATTTACAGGAGCAATTAGGGTTAAGGTCCTTGCTCAAGGGCACATCAACATATTTTTCACCTAGTCGGCTCGGGGATTAGAACCAGCGACCTTTTGGTTACCGGCACAACGCTCATAACCATTAAGCTACCTGCCGTGAGTGAGAATTCTTGCAACACTTTGCAAAATGTTAAATTGCTTACTTTAATGTTAAAAGCTATAGGCTATTTGCACAATGTGCAATCAAACTATTGAATAGACACCATGACATAAGTTGAAGAAAGCATGAAGATAAAGAAAACAAAAATAACATCTGCTAACCTGTTGTCCTGTGGGGCTTCGAAGAACCTGATAATTATTTTTTACTTTCTCCCTCTTTCCAATGTCCGACTTAATAAACGTGTCCCACGCGCGAGCATATTGCAGGCGTATCCGCTTTTTGTTTTGTATTAGTACAGCTCTCTTGGGTATTGTAGCTTATTCTTGTAGCCTATCATAAAGTTTAACACACTTCAATTCACTTCAACTGTTTCTTATGGTACCTATCCTACCTGAGGTAAAGTTGGTTTGTGTGGAGTTCCTTGGAAGAAGGGGGAACAGATGGATAATTTTTTCACTGGACGAAAACAAGTCAGCCCATGAAGACGTGCCTGCCTCACTCAAGTAAAGTTATCATTAGAACTGGTATGTCGGCTATGCGTGAGCTGAGCATCTCAGAGCCAGTAGGATATATTGAGCATTTTCATAAGAGATACACTTACATTTCTGTAATGTCTTCTCCTATATTTTGCTCATGGTGGTTGAATTATTATGTTGGACAGAAATATATATTTTAAAAGAGTGACAGAATGAGTATTGATATTGTAAACATCTTTCAACTCGTTCCCTTTAAATATAAACAGTTTTATTCACAAGTATAAACACAATTCAAACTGTATCAACAGGTATACATACTTACACGAATCAAAAACAAAAATATTTATCCTTAACATGATCCCCTAAAATTCAAGTAGCCCCCTTTCAAGTAAATTCCCATGTGTTTTCAAATAAAAAAGTAACACAAAAAACAAATGTATTGTTCTTAGAGTCTGTCGCATTCCCACTCTGGCCCATCAGACAGATGGGGCACGTCGATAAAGAACACCTCCTTGTTGGCGGGAGGAGGAGGAGTACAGGGGGGGCTCCCCACTCCCGAATCTGGGCTTGGGGCCGCCTTAAGCGCCTTGAGCGGATAAGGATTTCCAGGGGCATACTTCATCTCCTTCATCTTCTGGTTATGAGGAGGTGCTTTGAGTCCATTGCCTCTTCCGGAGCCCTGGTGTGCCTCACCTTTCGGTTTAAAACGCTTCAGCTTGACCGTGTCCTTGCCATCGCCGGTGCAGGGCAGCAAGATGGCAACGTCCTTGCGGAACTTGGAGCTGAGGCCGAAGTAGATGAGTGGGTTGTAGAAGCTGGCCGACTTGGCAAAGAGGCGGGTGAAGATGCTGGTGAGGCTGGGTACGTGGAAGCCACAGGCCGACCACATGGAGACCACAGCGTACGGCGACCACGCCAGGATGAAGGCTGTGCAGATGACAATGGATACCTGGGAGAAAACGAAAGTTAGGATGACCGTTAAATCATAACCCATTGTTTAACGCTTGGTCTATATGTAGTATTGTTTGTACAGCTGTTATTTTCTGGATTCTGACACATGCTCACTCTAATATATCTACTCTGGATTGTTTATTGGACTCACTCTGTCATGTCTTGAGTTCTTGTTTAGATTTTTGTATTGTATTTGCGAGACATTCTACTGCACTCTTGGAGCTAGTAACCCCTGCAAATCTGTGTACGTGACCAATAAACGTTGATTTGATTTTAATCCTACTCACAATGGTGACGTCCCTTTCAATCTTCCTCTGCCTGTCGGTCAGGTCTCCCTCAGCGGCCATGGCGTTGCCTCGCTTCACTGTGTTGATGATGGACACGTAGGTGAACAGCATGACCAGCACGGGGACGAAGAAGCAGAAGATGAGGATGGAGATGATGTAGGACTTGTAGACGGTGGAGTAGTTGGCTTTGGCCCAGTCGATTTCACACGTTCCGTATCCACGATCTAAAAGGAGGCGGAGATTGAGATACAAACACATGAAGGTAAAAAAAAAAATGTGCGTATGTTTGATTTAGTTTTTGTATTTGTTCAGGTGAAGATTGTTTAAAATGTAAGAAGAATTTCCTCTATTTTGGCCCTTAAAGAAGTCAGGGTAAGTGTGAAAAAAGGTCCGCATATGTCAAAATATGGTCAGTTCTCGTTTAAAGATTGTCTTCTGCAAATGTTTTAGATAACAACTTGCTTTAGCTCTATTATTTTTTTGCCGTCATTGTGCACATACAAATCTTGAAAATGTTGCCCAACCAGAATGTTACAAGAGCCTAACAGAAGTAAGTGCCCCTGTATAAAATAGTATGTCACATGATTACTAGCCATGTTTATCTCACCTGTGTAACTCCCCCAGCCCAGAAGGGGCGCACCTGACCAGAACACAGCCCCCAACCAGATGAATATTAGGCACATTCCTACGGTTGTGTTGGTTATGCAGTGAGCTAGGTAAAGGAAAAGAGTTGAAAGTTAAAAGAAAGGCTCCCACAAGAACATTGTGTCTCTGACCAGAACATCTAGCCTACAGGGGCATTTTTCTTCCAACTTTATTGGAATCATTGAGATGAAAATGAAAGGTTAAAGGTTAAAGGTTGCGTCACAGTGCCTTACCTTTACTCGGATGGCATCCCTTGATGTATCTTGTGACACTGATGACAGTCAAAGTATTGATGCTGCTGAGGCCAAAGACCAAGGTGAAGAAGCCGTCCACCTGGGAAAGACCAACAATACCGTTAGTGATGCTTAGAGGGGGAAGGTGCAGGGAAGAGAATCTCAAAACAAATACAGTAGAAAAAACAGACATCCACTGTTCTTGCAGAAGTTGAAGGACCCCAATCACTCAGAAAATCAAGTTGAAAACAATTATCCTGCTGTTGAATACTTGTTTAGATTCTCATGTACTTAACAAATCCGTCATTAACCAATTACTGATTTTGTGTGAATAGGGCTCCTCTCTACTTTTGCCAACTCCTTCTACTGGTTATTCAGTTTTCAGTTCACCAGGATGGACACTTATGTAGCCAGAACACAGAAGAGCTGATCTAGCTACAGTTGAAGTCTGTTCTAGCTACAGTTGACTGTGCCTTTAAACAGATTGGAAAATTCCAGAAAACGATGTCATGGCTTTAGAAGCTTCTGATAGGCTAATTGACATAATTTAAGTCAATTGGAGGTGTACCTGTGGATGTATTTCAAGGCATACCTTCAAACTCAGTGCCTCTTTGCTTTACATCATGGGAAAATCAAAAGAAATCAGCCAAGACCTCAGAAAAAAAATGTTAGACCTCCACAAGTCTGGTTCATCCTTGGGAGAAATGTCCAAACGCATGAAGGTACCACGTTCATCTGTACAAACAATAGTACGCAAGTATAAACACCATGGGACCACGCAGCCGTCATACTGCTCAGGAAGGAGACGCGTTCTGTCTCCTAGAGATGAACGTACTTTGGTGCGAAAAGCGCAAATCAATCCCAGAACAACAGCAAAGGACCTTGTGAAGATGCTGGAGGAAACAGGTACAAAAGTATCTATATCCACAGTAAAACGAGTCCTATATCGACATAATCTGAAAGGCCGCTCAGCAAGGAAGAAGCCACTGCTCCAAAACCGCCATAAAAAAGCCAGACTATGGTTTGCAACTGCACATGGGGACAGAGATCGTATTTTTTTTAGAAATGTCCTCTGGTCTGATGAAACAAAAATAGAACTGTTTGGCCATAATGACCATCGTTATGTTTGGAGGAAAAAGGGGGTTGCTTGCAAGCCGAAGAACACCATCCCAACCGTGAAGCAAGGGGGTGGCAGCATCATGTTGTGGGGGTGCTTTCCTGCAGGAGGGACTGGTGCACTTCACAAAATAGATGGCATCATGAGGAAGGAAAATTATGTGGATATATTGAAGCAACATCTCAAGACATCAGTCAGGAAGTTAAAGCTTGGTCGCAAATGGGTCTTCCAAATGGACAATGACCCCAAGCATACTTCCAAAGTTGTGGCAAAATGGCTTAAGGACAACAAAGTCAAGGTATTGGAGTGGCCATCACAAAGCCCTGACCTCAAACCTATATAACATTTGTGGGCAGAACTGAAAAAGCGTGTGCGAGCAAGGAGACCTACAAACCTGACTCAGTTACACCAGCTCTGTCAGGAGGAATGGGCCAAAATTCACTCAATTTATTGTGGGAAGCTTGTGGAAGGCTACCCGAAACATTTGACCCAAGTTAAACAATTTAAAGGCAATGCTACCAAATACTAATTGAGTGTATGTAAACTTCTGACCCACTGGGAATGTGATGAAATAAATAAAAGCTGAAATAAATCATTCTCTCTACTATTATTCTGACATTTCACATTCTTAAATTAAAGTGGTGATCCTAACTGACCTAAGACAGGGACTTTTTACTATGATTAAATGTCAGGAATTGTGAAAAACTGAGTTTAAATGTATTTGGCTAAGGTGTATGTAAACTTCCGACTTCAACTGTACATTGAATGGAGTTAAAGATCAGTCCATTACAGCCATGGTCAGCAGTGGTGAGTATGTCTGATCAAGATTGACAGCTTCTACCGAATTAACTTCTCTTCCTAGTGGAGACAGGACCCAATGTACTTTGACTGATTGGATTACTTAATCTAATCTAATATATTTACATCCAAGCCCCATTCACTTTTGCCTCTATCGTATCTGAAGATTATGTCTTTGTTAAATGTTTTTCATGAAGAAATGGAATGTTGGTTATGTTAGTATCAAAAGGGAATGTTTAGTGTAACGTCACATAGAACAGACAGGAAGTGTGTTGTAAACAGGGGAGACTGGTGATTGGCCAGAAGAGGGAGCATCATTGTTTATAAATAGGGGTTAAACGATGAGAAGGCAGAACGGCCATGGCAATCTGAGGAGCCGTTCTCCGGACACCGCGGGTCTGTACTTATGCTGTAACCTCGTGATTTTAATAAAAGCCTCTAACACGATGCAGCATGAACGGACTCTTTGTTGACAGCAATAATGGCCACCATTCACCCGAAACGACACCTCACGGTCAGATACACTTTGGCAGTGGTGTAAAGTACTTAAGTAAAAATACTTTTAAGTAACTACTTAGGTTGTTTTTTGGGGTATCTGTACTTTATTTACTATTCATATTTTTGACAACTTTTACATTTACTCCACTACATTCCTAAAGAAAATAATGTACTTTTTACTCCATACATTTTCCCTGACACCTAAAAGTACTTGTTACATTTAGAATGCTCAAGCACGACAGAATTATGGCACCTATCAATATAACGCTTTGTCATCACTACTGCCTCTGATCTGGCGGACTCACGAAACACAAGTACTGTGTTTGTAAATTATGTCTGAGTGTTGGAGTGTGGCCCTGTCTGTCCGTAATTTAAAATAATACAACATTTGTGCCGTCTGGTTTGCTTAATATAAGGAATTTGATGTATAGCATTTACTTTGTACTTTTACTCAAGTAGTATTTTACTGGGTAACTTTCACTTTTACTTGAGTCATTTTCTGTTAAGGTATCTTTACTTTTACTCAACTATGACAATTGAGTACTTTTTCCACCACTGCAAATTGAAGGACAATGCAAAAGTCTATTGGAGGAAAAACCTTGGACCATAATTTGAAAAACACCTGGTGGGATGCTTCGAGCAACATAGCATTTTCTGCAAATGGGGTTTCTCCGTAATCGGAAACAGACCTGGGTTCAAATGCTTTTTCAAATATCTCAATTCCTTTACATACATTCGAAGTAAGTATTCAGATATATTTTATTTGAAAGGTAGTTTAAGTAGTTTAATATTTTAATGTATTTGGAAATACACTTGGAAAGTATTTGAAAATACTCTCAAATACAATGTGGTTAATAAAAGTACTTGTTTTGGGCTGTGTATTTTTTTTTAAACTCAAAAAAAGTATTTTAAATACCAGATACTCAAATACACATGTATTTGAACCCAGGTCTGGTTGGAAAGTAGTTACATGTCAGAGTTCATGTCCCATCATGCATTTTACTTGCTGCTTGTTAGGGTAAGCGTACCTATTAAGCCCACGTTCCCATGAAGCCCACTTCCATCTTTGGATAAAAAAATATAAAAAAATATTTCCTGCTGTTTAATGTTTCAACCAATTCATCTGATTGTCTTAGAATAAAAACTGTTATGGAAATAACAATCAGATGTTGTATTATTAAGTTATTGACAGTTACAGTGGGGAAAAAAAGTATTTAGTCAGCCACCAATTGTGCAAGTTCTCCCACTTAAAAAGATGAGAGAGGCCTGTAATTTTCATCATAGGTACACGTCAACTATGACAGACAAATTGAGGAAAAAAATTCCAGAAAATCACATTGTAGGATTTTTCATGAATTTATTTGCAAATTATGGTGGAAAATTAGTATTTGGTCACCTACAAACAAGCAAGATTTCTGGCTCTCACAGACCTGTAACTTCTTCTTTAAGAGGCTCCTCTGTCCTCCACTCGTTACCTGTATTAATGGCACCTGTTTGAACTTGTTATCAGTATAAAAGACACCTGTCCACAACCTCAAACAGTCACACTCCAAGCTCCACTATGGCCAAGACCAAAGAGCTTTCAAAGGACACCAGAAACAAAATTGTAGACCTGCACCAGGCTGGGAAGACTGAATCTGCAATAGGTAAGCAGCTTGGTTTGAAGAAATCAACTGTGGGAGCAATTATTAGGAAATGGAAGACATACAAGACCACTGATAATCTCCCTCGATCTGGGGCTCCATGCAAGATCTCACCCCGTGGGGTCAAAATGATCACAAGAACGGTGAGCAAAAATCCCAGAACCACACGGGGGGACCTAGTGAATGACCTGCAGAGAGCTGGGACCAAAGTAACAAAGCCTACCATCAGTAACACACTACGCCGCCAGGGTCTCAAATCCTGCAGTGCCAGACGTGTCCCCCTGCTTAAGCCAGTACATGTCCAGGCCCGTCTGAAGTTTGCTAGAGTGCATTTGGATGATCCAGAAGAGGATTGGGAGAATGTCGTATGGTCAGATGAAACCAAAATAGAACTTTTTGGTAAAAACTCAACTCGTCGTGTTTGGAGGACAAAGAATGCTGAATTGCATCCAAAGAACACCATACCTACTGTGAAGCATGGGGGGTGGAAACATCATGCTTTGGGGCTGTTTTTCTGCAAAGGGACCAGGACGACTGATCCGTGTAAAGGAAAGAATGAATGGGGCCATGTATCGTGAGATTTTGAGTGAAAACCTCCTTCCATCAGCAAGGGCATTGAAGATGAAATGTGGCTGGGTCTTTCAGCATGACAATGATCCCAAACACACCGCCCGGGCAACGAAGGAGTGGCTTCGTAAGAAGCATTTCAAGGTCCTGGAGTGGCCTAGCCAGTCTCCAGATCTCAACCCCATAGAAAATCTTTGGAGGGAGTTGAAAGTCTGTGTTGCCCAGCGACAGCCCCAAAACATCACTGCTCTAGAGGAGATCTGCATGGAGGAATGGGCCAAAATACCAGCAACAGTGTGTGAAAACCTTGTGAAGACTTATAGAAAACGTTTGACCTGTCTCATTGCCAACAAAGGGTATATAACAAAGTATTGAGACACTTTTGTTATTGACCAAAGACTTATTTTCCACCATAATTTGCAAATAAATTCATAAAAAATCCTACAATGTGATTTTCAGGAATTTATTTTCTCATTTTGTCTGTCATAGTTGACGTGTACCTATGATGAAAATTACAGGCCTCTCTCATCTTTGTGGGAGAACTTGCATAATTGGTGGCTGACTAAATACTTTTTTTCCCCGTTGTTTCCCCCATGTGTAAGTTCCTACTAGCGGTCCATTTCAAAGCTGCAAAAAAACTTTGGTGTGGAGGTGACTCTCAGATAATCAAATTTTTTAGATATTTTCTGTACCTTCTCAGATAAGTGATCACACTTAATGTAAAATTAAGAGATTAATGTGTTGATATATGCACATGATAGCATACTACATACAGTGGGGAGAACAAGTATTTGATACACTGCCGATTTTGCAGGTTTTCCTACTTACAAAGCATGTAGAGGTCATAGGTACACTTCAACTGTGGGAGACGGAATCTAAAACAAAAATCCAGAAAATCACATTGTATGATTTTTAAGTAATTAATTTTCATTTTATTGCATGACATAAGTATTTGATACATCGGAAAAGTAGAACTTAATATTTGGTACAGAAACCTTTGTTTGCAATTACAGAGATCATACATTTCCTGTAGGTCTTGACCAGGTTTGCACACACTGCAGCAGGGATTTTGGCCCACTTCTCCATACAGACCTTCTCCAGATCCTTCAGATTTCGGGGCTGTCGCTGGGCAATACGGACTTTCAGCTCCCTCCAAATATTTTCCATTGGGTTCAGGTCTGGAGACTGGCTAGGCCACTCCAGGACCTTGAGATGCTTCTTACGGAGCCACTCCTTAGTTGCCCTGGCTGTGTGTTTCGGGTCGTTGTCATGCTGGAAGACCCAGCCACGACCTATCTTCAATGCTCTTACTGAGGGAAGGAGGTTGTTGGCCAAGATCTCGCGATACATGGCCCCATCCATCCTCCCCCTCAATACGGTGCAGTCGTCTTGTCCCCTTTGCAGAAAAGCATCCCCAAAGAATGATGTTTCCCACCTCCATGCTTCCACGGTTGGGATGGTGTTCTTGGGGTTGTACTCATGCTTCTTCTTCCTCCAAACACGGCGAGTAGTTTAGACCAAAAAGCTCTATTTTTGTCTCATCAGACCACATGACCTTCTCCCATTCCTCCTCTGGATCATCCAGATGGTCATTGGCAAACTTCAGACGGGCCTGGACATGCGCTGGCTTGAACAGGGGGACCTTGCGTGCACTGCAGGATTTTAATCCATGACGGCGTAGTGTGTTACTAATGGTTTTCTTTGAGACAGTGGTCCCAGCTCTCTTCAGGTCATTGACCAGGTCCTGCCGTGTAGTTCTGGGCTGATCCCTCACCTTCCTCATGATCATTGATGCCCCACGAGGTGAGATCTTGCATGGAGCCCCAGACCGAGGGTGACTGACCGTCATCTTGAACGTCTTCCATTTTCTAATAATTGCGCCAACAGTTGTTGCCTTCTCACCAAGCTGCTTGCCTATTGTCCTGTAGCCCATCCCAGCCTTGTGCAGATCTACAATTTTATCCCTGATGTCCTTACACAGCTCTCTGGTCTTGGCCATTGTGGAGAGGTTGGAGTCTGTTTGATTGAGTGTGTGGACAGGTGTCTTTTATACAGGTAACGAGTTCAAACAGGTGCAGTTAATACAGGTAATGAGTGGAGAACATGAGGGCTTCTTAAAGAAAAACTAACAGGTCTGTGAGAGCCGGAATTCTTACTGGTTGGTAGGTGATCAAATACTTATGTCATGCAATAAAATGCAAATTAATTACTTAAAAATCATACAATGTGATTTTCTGGATTTTTGTTTTAGATTCCATCTCTCACAGTTGAAGTGCACCTATGATAAAAATTACAGACCTCTACATGCTTTGTAAGTAGGAAAACCTGCAAAATCGGCAGTGTATCAAATACTTGTTCTCCCCACTGTAGGTATTAATTACTATTTCTTGCCATTTGAAAAGATGGGTTTTTCATGCTAGCAGTCGTACCAAATGCCAGTCAATACAGTAGCAACATAACTTGGTGAACCACAACAATATAACAGATCTTAAGCACTCACAGCTCACATTTTTTAAATTAATTTTGTCTTATTTTACTGTTAAATTAACCTTGCATTTTTATACATGGATGCCTTTTTTGTAAATTTGACATTTATCTCAGGTGGGTTTAAAGGGTACAGTAACACAAAAAGCACTCGCGCTATACAGAATGTAAATGAAAATTAAATAATATTGTTCAATATGATCAAAACTAACGTCACATAATATTGTAGTCTATAGTGTTAATTTATACCCGAAAACCATTGGTTTCCAAATAGTTTATGACTGAACTTTGCTATTCTTTTTTACCATAAATCACTGTTGTTCCAATTAAGCCCAGTAGCCCGGTTTGCATTGAAACACATGGAGATTGTGTGTTGATATCCCTAATATTCAATGAACCTGAGCATAAATTATTTTTCTTCTGATTTATTTTAATTAAAATGCTCAAACTACATTTATGCATATTATGCATCTATCAATGATGCGTTTACCAAGATTAAAAACTATTAAGAACAATTAAAAGCCTCTGTACTCTCTCCAAGACGTTTGGAGTGAACAGGTAGTCATTGATGCAGAGAGAGTAGAATAAGATCAGGGTTGAAGGAGATCAGGGATGGAAGACCTAAAAGTAGTGGACAAAAATGGAAACAAATGAGGGACAAGACGATGATTATTGGATGACTACTTATGCAGTTAGAGCCAGGGGCATTGTCATATTGTTGTCCCTCGTTCATCCAGGTGTTTGTTGTTTCGTTCAGCACATGTACCTTAACAGTAGAGAGGGAGATTTTAAACTGTCTTCAGACAGGCTTTGGGAAGACAAGTTGAACTAATGAACAAGAATAAGAGTACAGCAAATGTGAACCAGCTTTTAGATAATTCATTAAAAGTTGTTTGTGTTATGGTCTTTGTGCATGGCGTCTTATCCACAGAGGGCCGGTGAGGGTGCATGTTTTTGTTCTAACCAAACAGTAACACTGATTCAATTTATCAAGTCTTGGTTGAAGTCTATGATTAGTTGATTAGTCGAATCAGGTGTGTACTGGTTGGCATGAACAAAAGCCTGGGCCCACATTGTTCTCTGCGGATACGATTGGACACCCCCTTTTATGAGTGATACTTCCATGATGAATAGTAATGATCAGTTGATTTTAATAACTTTAGGGGAGATTATTATAATTTAAGTTAACATAACATATGTCAGTTTGTACGTTTTCAGCATTAGGAAATAATTCAAATGGATTATTTAAGAGGTGGGCTTATTTGGAATACCCATGGGCTTAAAGGGTACATTCAGTACCCATTAAACCCAGTCCGGACTTTTCACATATTTTATCAAATATTTTTGTCTTACAAAAAAATATGGTTTAAGTCAAGTCATACAATTTCACGAGAGATTAATCTTTCATATTATCTTCACTTTTCTTACAAAAATTAGGGCAGTATATGTTAGAAATGTCTAAAAACTTTTATCCTATGGTCCGGAATCTCATCCCCACCCCCCATAAAAAATAATAATAATAAAAAAAAAAAAAGTGGTTGTCCCACTGGCACCAATTTGTAAGTCGCTCTGAATAAGAGCGTCTGCTAAATGACGTAAATGTAAATGACCACTCTCTCACCTCACTCTGACCCAGACATTCTATAATCCAGCTTTCAATGTCTGCTAACCTCAGGGATAATGTTGACCTGTGAACCACTTTTCTTTCACCACTTTTCTTTCTCAGAAGAAACTCTCCTTTCTCTCTTCCTCATTTTTATGTTTTCCTCATCTGCCCTGTTACTTAATGTATTTTTTTTATCTCAGTCTTTTAAAAATAATTTCTGTCTCTACTTTTAGTTTGTTTTCATACAGTACTTTTAATTTAGTTGTTTTCCTGTTGTTTTTAGCATTGGCCAATAGTTAATGAAAATATTTTTGTTCAGCGTTAGTTGGACATTATTTAACTACGATTTTTACCAAACAAGCAGCAACACCTGCTTGGGGAAATAACTGTAATTAACATTAAAACACACATACTGTTGTTGTGTTAACAAGTTTGATACAAATAAAACAGGGATAACGTTGTAATTTCACAGACATTGCATTCAGTTTTTTTTTAAGGTGCCATTTTCTCACACTGTGCACCAAAACAAAAACCCATCTGGTAAATTGATTGATAGGCTTGAACTAAAATGTATATTTTCAAGAATAGACCCCAATAAAACAAGGTAATGGATATTGCCCGTTAATCACGCGTACACAAGGAACCAGACATTACAGGACACCTTAATGATATTGACCCTTGTGCAAATCACGCTTCCTCTTTATCAAATGCAATAAGCATGTACCAGACCTTAACCATCCATCTATGTTTGGCTGTTGATGTGGCTAAAGCATTCTTATTCCCCCCTAAGATAGTGTTAAAATTATATTACTTCAGGTGAAGCCTATAGACCTTTTCTCCTGTGCTGTAGTTAGTAATCTAATGCCTTTGTGACACCTTGTAAAACCACCATCTCGCTTCTTCCAGGTGACTCATCGTCATCACTCAATGTGATGAATGTGCCAACACGCTACTTTTTATTGAATTAATTATCAACTGTCCGGTGCACCCATTGTTAATATTCTATTCGTCACCAAGCTAATAATAGAAAGGATCATCCCCCCAAAGAAGCATTGTAGTGTAGTGAATATAATGATCTGTTGCAACACATTTCTATGCTTTGCCCATTGTGTTATATTTACTTAGTCTTCCATTCTGAGTGGACCATTGATATTCTTAACTAGGCAATTAGCTGGAAATGATAAAGAACTCCAATAGGAACAAAGCCATAGAGCAATGTTTTTGCAAATCTGCAATCATAAAGGTAAGTTGTCCTGGTTGTGTGTTTGACATTTGTGTAGAGGATGGCAAAGTTAGCATCTCACAGTGACGTCACCTTCCAGGAGACCTGAACTACTAAAGTCCTGTCCAATAATGCCATGTTTTATGGGATAGCGGTAATGTCTGTGTCTTGTGAGTATTGCTGTAAGTGAGTATAGTATCGGATCTTGCAGTAGGATGGCACATGCTACACATGCAACACAGTACCATTCACATACAATATAAATTTGAAGCATACAAATTTGAAGCATCTCACAAAACAACTTTTCCCCCTCCAACCAGATCCCCTCATTGCCTACCTGGCATGTCCAGATGGAGGTAACCAGGTATCCGTTGTCCCGGAACACATTGAAGATCTCCAGGATCCCTCGGGAGTAGCCAAAGACGGAAATACTGGCGTCGGAGATGGCCAGGTTAAAGGTCAGATAGTCCGTGGGCTGCAGTGACGCACGCTGCTTGTACAGGACAAAGATCACGATACTGTTGCCGAACCACGACAGCCAACCTGACGAGGAAAAAACCAATTGACATACTAACTGATTGGCTTTATATAGCTCTTTTCCAGACACTAAAAGCACTACATAGAGGGAAACTCACCCCATCTATTACCAGTGTGTCCCACACTACCTATGATCAAAGGCCTCTTCAGTTTTGTGAAAAGTAATGGAATTGTAGTCACACCATACAAAATGCAGCTCATAAAGCAGCATGAAGCATTGAGGTGACAAAGTGCCTCATCTGTGATTTTAACCTACTGACCTTCTCTTCAAATATTCAAATGCTGAAATGTGTCAGGTCGTGTTGTAGGTGTGGTGTAGGAATCAAACGCAGGAAGCAGACTGAATTCCAAAAAGCTGTATTCCTGCCTAAACACAGGCAACAGGACGAAATAAGCCTGACAGCAAAATACGCACGAAGGCGAAAAGACAATGCGCACAAACAGGTGCGTCAGGATGAAATAAGTGCACAACACAAGTGCAACGAACGCTCCAGCAAACAGTGGAGAAAATAACGCTCAACCGAGCAATACACAGACTGACGGTAACAATCACACACAACACAAGACAAACACAACGAGAAACTTATAGGACACTAATTACTACAAAACAGAAACAGGTGTAGAAACAAACAGACAAAAGCAAACGAACATGAAACATCAATCGGTGGCAGCTAGAATTCCGGAGACGACGAACGCCGAAGCCTGCCCGAACAAGGGAGAGAGGCAGCCTCGGCCGAAACCGTGACAAAATGAGCATAAATCTTCCTTCATGAAACTTCCTTTAGAGCTAATAGTAGGTGCACTGAGTAGCCTACCTATCCTCTAACTAAAATTACAGTAACCCTATTGATTTCAAAAGTCAGGATCAATTTAAATATATTTGCACCAAATAACAGGGAATTACATGTCTTTCTGCCCTCTCTTAAAGAAAGTCTGGCTGACTGCCATCCTTTCTTGATTGACGATTTCCATGTCTTAGACAGGATCTGAATGGCTGCAGGATTCACCTCTCTCCCTGGAGAAGATTTGTCCTAAGCTACTTATAGCACCAAATCCACTAACTGTTGCCCATACACTACACTGACAGTAGTATAACAACTGCAATAACAAAGGTTTCTGGCATTGGTAATTTGTATTCTGCAGTGCAATCGAACTCTTCACCCAATTGTTGTGTACTGCGATATCAACACATGGTAGAGTAAAAAAATAACAAGATAAATGTAGGCAACTCTGAATCACATATTTTGTAAATTAGTAAAAAAGTACTGTCATTCATCTTACCTTAACGTTTCAGGAAATAATAGAGAAATTATGTAGTGGTAAACAAGCCATTAATGACATATTTCCAGATTTTTTGCCATGAAAGCGAAACTAAATCATGTCTTTGCATCATAAAAGCAAAGATGCATTTTAAAAACGAAATTACATTCCAAAAACTATATAAGCAAGTTCTCTAAATGTATACCCACCTAGCACCAACAGGTATACTCCTATAATGGTCTCCCCTTGATCCGAGAAAGGTGGGTCTTTATTTGACATGGTAAAATTGTTATTCCTCCATGGAATGTTAGCCATTTGAAAAGAATTATTGACTGACATTTTGTTGTCCGAAGGTTCCAGCTACCGAGACAAACAAGGAGCTGCGCGCTCTCTGCTTGCTAAGACACAAAGGTGCTTCCTCCGAGAAAACACTTGACCGGCTCCTCTTTCTCTAAATCCTGTCTAAAAATATGCTTCGGCGCACGGTGTGTTGTCTGAGAGGGATGACACGTACTTCGCTAATCCCAATTATACCCCGAGGTTCATACCCTGCGGAGGAAAAACACTTGTCGTTTCTGACTTGAGTTATGTTGTTTTATCCTCGAGGACAACTTGGCAAGCGTCAGTGTGTTGTATTTGGGTGAAGTTGTAGGCTAAGCACAAGTTGTTGTGGGTTTTATTTACTACATGATCAACTCAATTTAATATAACCCAGTGTATAATTAAACATATTAGTAGAGTAGCCAGCCTCCACGTTTTACAGGGACACGCTGCTGTCAAATTTAGGGCAAGTCAGGCAGGGACAGCAAACAAGTATTTCCATGTAGCCTAAAACCGCTGTCCAAGGTGCTGATGATGAGAGCGCTTGCAATTAGGCTTTTAAGTGTCGAAATAGGTTGTTGCAGTGACTGAGTCAAATCGATGATATCACATCAATTAGACTTACATTTCGTCATATTAACCTACTTTTTGTCACTTTTATTTTTAATTAACTGTACTTATAGCATTGGGCGAAGATTATTAGAATTCCTTGACAAAAATCATTTTAGGCATCTTAAAATCATGACTGCTGTGTATTAAAGCATTCTAATGTCTAATTTAGCTTTTTGCCTTTAGAAAATGTATTTTAAAGTAAATACTTCAATATGTAAAAATTGATTAAGTCTGCCAATAATCTTTTTGCGATTAAGTAGGCTGCCTATAGCAGATGATGATAGGCTATTATACTGTCTTATAATGCACAGATAGTGCTACACAAATTCGTTGCTCGATGTTGTGTTAACTGTGTTAGTTCAGTGCTCTTAAAGGTTCAATTTTCAACTTTTTGTTTTTTCTTTCCAGTTTTCCATACTGCATGTATTATAGTGTGTTGCATTTGTGTATTTATTTGTATGCTGACTTTACAAAATTAATTTCCATGTAAATGGACAATAAATTATACTGAACAAAAATATAAAGGCAACATGCAACAGTTTCAAAGATTTTACTGAGTTACAGTTCATATAAGGAAATCAGTCAATTGAAATAAATTCATTAGGCCCTAATCTATGGATTTCACATGACTGGGCAGGGGTGCAGCCATGGGTGGGCCTTGGAGGACATAGGCCCATCCACTTGGCAGCCAGGCCCATCCAATCAGAATGAGTTTTTTCCCACAAAATGGCTCAATGGCACAAAACGATCCCGCAGGTGAAGAAGCCAGATGTGGAGGTCCTGGGCTGGCGTGGTTACAGGTGGTCTGCGGTTGTGAGGCCGGTTGGACGTATTGCCAAATTCTCTAAAATGACGTTGGAGACAGCTTATGGTAGAGAAATGAACATTCAATTCTCTGGCAAAATCTCTGGTGGACATTCCTGCAGTCAGTATGCCAATTGCACGCTCCCTCAAAACTTGAGACATCTATAGCATTGTGTTGTGTGACAAACTGCACATTTTAAAGTGGCCTTTTATTGTTCCCAGCACAAGGTGCATCTGTGTAATGATCATGCGGTTTAAACAGCTTCTTGATATGCTACAACTGTCAGTCAGGTGGATGGATTATCTTGGCAAAGGAGAAATGCTCATTAACAGGGATGTAAACAAATTTGTGCACAAAATATGAGAGAAATTAGCTTTTTTTTGCGTATGGAAAATGTCTGGGATGTTGCATTTATATTTTTGTTCAGTATATATTGTATCCTCAAAAGCTAAATGGAACATGGTAGACATAAAGCAAGGCTATTCAACTGGCGGCCCGCTGGCCAGATTCGGCTCCTTTTTTAATTTAGACGGGCCCTTTGATCAATTTTGAACATTAATAAAAGATCTGCAACAAAATAAAACAGCCAAAATCTGAAGTTCTGTTCCATAATGACAAGCATGTTCTCAGGAACATGTACATGCTTTCTGTTTTCCTCTCTGATGCTCAGAAGGACTTGTTAAAAGGGAGTGTGAGAGAAATGACTGAGGGAAATTAATTCAAAGCATACTTCCTTCAGACTGAAATTTGGCATTACCTGATTTGAGATAATTTGCTTTCAGATAATTTTTAAATGACCTAATTACTTTTAATTAAGAAGCTTTTAAAAATCGTGAGCGAGCATTGTGCCTTTTCCTTTTCAATGATTATCAAATATTTTGGTTGCACCTCGACTCTCGTTGGTTGAGCACTCTCCACTTCTTTCCTAATAACTTTTAGCAACATTTAATTTGTAGAAAAGTGCTTTATTGGTGTGTGTGTTGCTTTTTTATACAGTTCTTCCAAATAATAATCGCATGTGGAAAATGTCCAGCCCCCCTGCAATTAACCTTTTTTTACATCTGGCCCCTGTAAGAATATAGTTGAATAGCCCTGACATAAAGGGTCAAATAAATAGCATTTCCCTCATTTCTTTTTTAAATAATCTGAAACAATTTACATACTTTTTGTTTAGTTTGACCTTCCTTTGGTAACCTCAGTGCAATAACAAAACCATCAAGAATAGCCTATGTTGTGTTGATTGTGAATTGTGTGAATATAAGATGCCAACTGTATTTAAGGCCCAGTTTGTGGATTGATACATGCAGTAGCTGGTAGACATTTGTTATGCCTTGAACTGCAAAGGGAGACGTCAAACTGTGTACATAGGTCATCCCTTCACTGTCATGGCCTCTCTACTAGGGTCAGGCCCATTAGGAGCTTACTGAGCTAATGTGACCTCAGAGAGACATGCTGCTTAAACTGATCCGTGATCAGTTTTGCTGTAGTGTAATGTTTAATGTTAAACTTTGGCACAGTGAACAGATCACACAGATCACAGATCTGTGCCTTGGGGCTACATACGTTCGACCTGGAGTAGAGAGGTGTGCAATCTCAGAACAAGTGTACACTAGTCAGATTTAAGGTGTGACGTGGAAATGGACCTCATGAGCTGAACACACACACCAGCTGTGTCTTGATATCCGTTGTTACACACACCAGCCAGCTCTTGATAGCCATTGTCACTGCATGTTAACATCTGTTGCTTTCAGAGTCATAGCAGCTGGGTTCATTCATAAAATGAATTATATATAAAATGTATGCACTCACTAACTGTAAGTCACTCTGGATAAGAGCGTCTGCTAAATGACTAAAATGTAAAGTAATTCTATCAGATGTCCTCCATAACCAGGAAGACCAGTCCTCCCTTTCACCTCAGCCAGTCTAAGTGTACTCCTAGACCACCTAATTGCACGTAACACCTAGCTGAGCCCACCAAGCTTACGCATGGGAGTCAAATTATGATGTCGGCTTCAAACGCCTTCATTGCGCTAATGATCCAGACAGAGGGCCCTTCATTTAGTGAGTCATGGTTAATGAGTAATGTTCTGACGGAAGGACACCGCTATTCCTGTGTAGCTGTTTTCAATGAGGGCTCTTACATGCGTCAGCACCCAACCCATGTCTTCATCGTTGATTCTCTTTCTCTCTCTTTCTGTCTCTCTATCTCTCTCTTTCTGTCTCTATTTCTCTCTTTTTCTGTCTCTCTTCCTCTCTCTTTCTGTCTCTCTCTCTCTTTCTGTCTCTCTTTCTCTCTCTTTCTGTCTCTCTTTCTCTCTCTTTCTGTCTCTCTTTCTCTCTTTTTGTCTCTCTTTCTCTCTCTTTCTGTCTCTCTATCTCTCTCTTTTTGTCTCTCTATCTCTCTCTCCTTCTGTCTCTCTATCTCTCTCTTTCTGTCTCTCTAACTCTTTTCTGTCTCTCTTTCTCTCTCTAACTCTTTTCTGTCTCTCTTTCTCTCTCTTTCTGTCTCTCTATCTCTCTCTCTCTGTCTCTCTATCTCTCTCTTTCTGTCTCTCTATTTCTTTCTCTCTATCTCTCTCTTTCTGTCTCTCTATCTCTCTCTTTCTGTCTCTCTTTCTCTCTCTTTCTGTCTCTCTTTCTCTCTCTTTCTGTCTTTCTTTCTATCTCTCTCTGTCTCTTGCTCTCTCTCGGAGCCATATGTTTCTATTTAACAATCAGTGTATCACATGTTTGAAGTCCTTGAAATGAAATGTCATGCCGAAAAGAAATTCACAAAAGAATGCACTGTAGGCCATAAATACATAAAGAGTTTTCAGTTTTCTTGTAGAGCATTTCCTACTGCAACTTAGGACGCTTCCTCCAAAGCTTTATTTTACCATGGCAACTCAAAGGAAATTGCTTGTGAACCAATTATATTGAAGACATTTTTACATAAGAAAAGTAACACCATTAATTGTCAGAGTAGGTGTTATATCCAACTCCAAGGTCAAAGCACATTGAATGTGCACATCTGTCTCTTTCTCTCTCTTCTCTCTCTCTCTTGCTCTCTTCTCACTCTCTCCTTTCTATTTCTACAGTATCACCTTTACTGTAACACTACAGGATTTCTGTTCTTCTCTCCTCTAACACGGTCGTTTACCAATTCCCGTCGCTCTCCGTCTGACGGAAGCCGTTTAGCCATAGCGAGGGGTGTTAATGAGGAAGCATAGGATTGAGGGGGTCGGGAGGCAGACAGGGATCCATGTAAATTTAACGGCGCAAATAACATTAAGTTTTCAGAGCTTAAAGTGGAACTGACAGCATTTTAGCAACATTAAATCTTAATGAAATCTGTTCATATACACCCCCAGGAACAGTAAGACACTTTTTAAAAACATTTTCTGACAAGTGAGCAGTTAGATATGTTCATTTTCAAGTAAATTCATAGAACGTTTGGGAATGATGTATACTCAGGCATTTGTTAAAATTCTATAGCAATATAGAGTGGGAAAGCGGCCGTGAGCTTGGACAATTAATAGACAATGCAGTAAATTAAACCTAATAATAATACAGTGGGGGAAAAAAGTATTTAGTCAGCCACCAATTGTGCAAGTTCTCCCACTTAAAAATATGAGAGAGGCCTGTAATTTTCATCATAGGTACACGTCAACTATGACAGACAAAATGAGGAAAAAAAATCCAGAAAATCAAATTGTAGGATTTTTTAATGAATTTATTTGCAAATTATGGTGGAAAATAAGTATTTGGTCAATAACAAAAGTTTCTCAATACTTTGTTATATACCCTTTGTTGGCAATGACACAGGTCAAACGTTTTCTGTAAGTCTTCACAAGGTTTTCACACACTGTTGCTGGTATTTTGGCCCATTCCTCCATGCAGATCTCCTCTAAAGCAGTGATGTTTTGGGGCTGTCGCTGGGCAACACGGACTTTCAACTCCCTCCAAAGATTTTCTATGGGGTTGAGATCTGGAGACTGGCTAGGCCACTCCAGGACCTTGAAATGCTTCTTACGAAGCCACTCCTTCGTTGCCCGGGCGGTGTGTTTGGGATCATTGTCATGCTGAAAGACCCAGCCACGTTTCATCTTCAATGCCCTTGCTGATGGAAGGAGGTTTTCACTCAAAATCTCACGATACATGGCCCCATTCATTCTTTCCTTTACACGGATCAGTCGTCCTGGTCCCTTTGCAGAAAAACAGCCCCAAAGCATGATGTTTCCACCCCCATGCTTCACAGTAGGTATGGTGTTCTTTGGATGCAACTCAGCATTCTTTGTCCTCCAAAAACGACGAGTTGAGTTTTTACCAAAAGTTCTATTTTGGTTTCATCTGACCATATGACATTCTCCCAATCCTCTTCTGGATCATCCAAATGCACTCTAGCAAACTTCAGACGGGCCTGGACATGTACTGGCTTAAGCAGGGGGACACATCTGGCACTGCAGGATTTGAGTCCCTGGCGGCGTAGTGTGTTACTGATGGTAGGCTTTGTTACTTTGGTCCCAGCTCTCTGCAGGTCATTCACTAGGTCCCCCCGTGTGGTTCTGGGATTTTTGCTCACCGTTCTTGTGATCATTTTGACCCCACGGGGTGGGATCTTGCGTGGAGCCCCAGATCAAGGGAGATTATCAGTGGTCTTGTATGTCTTCCATTTCCTAATAATTGCTCCCACAGTTGATATCTTCAAACCAAGCTGCTTACCTATTGCAGATTCAGTCTTCCCAGCCTGGTGCAGGTCTACAATTTTGTTTCTGGTGTCCTTTGACAGCTCTTGGCCATAGTGGAGTTTGGAGTGTGACTGTTTGAGGTTGTGGACAGGTGTCTTTTATACTGATAACAAGTTCAAACAGGTGCCATTAATACAGGTAACGAGTGGAGGACAGAGGAGCCTCTTAAAGAAGAAGTTACAGGTCTGTGAGAGCCAGAAATCTTGCTTGTTTGTAGGTGACCAAATACTTATTTTCCACCATAATTTGCAAATAAATTCATTAAAAATCCTACAATGTGATTTTCTGGAGAAAAAAAATCTCAATTTGTCTGTCATAGTTGACGTGTACCTATGATGAAAATTACAGGCCTCTCTCATCTTTTTAAGTGGGAGAACTTGCACAAATGGTGGCTGACTAAATACTTTTTTCCCCCACTGTATGTCTTGTCCAGGACCAGTGTCTATGCAGACCGGTGAGCCATAGCCAATCAGAGCTACAGTAAGCCTATATGCAAATAAGCCATTTGCCACACGGCCTGCTATCATTCACTTTGAAGTGGACTGTGTGTTTACAGGCAGTAGCAACAGCGCAACTTCAGATCATTAGAAACGCATTCGCCAAAAGCCACCTGAATGGATTTCTGCAAATATGTAAATACCATGTGAGTCCTCTTACATTTGGGAACTTCACAGTCCTATTGATCAAACAGCCATGAAAAGGTATTCTCTCTCCCTCAGTTGCCTATGCACATCAACAACAACAAGATCAACAACTAATGCTAGCCAGAGCGAGATGAGCTCAAATCTAACGACGTACTCCTGAGTGGCGTAGTGGTCTAAGGCACTGCATCGCAGTGCTAACTGTGCCACTAGAGATCCTGGTTCGAATCCAGGCTCTGTCGCAGCCGGCCGCGACCGGGAGACTCATGGGCGGCGCACAATTGGCCCAGGGTAGGGGAGGGAATGGCCGGCAGGGATGTAGCTCAGTTGATAGACCATGGCGTTTGCAACGCCAGGGTTGTGGGTTCGATTCCCACGGGGGGCCAGTATAAAAAAAAAAAAAGGTATTCACTAACTGTAAGTCGCTCTGGATAAGAGCGTCTGCTAAATGACTAAAAATGTAAAATGGAACACTAGATAAACCCTCTCAAACTTTTTCAGCTAGTTGGCCGTCAAAATTACACTAATAAATGATGGGGAATAGTAGCCTGCTTGCCTGCCAATGCATGCTTGTCCCAACCCACATTTTGACAATTGAATGGGAACTTGCCTGCCTGCCTGCCAAATACATTTGATTGACAGCTAAGATATATGCTAACTATGGATAACAGTCATTCAAGTTCAGCATAGCTAGCTAGCTAGCCAAGCGATTCACATTTCTTGCTAGCTAACCAAATGACACCTGCATCTCAGGTTTTAGCCACTGAAAAACGATATGAGGGGAAAAAGTCAGTCACTCACCCACTCCTCCAATAACATTACATCCTCCCAGCAGCTAGATAGTTAATGTTAGACTCCGTGTTTTTAGCTTGCTAAATAAATAGCTAGCTACATTAATAGATACGCTAGATCAGGAGTGTCAAACTCAATCAGTGCACAGGCCGTATTGAAGAAACACAACGAATTCACGGGCCAGGCATAGCCTATTTGTTTTTACAAAAAAATGTAGAACTGCGACCCAAACTGGCCATTGTTTTATTTGAAAAAATATGGCCCTTTATAATGTCCACTTATGTACAAAGTATGCTGTGTATAGCATTTTAACATATTAAAACAAAAGTAGAGACAAATAATATTTGTCCAGCCTTTGCTGCTTGCAGATTTGCATGATATGCTGCGAAACATAATCGAAAAGTATTTAATAACTCCAAATAACAAAAACGTAGCTATATGTTGTTGAAACATTTAATCTTAAAACATGTTTTTCCTTTTTTTGCACTGCATGGTTCACCGGTGCGGTTGAATGCAACATTGCTGTATAGTGCACTCAAATCGTCTTGTAGTTGTGTAGCCAGCCTAGGCTACTGCTCAAATGTTCCTGTAAATGCCTACATGTTTCTCCTTTGCATGGTGTTTTGTTGCAGGTTTTTTTTCCGCTGCACACTGTAAAAGGGACAAACGAAAGCAGCACAATTGAAGTTGAATTCACCTATGCAAGCACATCAGGCTGTAATTTCATAAAGTAGATGACTCAACTGTTAACTCGCTTGTGTCCTTTTTGGCCCGCGGGCATTGTGTTTGACACGTACGCTAGCCTATTAGCCACGTTATGACTGATTTGTGATCATTGCCCTTGCTTGTTTGATTGTATTGACATTCCCAGCCTTAGTTATAGATAGTCATCCTTTTTTGTTCAAAATAGTGAGTCATTGAAACTGAAACAGTGCATCGCGAATGGGTGGAGGCAGCAAACAATGTACCAGACCAGCTATGATTTACAACGTGATAGCAATATTTTTTGGACTACCAAGAAATGTATTGGTGAATTATAATAATAATGCATTGAACTGCATTAATCTTTTTTACTAATATTATGAGTCTGTTTGCTTCATATCTGCAAATTAGTTCAAATGCTGTCAGTTCCACTTTAACCACTGCATCAGATGAGCAGAATGCCTGTTAGTGAGTGACGGAAAACACTGGGCCTCTGCAGGGAAACCCTGATACACTGCCCACTGTGAGGTACTGTCAGTCTGAGGGGGAGTTTAATTCTCAAGTGTTGTTTCAGGGTTATTTAATGTTAGTATAAATTTGTCAAGTGATCGCGATATACAGATATCAAAGCAGTTAGCACAAACACACACCGCTTAAAACGATACATACTCTGGGCTCCACTTGACTATGGTCAACAAGGGCCTATTTGTTTAGCCTACCATCTCTATGCTAATGTGAGGAAGTGTTCAGTGAATGGATGACTTGTAGCTCTGTGATTAAACATTACGTTTCGTTTTCCTCTCAAACGAATCCTCAATGAAGCTTAGAGCGAGGAGGAGAAACACATGATTGTCTCTCCCTCTTTATCAACACTCACTGCAGTGGAGAGGATTACTCTCAATGGTACGTTTTGGGGATTTTTCTGTCATTAAGGGTTTTTTGGACAGTGCTTCAACGGAAAACAGCGGTTTTGGGAACATACTCCAACCAGTGAGCAGCCAGATGTATTATGTTTTTTTTAACTTTAATACAGCACCTGTAGCTGCATGCCATTTCTTAAAACCTAGATGACAACTCTGATGAAAGTATTTGGGGTTATACGGTGCCGTTTGTTGATCCTGGCTGTCTCGTATTTAACTCAATGAAATAGCTTCTAATCCCATCCCAGTCTGTACTTGGAACTGTCCCATTATGTAGATTAGGGTTGGGCGAGTCTGGAATGACACACGGTAAACGATGTGTAATGCAGCCTGTGTCATGCACAAAACACCATTTAAAGTTTAATCATTTGACTACAATGTGGAAATCACCTTACCAATATTGTATTTTCTTGTGTGCAAATAAATACATAAATATAAACCAATCATATGGTGATATGCGGTACCGATAACTTTGAATGGTGATTTGGAACCAAACGTTGTAGACCTACAGTGTGATACGAGACCCTTTCAATGGTGATTTCAGACAATTTCAACTGAGATCGAGTGTGCGTCACCATAGAAGGCATCACTGGGCAGTCTTCTTGGGAGAGCTAAGCAAACAGTCACACTCAGTGCGCAACAGCCGGCCAGTGCAGAGCTCTCATCCTACCTACTCTAAGATGTAATCGGAAGTGATGATGACCCACTGGCTTTCCGCTCTTGGCCAACGTCGCCCTCAAACACTACCTCTGCATCTGTGCAAAAAGCGTTCTGTCTGAACGTTTTCAGTAGGCCTCCAGCAGGCAATATTGTTACCCCACTCCGCAGTCTATTAAAGCCAGAAAAGGTGAACATGCTTGTGTTCCTTGCCAGAAACCTTTAGGTAGACCCTGTGCCCAAGAAAGTGAAGGTAACCTGCCTAAATGACTACCGCCCTGTAGCACTCACGTCGGTAGCCATGGAGTGCTTTGAAAGGATGGTCATGGCTCACATCAACACCATCATCCCGGAAACCCTAGACCCACTCCAATTCGCATACCGTCCCAACAGATCCACAGATGACACACTCTCAATCGTACTACACACTGCCCTTTCCCACCTGGACAAGAGGAACACCTATGTGAGAATGCTGTCCTATATCGTGGAGCTCCGCCCCATAGGGGAGCTCTGCTCCTATTGGTTTACCCACTGCCCTAAGGCAGCATCAGCCTGAGACAAAATTATGCACACACCTGCAGCCAATAGGAGAACAGGTGTCCCTATAAGAGGGGATGCCTCCCCTCAATCAGCCTCCCTTTATCTTCAGCGACTGGACTAGACTGAAGAAGCCATGAAGAGACGAAGAGAAGACTCAGGATGAAGAAAACGCTGTCGATTTTCCAGATCATCGACGTCGTCCTACAATGAGCACACCAAGCTTATCCATAGGGTAAGTATTTAATAAAACCTATTTTCAGAGCTCAATGTCGCTGTTCCCCTTGGTGGCTGTCGACCCCCCCCCCGACTTATGTGTCGTGGGTTGAGGGACACAGCACGCCAGGGACGGCCTCATTAATCCCCCACTATGCGCCAGCTGCGTCCTCCTTTTTTGAGGGAGAGGAAGCAGCGTTGGGCATTTTTAGGGAGGATATTCCTCTTGAGGATGTGCTATCAGTGTTAGCCTCAGCTTCTGAGGCATCATCTGAAGGCGCTGACTCAGGAGATGACAGGGCTATTGGGGAAGAAATTAATATTCTATTGGAACAATTCATTACACTGACCCAGATGTTTAACACCCCTTTTCCCTCAGGAAAGTGTGAGGTCATTTACATCCCTGGATGATGACGCCACAGCCTCTCTGTGCTCTGAATTTTCAGGTCTCATTGAGTGGGCTGCTAAACAGCGGGAAATTAAGCTGCCCCCCATTCCCTCCAACCCGGAAGTGGACATGATGGAGGGCGGCCGTTACTCTCGCTACAGCTTGGCGTCAGACGTCGGCCTCCAGCAGCAAGCGAGCGGGCCTCGCCCCCCCCCCCCTGCAGCGCCAGAGGTGCCGACCATTCCGCCGGCGAGAGAGGTCATTAAAGCGTCAACCTGGCATCACCCGAAGGGCGGCCAGAAGAGACGCCGTTTATGACATGGCGAGGGGGAGAGAACGGAAGACGGTGCAGCACCTGGTGTGACTGAGCCCACTGTTCCCCCCCCACCCTACCGTTGAGGGTATGGAGGATAATGTTTTTTGTTGATGTGTGTAATAAAGAGTTGGCTCTACCTGACTTTGTCAAAGAAAGAGCCCCTTTTCCATAATACATCCGAGAGCGTTCGACCTTCCTCACTCTCGCTCTCTCTCTTACCACTCGAGTGCAGCTCAGCCCACCACGGTGCGTTGCTGAGCGCACACATAAGGTAGGTATAAAAAGGATATTCATTTTAAGATGTTACCTTATGAAGACCTCACTTTACAGACTCCTAGGAGTGCTGTAGAGAGCGTCTCACATAGCAGGCTGCAGTCTCAGCCGGATAATGGCATGATGACGCGACCGCTATTCGGGACGGCGCTCTGTCTCAGGCTAAGGTCTCAGTCAGTGCAGTTCAGACCCGTGCTGCGTTCACGGAGGGCCGGAATACTGTGGTTACGAGTTTAATCAACGTATCGGCGCCCCCGTTTCACTCAGAACGCGCTGATGCTCACCACACTGAGTGTAGCTCAGCCCACCAGGGGTGCAGAGCTGAGCACACACAGGAGGTGAATGTTAAAAAAGGGTATCAAGGCGCCGCCTTGTGTTACCTCATAGAGACCTCACATTACAGACTCCTAGGAGTGCTGTAGTGAGTGTCTCACATAGCAGGCTGCAGTCTCGGTCAGACACTGACATGATGACACAGCCGCTATTTGGGGATGGCGCACTATCGCAGACTAAGGTCTCTGTTAGTGCGATTCAGACCCATGCTGCGTTCACGGAGGGCCCGATTACCACGGTCACGAAAGTAACCAACGAATCGGCGCCCCCACCTCTCTTAGAACGCGCCAATGCTCACCACACTGAGTGTAATTCAGCCCACCAAAGGTGCAGAGCTGAGCACACACAGGAGGTGAAAGGGAAAAAGATACCAAGGCACCGTCTTAGGTTATCTCAAAGAGACCTCACATTACAGACTCCAAGGAGTACTGTAGTGAGTGTCTCTCATAGCAGGTTGCAGTCTCAGTCAGGAGACAGGATGACGCAACCGCTATTTGGGGATGGCGCATTATCGCAGACTAAGGTCTCTGTTAATGCGATTCAGACCCATGCTCCGTTCACGGAGGGTCTGATTACTACGGTTACAGGCATAACCAATGTATCGGCGCCCCCGCTTCTCACAGAACGCGCTGATGCACACCATGCTGAGTGTGGCTCAACCCACCAGAGGTGCAGAGTTGAACACACACAGAAGGTGAAGGTTAAGAAGGTATCAAGGCGCCGCCTTGTGTTACCTCATAGAGACCTCATATTACAGACTCCTAGGAGTATTGTAGTGAGGGGCTCTAATAGCGAATTGCAGTCATCTGGGATGATGACGCAATCGCTTGCTGGGGATGGTGCCCTGTCACAGGCTGTGGCCTCGGTCAGTGCAATTCAGACCCGCGCTGCGTTCACAGAGGGCAGGAATACGACGGTTACGGGTTTAACTGACGTCTCTGCCCCTCCTTCTTGTTCAGAACGCACTAATGTTTCCTCTCCCTTTCATGGGAGGCCCGCCTTGGGCTGTTCCACCACCTCAGTGTTGGGGAACAGCGGCGGCAAGGGCCATAGAGGAATACAGGTGTTAGGCCTACTGCTGCTAGGTAGCTCTCTCTCACTGCTCTCCCCCTCCCTTCTGTCTGTTCTTAATTGCAGGAGTGAAGTCTGGTGTGCGGGAGTCAGGGTTCCAGCTGCAGCTCATTCACCATAATCACCTCAGCCTTAAAGACCCGATCAAACTTGCCACTCATCGTCAGATCATAGTCAAGACGACCATGTTAGTCTCGCTGCTGACTCAACCTGCTTGTTTTCGCTCTTTGTGTTTTTGGCCTGTTCTATTTATATTTCTCCTGTGCCACAGATTATTGGAACCTGACTCCTGCCTCCGCTTCACTCCTGCCACCACCATCCTGCTTTCCACTACTGGACCTCACATTTGGACTCACCACGGACACTAGGACGTTACGGTACCACTCCTGCTCAGAACCCTGGATCTGTTACCCTCCCTGTAGACCTGGACTTGCTCTTCCCCTATTTTTGGAAACCTGGACAATTTAACTTTGAAATAAACCTGTTAAACCTTCTCTGGCTCGGTGTAGTTGTCTGCATTTGGGTTCATATTCAGTTTAAATCGTGACAGTATGATCTGACCAAACATGAACCCAGCAGACAGTAGCTCAGATTCCACCCCAGAGTTCACTCAAATTCGGACTGCCATAGCCAATCAGGGCATTTTACTTGGCCAACATGATACTTTGTTTAAGACTATTTCTGAGAACAGTCAGATGCAGCTTAATCAGGTTCAATTACTCACCAATCAAGTGTCTGCCCTTACTACCCAAGTTAATACTGCACCCCTCGTTCATGGCATACAAACTGCTCCTTCTCCCGCTCCGCCTGTTTTTCCTGCTCCTCCAGCCCAGATCAGAGAGCCTTTTGTTCCTGCTCCAGAGCGCTATGACGGGAACATGGGAACCTGTGGTGATTTTTGACTCAATGCTCGTTAGTGTTTGAACAACAGCCACTCACCTACGCCTCAGAAAGATCCCGTATTGCCTACCTTATCAACTCTACTAGCGGTTCCGCTCGTTCTTGGGGATCAGCGGTCTGGGAGAGTCAGTCGGACGTTTGCAACTCTTACGTTGCCTTCACCACTGAGATGAGGAAGGTTTTCGACCACCCCGTACGGGGCAAGGAGGCTGCTAAACGGTTGTTTTCTCTTCGGCAGGGGTCTCGCAGTGTGGCGGAGATGGCAATGGAGTTTCGGACTTTAGCGGCAGTGAGTGGTTGGAATGACGAGGCATTACAAGGAGTGTTCATTAATGCTTTGTCTGAGACTTTGAAAGATGAATTGGTGTCATATGATGAATCGCCTATGCTGGATAATCTTATTTCACTCACCATCAGGTTGGATAATCGGATTCGGGAGCGCCGCCGTGAGAGGAGTGTTAGTTCCAAGCAACCTGTCTGTCGTCAACCAACTCCTCCCCGCCTCTTCCCTACGGAGAAGGCCGAGTCTTCCCGAGTCAATACTAGGAGCACTGAACCCGAAGCCATGGAGGTGGGTCGTGCACGGTTGTCCTCAGAGGAGCGTGCACGTCGAATTCAGGCTCGTGTCTGCCTGTATTGTGGAGAAGCTGGTCATTTCGTTCCTTCCTGCCCAGTTCGTCCGGGAAAAGGGCCGGCTCATCATTAATGGGAGAAGTTTTGGTGAGCCGAGCAGCGGATTCTTCCTCTTCTCCCCGCATTCTGCTCCAGGCATCCCTCCAGTGGCAGTCCCAGAATTTCCCTGTTAGTGCGCTGGTTGACTCTGGTGCAGATGAAAGCTTTTTAGATCGAGAGTTGGCTCAACAAATGGATTTAGAGACTGTTCCTATGGACCGTCCGCTGCAGGCTAAGGGTCTAAATGGACAATTGTTGACCCGTATTACTCATCAGACTGTCCCTGTTTGTCTCAGAGTGTCGGTTAATCATCAGGAGAACATTCAATTTCACATAATTGACTGCCCACAGACCCCCCTGGTCCTTGGTATCCCCTGGCTCATAAGACACAATCCACACATTGATTGGGTGACAGGTAGAATTGTTTCATGGAGCACATTTTGTCATGTTAACTGTTTGTGTTCTGCTCAGACCCCTGCCAGCACTGTTCCTCAACCTCCACTGGAGTCCATGGATCTCTCTGCTGTCCCTGACGTGTATCATGACCTGGCATCCGTTTTCTGCAAACACAGAGCTACTTCTCTTCCTCCTCACCGGCCATACGACTGCGCCATTGACCTCCAGCCAGGAGCCCCTCTCCCTAACAGTCGCCTGTACAATCTCTCCCGCCCGGAGATGGAGGCTATGGAGAACTACATTCGGGACTCCTTGGTGGCAGGTATTATTCGTCCTTCCTCGTCACCTGTAGGAGCGGGATTCTTTTTTGTTGGGAAAAAGGATAAGACCCTCAGACCCTGTATTGATTTCCGTGGACTTCACAACATCACCATTAAGAACAAATATTCTCTGCCTTTAATTAATTCTGCTTTTCCCCTCCTTCATGGTGCAACTATCTTTACGAAACTGGATCTACGAAATGCGTATCACCTGGTGCGCATTCGTAAAGGCGATGAATGGAAGACTGCCTTCAACACACCCTTGGGACATTTTGAGTATCTGGTTATGCCTTTTGGTTTGTCTAATGCCCCTGCTGTTTTTCAGGCACTAGTGAATGATGTCCTTCGGGACATGTTGAATCGTTTTGTTTTTGTCTATCTGGATGATATCCTGATTTACTCAAAGTCCTCCCAGGAACATGAACTGCATGTGCGCCAGGTGTTGCAAAGGTTGTTGGAAAACAAACTATTTGTGAAGATGGAGAAATGTGAATTTCATGTGTCTGAAACCTCTTTTTTGGGTTACATAATAGCTCAGGGGGAGTTGCGGATGGACCCAGCTAAGATCTCTGCTGTCACGGACTGGCCAGCCCCTCCACCCGCAAACAACTTCAACGATTCCTGGGGTTTGCGAACTTCTACAGGAGGTTCATCAAAGACTACAGCCGCATTGCTGCGCCACTCACCGCTCTCACCTCCATCTCACTACCGTTCGCTTGGAATGAAGGGGCCGAATCAGCTTTCAAAGAGCTGAAACATCGCTTTGCCTCGGCTCCCATTCTGATGCAGCCTGACCCCGACCGCCAGTTTGTCGTGGAGGTGGACGCATCCGACACTGGGGTAGGTGCGGTGTTGTCACAACGTTCACCTGAAGATAACAAACTGCATCCCTGTGCTTTTCTTTCACGAAAACTTTCTCAGGCAGAGAGGAATTATGATGTTGGCAATCGTGAACTGCTCGCCGTTAAGCTGGCTCTCAAGGAGTGGCGGCATTGGTTGGAGGGGCGGAACAACCCTTCATCGTTTGGACGGATCATAAAAATCTTGCATACATCCAGTCAGCGAAGCAGCTCAATCCCCGTCAAGCCAGGTGGGCACTATTTTTTGGTAGATTAAATTTTTCCCTGTCTTACCGTCCTGGGTCACGCAACGTCAAGCCTGACGCCCTGTCTCGTGTTCATTCTGCTGTTGATACTGGTAGTAACCCTGAAACCATCTTGCCTCCTACCTGCAGTATTGCTGCCATTACATGTGACATCGAAGGGATTGTTAGACAGGCTCAACATCTACAAGCTGACCCTGGGAGCGGTCCTCCTAACTGGTTGTTTGTCCCCGAGTCTGTTCGCTCCCAGGTACTTCAGTGGGCTCACTCGTCTCCCCTTACCTGTCACCCTGGAGTTACTCGGACCCTTGACTTTTTGCGACGGAAGTTCTGGTGGCCCAGGATGGAGGCGGACACTCGAGCCTTCATTGCTGCCTGTACGGTATGTGCACGAAGTAAGAACTCCACCCAGGCCAGCGCTGGTCATCTACGACCTCTGCCAATACCCAGCCGTCCCTGGTCCCACATTGCATTGGATTTTGTCACTGGACTTCCCCCCTCGTCTGGAAAGACTGTCATTCTTACTGTAATTGATCGTTTTTCTAAGTTTGCTAATTTTTTTGGCCCTACCTAAACTGCCCACTGCCAGAGAAACTGCTGATATTTTGGTTGAATATGTGTTCCGCTCTCATGGTCTACCCACTGATATTGTTTCTGACAGGGGTCCCCAGTTTGTCTCCCAGGTATGGAAAGCTTTCTGTAAAGCTTTGGGCATCACATCCAGCCTGTCCTCTGGATATCACCCCCAGACCAACGGGCAAGCCGAGAGAGCGAACCAGGAGATGGAGACCGCTCTCCGCTGTGTCACAGGGTCTAACCCTGGGTCATGGAGCTCCATGCTCCCCTGGGTGGAATATGCTCATAACACCTTGACTAACGCTTCCTCTGGTTTGTCTCCCTTTCTGTGTGCTCTTGGTTATCAACCTCCCCTGTTCCCTTCTCAAGAGAGGGAACTGGCGGTACCCTCGGTGCAGTCCCACATGCGCCGCTGCTTCAAGGTCTGGAGGAAGGCCAGGGTAGCTCTGTCCCGAGCTTCATCGTGCATGCAGAGGCAAGCCAACCGTCACCGGTCCCAGGCTCCCGGTTACTCTCCTGGTCAAGAGGTATGGCTTAAGTCACGTGATCTTCCATTAAAAGTGGAATCTAAGAAGATGGCGCCGCGTTTTATAGGACCGTTTAAAATACTGTCTATTGTTAACCCCTGCGCGGTTAAACTACAGCTTCCTGCCTCCCTACGGGTTCATTCCACTTTTCATGTGTCCCAGATTAAGCCTGTGTCTGTTAGCCCTCTGTGCCCGCCCTCTCGTCCCCCTCCTCCGCCCAGGGTCGTGGGTGGGGGTCCTGTCTACACTGTCCGGCGACTTCTGGATGTTCGCCGCCGGGGTCGTGGTTTCCAGTACCTGGTGGATTGGGAGGGTTATGGTCCTGAGGAACGTTCCTGGGTTCCCAGGAGCTTCATTGTGGATCCTGCTCTGGTCCGTGATTTTCATCGGTTACATCCTGATAAACCCTGCCGGCCGCCGGGTGGCGTCCGTAGAGGGGGGGGGTACTGTTAGGCCTACTGCTGCTAGGTAGCTCTCTCTCTCTGCTCTCCCCCTCCCCTCTGTCTGTTCTTAATTGCAGGAGTGAAGTCTGGTGTGCGGGAGTCAGGGTTCCAGCTGCAGCTCATTCACCATAATCACCTCAGCCTTAAAGACCCGTCAAACTTGCCACTCATCGTCAGATCATAGTCAAGACGACCATGTTAGTCTCGCTGCTGACTCAACCTGCTTGTTTTCGCTCTTTGTGTTTTTGGCCTGTTCTATTTATATTATCCTGTGCCACAGATTATTGGAACCTGACTCCTGCCTCCGCTTCACTCCTGCCACCACCATCCTGCTTTCCACTACTGGACCTCACATTTGGTCTCACCACGGACACTAGGACGTTACGGTACCACTCCTGCTCAGAACCCTGGATCTGTTACCCTCCCTGTAGACCTGGACTTGCTCTTCCCCTATTTTTGGAAACCTGGACAATTTAACTTTGAAATAAACCTGTTAAACCTTCTCTGGCTTGGTGTAGTTGTCTGCATTTGGGTTCATATTATGTTTAAATCGTGACAACAGGTCCTTCCTACTGAATGTACCACAGCTTCGCGCTCGGCCGCTTTTTCTGCATTGCTGGCAGTGGCAGCGAAGCTGCACCCTCTCACGCTGGCTAGAACAGACGTTGCAGAAGGGTTATGCTCTCCAATTCCATCGGACCCCACCCCCATTCAGGGGAGTGGTGGAGACGGTGATGAAAACGCCCGAAAAAGTGGCCGCTCTGGTTTCAGAGATTACGGAACTTTTGGCGAAGGAGGCGGTCACAGTGGTTCCCCAGGAGCAAAGGAACAAAGGGCTATATTCGCCCTACTTCCTGGTGCCCAAAAAGACGGGGGGAATGAGGCATATATTGGATTTACGCATTCTCAACGAGAGCGTAACCAAACGGCCTAACGACAAAACGTCTGCTGGAATGTGTCCAGAAAGGAGACTTTTGTACGAGCATAGACCTAAAGGACGCATACTTTCATGTGCCGGTACAGCCGCGTCACAGGAAGTTTCTGCGATTCGCCTTTCAAGGGGTGGCGTACGAATACACGAGGATGCCATTTGGGTATGCCCTGACACCTCACACGTTTTCCAAGTGTGTGGAGGCGGCATTGGAACCGTTGCGTCGTCAGGGAATACGGCTACTAGCCTACCTAGACGACCTACTGGTTCTCGCCCCTTCAGCAGAGCTGGCGATCACTCACACAACACAGACAGTGATTCATCTCACACGTCTGGGGTTCGCTGTGAATTGGAAAAAGAGCGCGCCCTGGCCCAGTCATCAGATTGTCTACCTGGGGATACAGCTAGACACTGTAATGATGAGGGCTCGAATTTCGGACCCCCGAAGGGTAGCATTGTTGCTAGCCCTGAGGAAGTGTTGTCCGAATCACACGGTGACGGCGCTGTCGATCATGTCACTCTTGGGTCTCATGTCGTCAGCCCACTCTGTGGTTCCGCTGGGACTCCTGCACATGCGCAGGATGCAGCGATGGTTCGCCCAACTAAGACTAGACCCATTGCGTCAACGTCATCGGTTGGTGGTGGTTCCCCTCTCGCTCAGTGCAGATCTGAACTATTGGAGAAACGCGCGTTCTCACGCACGGAGTCCCGATAGGCAAAGTGTCCTCTTACATCCCAGTGTTCACAGATGCGTCTCTGATGGGATGGGGAGGTACATGTCAGACCCAAGCGATAGGAGGTGTGTGGCCTCTTTCGAGTCGCCACATCAACCTCTTGGAGTTGGAAACGGTTTGACTGGTTTTGACCCACTTCACGTCTACCCTTCGGGGTCGCGATGTGCTGGTCTGGTCAGACAACCGGACCACAGTAGCTCACATAAATCGCCAAGGAGGAGTCAGGTCTCCTGCTCTCCATCGGGCGGCAGAGGAATTGTGGCTGTGGGCTCACGAGCACCTTCGCTCATTGAGAGCAGCACACAATCCGGGCTACTTGAACGTAGGAGCAGACCTCATGTCAAGAGGGGGTCCTCGAGACGACGAGTTGTGTCTGCATCCGGACATTGTTCTCCAAATTTGGGAACAGTTCGGGAGAGCCGAGGTGGATCTATTCGCGTCATGCGTGAACGCGCAATGTCCCCTATGGTTCTCTCTGAGGGAACAGGAAGAACCGCCACTGGGAAGAGAGGCTTTTGTGCACCACCCGTGACTGAGAGTTCTTCTGTATGCATTCCCTCCGCTGTCCTGCATTCTCCCACTGTTAGCCAGGGTGAGGTCAGGAGGGCTGTCAGTGATACTGGTAGCCCCCGATCGCCCAGGGGCTCCTTGGTTTGCGGAGATGAGTCAGATGTTGATTGCGCCACCTTGGCCAATTCCACATCGAGGGACGCGTTGTCTCAGGCAGGGGGCACGATAGGGCAGTTGCCCATAATCGGCCAACCACTGAAGGCCTGGCTGCTGAGAGGGACAGGGTAGAGCGCCGTGGGTTATCTGATGCAGTGATCAGGACCATACAGGGTTCACATGCCAGTTCCACTTCCAGGATGTATGCCAGTAGATGGAACGTGTTTTCACGATGGTGTGTCACACAAGGTGTAGACCCCATGAGCTGTCAGGTTGAGAGTATTCTCTCTTTCCTACAGCTTATGTTTGATAAGCAGCGATCGCCCGCCACCATTAAGGTGTTTGCAGCGGCGATTTCAGCTTTTAAAGAGGGGTTTGGCAGAGACAATGTCTTTAGCCACCCTCTAGTGAAACATTTCCTATTAGGAACGCGGCGGCTTAGGCCAACACCTAGAGCCACGCTTCCTCAGTGGGATTTGGCTTTGGTACTCGAAGCGCTATGTAAGTCGCCGTTCGAGCCATTGAATCAAATACCCCTCAAGATGCTGTCTATGAAGACAGCATTGTTGCTCGCTTTGACTACGGCTAAGCGTGTTAGTGATTTGTGTGCTCTTTCGACGAGACCCGACTGCCTGGCCATTAATGGCGATCTGAGCAGAGCGGTGTTACGTCCCTAACCCGGCATTTGTGCCGAAGGTTATTAGGAGTTCATATAGATCACAGACCATGGAGCTGTGGGCTTTTTCTCCCCCTCCTCATTGGGAGAGGAGTGAGGAAAGGCTCCATCGCCTGTGCCCAGTACGCGCCTTGGCGTGTTACGTCGAGCGCACAGCAGCGATTAGGTCATTGCCTCAGCTGTTTGTGTGTCATGGTGCTGCTGCACTAGGTAGACCACTTTCGAAACAGCGTCTGTCTCATTGGCTTTGTGAGGGCATTGAGACAGCTTATGAGGCAGCGGGGCGACAATTGCCTCAGGGTATCAGAGCTCACTCCACTCGGAGTAGCAGCTTCTACTGCCCTTTTCAGAGGAACAGGGGTAGAGGATATATGTAGAGCGGCGTCATGGTCAACACCGTCTCCATTTATCCGTTTCTATCTCTTGGATATGTCTTCTAACTCTTTGGCTCAGTCTGTACTCAGCGTGGCTGAAGGGAGACTTTGAGCTAGGAGGAGAGGAATGCAGGACTGTGGAGACAAGGTCTCTATCAGGTCTGCTTCTGATAGAAGGACATATTTTTGGCATGACTCCTGACTGACAGGTTCAGTACAGTAGAGGACATGTATTCATCTGCCCACCAGTGAGTCACTGGAGTGAGGCGGAATGATGGGGGATAATAGTAGTAACTTGGTTACGATGCTATTAGACCGGTCATGACAATTTGACGGAATGTGACGTCATCTATCTGTTTGTTCAGATTAGTATGAATCATGTTCTGGGATCTGCCCACTAATCTCTGGGGTTCCATTGATTGAGTGAGGCGGCCTACCGTGTACACAATGTAGAGTGACACTTTGTGTCATTCCATTAGTGGTCGGTAGAATTGTAACAGGATATTGAGGTACCATCTATCTGCTAGTACAGATTAGTATGGCCTGTTTTCTGGTGATCTGCCCACTAGTCATTGGTGTTGCCATTGGACTAGGTGGGGCGGGTTTTTAACCAATGACGCAGTATATTGTGACACTTGTAGGGTGACAGTGGTTACAGTACTGCAGGAATTGGTTGCAGCCATTGCTAGGCCTGACCTTTTCATTTTGATGGGAAGTGTTGGGCTTGGCAGGGAGTACATTTTGGAGCGCTATGCTCCGCCTTAAACCAATAGGAGCAGAGCTCCCCTATGGGGCGGAGCTCCACGATATAGAACGATTAGTTACCGGAGTGTAACTCCAGTTCTATGAGTGGAGCGGAGCCCCATAAGACTTAAGGCCCTGCCGACCCTCTCTAGTCTCGCTGAAGATAAATATCTTGGGAGGCTGATTGAGGGGAGGCATCCCCTCTTATAGGGACACCTGTACTCCTATTGGCTGCAGGTGTGTGCATAATTTTGTCTCAGGCTGATGCTGCCTTAGGGCAGTGGGTAAACCAATAGGAGCAGAGCTCCCCTATGGGGCTCCGCTCCACTCATAGAACTGGAGTTACACTCCTGTAACTAATCGTTCATTGACTACAGCTCAGCGTTCAACATCATAGTGCACACAAAGCTCATCATTAAGTTAAGGACCCAGGGACTAAACACCTCCCTCTGCAATTGGATCCTGGACTTCCTGATGGGCTGCACCCAGGTGGTAAGGGTAGGCAACAACACATCTGCCACGCTGATCCTCAATACGGGGCCCCTTAGGGGTGCGTGCTTAGTCCCCTCCTGTACTTGGTAGGCCTGATCACAGACTACGATGACACAGCCTATAGGGAGGAGGTCAGAGACCTGGCAGTGTGGTGCCAGGAAAACAAACTCTCCCTCAACGTGAGCAAGACAAAGGAGATGATTGTGGACTACAGGAATAGAAGGGTCGATTGCATCACTGCCTGGTATGGCAACTGCTTGCGAAACAGACCAAGCACAGATAAAATGGAGGACTCATTGGGCTATAAAACGCTGCAGGAGTTGCATATACTTCGCCCTCTTCCGGGATGAAGTCAAACACCCTGACTTTCAGGGTGACAATTGCCTTCTCGCAGAGGGCTACAGAGAAGAAGTCGCTACGCTGGGCATACAAATAGCTGATTTGCACAGGGAAAGCCAAGACCTGTGATTTTTTCGTTTACCTCCACTCCGAGGGCCGTGCATCGCGCTGAGCTAATGGGAGTCTCGCCTTCAGGCAGGCTATCTTCGGTGGACTGGCCGCTGCTCGGAAGTGATCGCTCACCGACGGAGAATGGAGTCGGGGGGGCCTCTGTTGTTGAATCGCGAGATGATTCTCTCCTGGACCTGGCTGGCCGGACAGGGAGACATGTCGCCTTCATCGTGGAAGTCGAGGGCGGCATCCTCCACTTTCTGAGCCCTCTGCGGTGACGGGATTCATGAATGGGCTGCCGACATCGAATAGCTTCGCTGCTCTGGAGCCTGATTGTGATGGCATCACCGGGGTGTAAGGTGGGTTCTGCTTCACCGGGGTCTACGGTGGGCTCTGCTTTTCCTGTCATTTGTGGGGGGCGAGTTAAAGGAGCCCCTGGTGGGGCTAGGGTTAGGCTGAGGGCTCTGGCTCGAAATGAACAACAGCCATCAACCATTATTATGGAAAAGCTCCATGGTTAGATCAGTGGAAGTCTGAAATACCTGTACACTTTGTTTTCCTGGAGCTAGGGTATTGGATTTATCAGAAGTCATGCCCACCATCAAGAAACAGATTCCTGCTCTGAAAACAGTGTTGCATATTGGGTCTAATGATATTATGCGTGTGAAATCTGTAAAGCTAAGTGACAATTTCTTACAGCTCTTGGAGCAGAACATATAATTGTCTCGGGCGCAATTCCATCTCCTCGCCGTTGTGGGATTGAGTGTTTTAGCCGTCTTTGGTCTCTTCACCAGTGGTTAATGCGTCTGACCAAGGACTTGGGCTTGTCCTTTGTCGACAATTTTGACTCCTTCTGAAATAGGCCTGGCTACTTTGTGGAAGACGGAATTCACATGGGTGAAAATGGCTCCCGGCTGTTGTCATCAAACATCGTAAAGGTTCTTGGTCAACTAAATTGATGTGAGGACAATATTTGCATTACATGTACAGTGGGGAAAAAAAGTATTTAGTCAGCCACCAATTGTGCAAGTTCTCCCACTTAAAAAGATGAGAGAGGCCTGTAATTTTCATCATAGGTACACGTCAACTATGACAGACAAATTGAGAATTTTTTTCTCCAGAAAATCACATTGTAGGATTTTTAATGAATTTATTTGCAAATTATGGTGGAAAATAAGTCTTTGGTCACCTACAAACAAGCAAGATTTCTGGCTCTCACAGACCTGTAACTTCTTCTTTAAGAGACTCCTCTGTCCTACACTCGTTACCTGTATTAATGGCACCTGTCCACAACCTCAAACAGTCACACTCCAAACTCCACTATGGCCAAGACCAAAGAGCTGTCAAAGGACACCAGAAACACAATTGTAGACCTGCACCAGGCTGGGAAGACTGAATCTGCAATAGGTAAGCAGCTTGGTTTGAAGAAATCAACTGTGGGAGCAATTATTAGGAAATGGAAGACACACAAGACCACTGATAATCTCCCTCGATCTGGTGCTCCACGCAAGATCTCACCCCGTGGGGTCAAAATGATCACAAGAACGGTGAGCAAAAATCCCAGAACCACACGGGGGACCTAGTGAATGACCTGCAGAGAGCTGGGACCAAAGTAACAAAGCCTACCATCAGTAACACACCACGCCGCCAGGGACTCAAATCCTGCAGTGCCAGACGTGTCCCCCTGCTTAAGCCAGTACATGTCCAGGCCCGTCTGAAGTTTGCTAGAGTGCATTTGGATGATCCAGAAGAGGATTGGGAGAATGTCATATGGTCAGATGAAACCAAAATAGAACTTTTTGGTAAAAACTCAACTCGTCGTGTTTGGAGGACAAAGAATGCTGAGTTGCATCCAAAGAACACCATACCTACTGTGAAGCATGGGGGGTGGAAACATCATGCTTTGGGGGCTGTTTTTTCTGCAAAGGGACCAGGAGACTGATCCGTGTAAAGGAAAGAATGAATGGGGCCATGTATCGTGAGATTTTGAGTGAAAACCTCCTTCCATCAGCAAGGGCATTGAAGATTAAACGTGGCTGGGTCTTTCAGCATGACAATGATCCCAAACACACGGCCCGGGCAACGAAGGAGTGGCTTCGTAAGAAGCATTTCAAGGTCCTGAAGTGGCCTAGCCAGTCTCCAGATCTCAACCCCATAGAAAATCTTTGGAGGGAGTTGAAAGTCCGTGTTGCCCAGCGACAGTCCCAAAACATCACTGCTCTAGAGGAGATCTGCATGGAGGAATGGGCCAAATAAATTCATAAAAAATCCTACAATGTGATTTTCTGGATTTTCTTTTCTCATTTTGTCTGTCATAGTTGACGTGTACCTATGATGAAAATTACAGGCCTCTCTTATCTTTTTAAGTGGGAGAACTTGCACAATTGGTGGCTGACTAAATACTTTTTTCTCCCCACTGTATGTTTTCTTCCTCCAATCAAACATGTCACTACCGGCTCTGAACCTGGTGGGAAGGTGTAAATGTTGGTGGTGGGATCCTTATGGGTTTCTCGGCAGCTTCATTGGTAATTGTGTTCGTCACCCAGCCATGACATGCTGGGCAGGAGAGCAGCATTAGCTACTGCTGGGTCTTGTTTTCGGTTCTGCTGTTGTGGTGGTTGGTGCTGCTGGACTGGCATTCCTCCTCCTTGCCAGCTTCCCCGTCCTTGCTGTTATCTCGGTGCTTGTCTTCTGGGCTGTCCCATGTAACCCCTCCCTCTTTGTTGTCCCTGGCTTGGGAACTGACAATATCTTGCCAGATGGCCATGCACCCCACAATTAAAACACCCTTGGTCAGCGTATCTAGGGGTGTACCCCTGCTGTTGTGGTTGCACATAGGGTTGTTGATATGCAGGTGCACCATATCCAGGAGGACCAGAAGGTGCCATCATTCCCGTCATTGCCTGTACTACAGCAGTAACTGCAGCAGCAGTATCATTTCCGGGTGCAGGAGTGGTAGGAGTAGATGTTGGGGTACTGGTTACCACCATTTGTTTTCCTGGCTTGTCCTCTGTCAGTTGCTTCTTCAGAACCTTCTTCTGAAGTTGGTTGAGTTCATCCTCTTCCTTTCGCTTACCCTCTCTCCATCGTTCCACATGGTGTTGTGCTATCTCGGTAAATTCCGGAATCGATTTTGCGGTGATTGCCACAACTTTTTCACATTCAACTAGAGCCTGATCCGGGAGTCTCCCCAGGCAGTCTGTTAGGAAGAGGTGCTTCATGGTGTCTTTTCCTGGTTCTTCATTCCACGCTTGCCTCCAGAGGCACTTAGCCCTCTTCATGTATGCTGGTATGGTTTCATTGTCATTCAATGTCAGAGTTCTCATCAGTTCGGGTCTGGCCTGGGTAGGATACTTCCTCCTTATGGCGTCCCATACGTCACTGCGGTGGGGGTCAAATCTTGTAGCCGACCCCATTTGTCCTCTCAGTCCACCAGAGGTCATTATCTCTTTGCATTCCTGGTCACCCATACACCTGTTCATTACAGTAACCATATCACCTATGGTGAGTTCATCCACTGCGGTGAGACTCTCAAAAGCCTTCACCCATCTGTGTCCAGATTCTTCAGGTTGGGGGAGACTGTCCACCAGGGTCTGTATGTCTCTGTGGGCCCATGGCTTGTAAACTGAGGCCCCCCCTGGGGTCTCCCTCAACGGGTACTGCCCCCCTTTGTGTCCTTCTCTGGACTGGGCCCTGGCTCGGGTGTGGTACGCGGGTCCATCATTGTTGTCCCATATGTCTCCATCAAAAGCTCCACATATGATTTTTTGTTGTTTCACTCTTTCCTCCTCACTCTCTTCCCCGTCTCTGAGGTCAATACAGTGTCCCCTTACTGGTGAGCGTTCACTTTCACTTCTGTTTTTGTTCGCTTCGAGCTCCATCTTTAACTTGTGCAATTGTGCTTCCTGGTGCCGCACTTCCTCCTTTATCATCTTCAACCCATCCAGTTGTTTTTCATCTCTCTGTCTCTCAAGTCTCTCCCTCCTTTCCCTTTCTTCAGCATCCTTGTTTCGTTGCCACTCCTCCTGGACTAGACCACCCCTTACGTTTCCTCCAGTTAGGCTCATTCTCTCTTCCTTCTCACTCTCACCGTCTCCGTCAACACTTCCTCCTCCTTCTGTTCCGCATCTGCTCCCCGTCTCTCCCTCGATTCTACTCAGTTCAAACACTCCTTTTTCTAGCGCTTTTGCAGCTTTTAGAAGTACGTCCACCTCTCCCCTTCTGTCAGTCATATCGCTCTTTCTGACCCACATTCCTTCTTCCTCCTCATCTGTCCTTTTTTTGATAGTGGACTTTTCCCGCTATGTCCAGAACCGGAGCCATTGTTTTTGGGTGGTCGTCATATGGTGGTGGCGCTGTTGGTAGGGGTGGGTATAAACGGGTCCTTTCCTTCTGTCCTGTTTTCTCCTCCCACAGTTTCTTCAATTTTCCAAGCATTGCTAGGCCAATCCGCTCCTTTAGCTTTGCTTTCTCCATTGCGTCTTTGATCTTGCCTCTGCGGGGCTCTCCTTCATTCTTCCATTCACCTTCTGCTTTCTGGGTTTTCCGCTTCAACGTCTCCAGTATTCTCCCTGGTTCGCCTCCTACAGGCACTCCATCGGGGGACAGTATACAACCATCGTCTATCCATTCCTTATAGAGTTTCTCCCCTCGCCTGCTCCATTCCTTTCCATCTTTTCCTCCGTTTGTTTCAAGTGTGGATTTTAGAGCCTTCAATATTCTTTCCGCTTCTCCACTGGTAGTCATGTTTTTCGTTTTAATTTGTAATATTCGTCCGTTATTTAATTATTTAAAGTACGTCTATCTATTTATTTAAATCAAATTATTCCCACCTAATTAGTTAAACTCGGTGCCAAATTATTTCAGCCTAATTATTTGAAACCAGTATTCTTACAGTGCCACTCATCAAATGGTAAATCAAAACGAATAAACCAAAGTGTTTCAATTATTTAACCAATGGTTGTTATGTCAAATCAAACACCACACATCAAATGGTAAATCAAAACGAATAAACCAAAGTGTTTCAATTATTTAACCAATGGTTCTTATGTCAAATCAAACGCCACACATCAAATGGTAAATCGAACAAATAAACCAAAGTTTTTCAAGTATTTAACCAATGGTTGTTATGTCAAATCAAACGCCACACAGCAAATGGTAAATCGAACGAATAAACCAAAGTGTTTCAATTATTTAACCAATGGTTGTTCTGTCAAATCAAACGCTAAACCATATTACTTCAATTTAATTATTTAAAACCAGTATTATGCTATGTCAAACATCAAACGTTAAATCAAATAATAAACCAAATTGCTTCAACATAATTATTTAAAACCAGTATTATGCTATGTCAAACATCAAACGTTACAGTTCAATTATATCAGTTCAAACGTTTCAGTTTAGTCATACTAGTTATTCATTATTTTACCTTTATGTTCCCAATTGTTATTAACGGGTTATACGGTTTAAGCAACCACAGACTTTTTTAACTCCTAATTAGTTTTCAAGATATACAGGTTTATTAATTTTAATAACCCACATTCACTTTTTTATTACACTGGGATCATTCGCACTCTCATGCATTCAACACCCTATTATTCTAAAGTGTCTCTCTGATCCTAGCCGTATCTAGCCTTCTGATACGTGTCAATAGTGCAACACTTTTAACCAATAATTCCCTACGCCTCCAGTTCTCACCACTGGTGATCCTAGCCTGGAGTCGACTAAAATGTAAGTGTCCCTATGATCCTAGCCGAATCTAGCCTTCTGATACGTGTCAATAGTGCAACACTTTTAACCAATAATTCCCTACGCCTCCAGTTCTCACCACTGGTGATCCTAGCCTGGAGTCGACTAAAATTTAAGTGTCCCTATGATCCTAGCCGTATCTAGCCTTCTGATACGTGTCAATAGTGCAACACTTTTAACCAATAATTCCCTACGCCTCCAGTTCTCACCACTGGTGATCCTAGCCTGGAGTCGACTAAAATGTAAGTATCCCTATGATCCTAGCCGTATCTAGCCTTCTGATACGTGTCAATAGTGCAACACTTTTAACCAATAATTCCCTATATCCCACATTTCCCACCCCTGGTGGACTTGCCTGGGGACTTCAGTATTTTCCCCGATCCTAGCCGTACCTAGCCCTCTGGTACGTGCCGGTGGAACAATACTCTATAATACCATGGTTTTAACACTCACATTTACCATACATTTGCATATCACAATAGCGACAATATTTCTTATTTACTCATAATAATTCATAATTTAGTTCACTTACATCAAACAGGTGTTTCACAAAATTAATTTGGATAAAGCCAATGTGCAGAACTTCAGTTATATAACAATAGGTGTCTGCATACCTGTTTTTAGTAGTCCGGACTCTTTGTGAAACACACCGTCCAATGACAGAGATGTCCAATGGGCCGGACGATATCCAGCGAAGTCCCTTTACCAGATCACGTCGGAGGTCACCAATTGATAAGTTGCGTCAATTCAAATCTGGTATTTGGGAACAAAAGAGGTCATTACACAGTATCCAAGTTAGTCTAGTATTTATTAATGCAAATGCTTAAATGGTAAGTATGAGAGTTCGTATACGGGCTCACTGAAATACCATGCAGGGCAGACCGAGAACTGATCCATTGTTCTAAGTTCTTCTCCAAATACTCTGACAGAGATAGTTCCCGCTGGCCTATCAGAGTAGAGACTGAGCGTGGTTTAGACTTACTCAGCCTATTGTTGGTGCACAGGCTGGTCCCAGACCCTTGGCGCGTCACTGTTGCCAGGTGTTTAGTTGTTAGAAATAGCGTAATTCAAATCTGGTATTGGAATAAGAGAAAACATAATCAAGAGATATTCAATCCAAGCTAAATTTATTATATGCAAAATGTATGTATGATAAGTATGATGGTTCGTATACGGGCTCACTGAAATACCACGCAGGGCAGACAGAGAACTGGCTTCCTCATTACAAATTCTTCCTTAAATACCCTGACTGTTTTAGTTCCCGCTCTCTGCAGGGCCTATCAGGGTAGAGGTTGAGCGTGGTTTAGACTTGCCCAACCTATCGCTGGCGCTCAGGCTGGTCCCAGCCTCTTGGCGCTCCCTTGTTGCCAGGTGTCTAGTTGTTTTGCAACTTATCCAGAAAGTCAGCACTTTTGCAGTACACGTCCTTGGACGATTCACAGATCACAAAGAGGCAGTGTTCTGGTATTGTGAGACACAAGTTCTTATCTCCCCCTACTCCCTAAAACAGCTCCTCACATTAATCACAGCTTGTTAGGTTAAACAATTTATATCAGTACAGTACAAACCTTTTATGCTTAATCATCAATGCATTCTTTCTAAGCTAGTCATCACATCCAGTTATGAGAAAATAGACCCCCACAATCCCCCTTTTCACACCCACTGGGTGTGAACCCAAAACAAGAAAACCCAAAATAAGAAATTTCAGGGAAATTTAGGATTCCCCGTATTGACACCCTCTAGGGTGTCACTCATTAAAATGCAATAAAAACAAAAAGAATCACACTTTTATTAATAGGCAATAATGATAATAAAAAGGCCTTCAGTCCTTCCATCTACACCTAACTTGTACTGAGTTGGCTACCAGCCACCCAGGAATCCTTTACCTTCACATAAGGAAATACAAACATTCACAATGGTTAACTTGATTAATAAAGCATAAAACACAAACAGGGAAGTACATTTTGGCCCCCTTTAGACACCCTCTAGGGTGTCACTCCACCAAGCCTGATAGGTCATATCCTTCATTCCTTAGGTCGGAGTCCGGGATTGGGCCGTATCTCACCATCTGTTGGGAAACCGCCTTCTCCATCTCCTTTCTCACCAACCCTCAGACACAGGGAATAAGACAACATCCACAAAGAACAAGTATACCCATAGAAGCTATAACTTCACCCAGAATAGTTACAACAATAGTTTTCCATTTACCAAATATGTTATCAAACCAACCGTTTAGGGAGCTATCAATACCAGAGTTCTCAGCCAGTTCGTTCGCCAGCGTGGTGAGTCCCTGAAGCGCTTTGGTCACGGACCCGTCCGGGGCGGTATTGTTGGAGATTAAAGTACAACACATAGATCCAAACAGAACACAAACTCCGCCCCGCTCAGCCAAAAGCATATCTAAAGCTATTCTATTCTGCCATGCCATTAAGCTAGTTGCCGCTGTCTGCTCAGCCAATCCCTTTATTGCATCACGAGTGTGGTTTATAAATCTTTGCTGGTTATAGTAAATATAATTTATCCAATCTACGTTTTTATTAATTGTTGACCACCAGAAAAGACTTGATTCAAACCCAGCTGCGATCTGATTCCTATCTTTGAATTCTTCTGGAACCCCTCGAGGTACTCCTATTCCATCAATATATATCCTTTCATCAAAGGATCCCGGGAGGAGGTCCTACTTTCTACGTGACAACTCACCAGTCTCTGACACGTTTGATTGTTTGCGTATGTAGGTGAGTTCACAATCTGTTATCACCACACAACCATCAGATGTCAGCACGGGCCTGGTTTTGGTTCCTAAAATCTGGCTGCAACAAAGAGGAGAGATTAGTTATGGTCTCTTTAGTTGTGATATTCTCTGTGTGGGAGCAGGAGCTAAGATGCCCTACCCTGTATCCTTTCTTACTAGTCCTAGAAAAACAATAATAAGAATCCCCTGAGACTTCAAACGGAGGCAACCTAGGTCGGGGTGACTTTGTTATCGGGGGATACAGATAGTGCAAGTTACTACAAGACTCCTTAACCACATTCCCAGGTGGCTTGAACAATTTAATCATGGAGGATAAACCTGACAGAGAGGTAAAGCCTGTCAAGGGGAACGGAGTAGTTGTTAACCTTGGTTTGGCTGTCCCACAGGCATAACAGTCCTCTTTAGACATAGTTCTTGCCGTATACTAAATCCATTCCAACCACAGGTTAAGATCTCCACACCCCGTTTTGGGGATCTATTTTCTCATAACTGGATGGGATGACTAACTTAGAAAGAATGCATTAATGATTAAAGCATAAAAGGTTTGTACTGTACTGATATAAATTGTTTCACCTAAAAACTGTGATTAATGTGAGGAGCTGTTTTAGGGAGTAGGGGGAGATAAGAACTTGTGTCTCCAAATACTAGACTACACTGCTTCTTTGTGATCTGTGAACCGTCCTTGAACGTAGGTACATAGACTACAGTGGAACGGTGTCTATGGGTGCTGACTCTACAGGTTGTTATGATAACAACTTATGCCCGGCAACAGTGTGCAACAGTGGAGCGCCAAAGGACTGGGACCAGCCTGTGCGCCAACGGATTGGCTGAGTAAGTCTAAACCACGCTCAGTCTCTACTCTGATTGGCCAGCAGGGAGCGGGAACTATCTCTGTCAGAGTATTTTAAGAAGAACTCATAACAATGGCTTAGTTCTCTGTCTGCCCTGCGTGGTATTACAGTGAGCCCGTATACGAACTCTCATACTTACCATTTAAGCATTTGCATTAATAAATACTAGACTAACTTGGATAATGTGTAATGACCCCTTTTGTTCCTAATACCAGATTTGAATTGACGCAACTTAACAATTGGTGACCTCCGACGTGATCTGGTAAAGGGACTTCGCTGGATATCGTCCGGCCCATTGGACATCTCTGTCATTGACGGTGTGTTTCACAAAGAGTCCAGACTACTAACAACAGGTAAGCAGACACCTATTGTTATATAACTGTTATATTAGTTCTGCACATTGGCTTTATCCAAATTAATTTTGTGAAACACCTGTTTGATGTAAGCGAACTAAATTATGAATTATTATGAGTAAATAAGAAATTGTCGCTATTGTGATATGCAAATGAATGGTAAATGTGAGTGTTAAACCCTGGTACCATAGAGTATTTGTGCTACCGGCAATGTCCGTAACTGTGGAGTACGGCTAGTTTCGGAGACAATACTGACATCTATCGGCAAGGTCCGTAACTGCGAGAATACGGCTAGGTTCGCAGATACAGGGAATAATTGACTTAAGTAATTGCTATCGGCAAGGTTCGTAACTACGTCAGTACGACTAGGTTCGAAGAATTACATCGGCAAGGTCCGTAACTTCGAGGATACGGCTGGGTTCGGGAAATTTTAGATAATACTGGCGACTGGCAAGGTCCGTAACTTAGGGGTGCGGCTAGGTTCAGCTGAGTATTTTTATTTATTTTTTTAGATAGGGAGAAAAATAGTAGGCGAGGTTGAATTTGATAATGTAAAGGTAAAATAATGAATAATTAGTATGACTAAACTGAAACATTTGAACTGATATAATTGAACTGTAACGTTTGATGTTTGACATAGCTTAATACTGGTTCTAAGTAACTATGTTGAAGCAATTTGGTTTATTATTTGATTTAACGTTTGATGTTTGACATAGCATAATACTGGTTTTAAATAATTAATTTGAAGTGATATGGTTTATCGCTTGATTTGACATAACAACCATTGGTTAAATATTTGAAACACTTTGGTTTATTCATTCGATTTACCATTTGCTGTGTGGCGTTTGATTTGACATAACAACCATTGGTTAAATAATTGAAACACTTTGGGTTATTCGTTCGATTTACCATTTGATGTGTGGCACTGTAAGAATACTGCTTTCAAATAATTAGGCTGAAATAATCTGGCACCGAGTTTAACTAATTAGGTGGGAATAATTTGATTTAAATAAATAGATAGACGTACTTTAAATAACTAAATAACGGATGAATATTACAAATTAAAACGAAAAACATGACTACCAGTGGAGAAGCGGAAAGAATATTGAAGGCTCTAAAATCCACACTTGAAACAAACGGAGGAAAAGATGGAAAGGAATGGAGCAGGCGAGGAGAGAAACTCTATAAGGAATGGATAGACGATGGTTGTATACTGTCCCCCGATGGCGTGCCTGTAGAAGGCGAACCAGGGAGCATACTGGAGACGTTGAAGCGGAAAACCCAGAAAGCAGAAGGTGAATGGAAGGAGAGCCCCGCAGTGGCAAGATTAAAGACGCAATGGAGAAAGCAAAGCTAAAGGAGCGGATTGGCCTAGCAATGCTTGGAAAATTGAAGAAACTGTGGGAGGAGAAAACAGGACAGAAGGAAAGGACCCGTTTATACCCACCCCTACCAACAGCGCCACCACCATATGACGACCACCCAAAAACAATGGCTCCGGTTCTGGATATAGCGGGAAAAGTCCACTATCAACAAAGGACTGATGAGGAGGAAGAAGGAATGTGGGTCAGAAAGAGTGATATGACTGACAGAAGGGGAGAAGTGGATGTACTTTAAAAGCTGCAAAAGCGCTAGAAAAAGGAGTGTTTGAACTGAGTAGAATCGAGGGAGAGACGGGGAGCAGATGCGGAACAGAAGGAGGAGGGAGTGTTGACGGTGACGGTGAGAGTGAGAAGGAAGAGAGAATGAGCCTAACTGGAGGAAACGTAAGGGGTGGTCTAGCCCAGGGGGAGTGGCAACGAAACAAGGATGCTGAAGAAGGGGAAAGGAGGGAGAGACTTGAGAGACAGAGAGATGAAGAACGACTGGAAAAGTTGAAGATGATAAAAGAGGAAGTACGACACCAGGGAAGCACAATTGCACAAGTTAAAGATGGAGCTCAGGCGAACAAAAACAGAAGTGAAAGTGAACGCTCACCAGTAAGGGGACACTGTATTGACCTCAGAGACGGGGAAGAGAGTGAGGAGGAAAGAGTGAAACAACAAAACTCATATGTGGAGCTTTTGATGGAGACATATGGGACAACAATGATGGACCCGCGTGCCACACCCGAGCCAGGGCCCAGTCCAGAGAAGGACACAAAGGGGGCAGTACCCGTTGAGGGAGACCCCAGGGGGGGGCCTCAGTTTACAAGCCATGGGCCCACAGAGACATACAGACCCTGGTGGACAGTCTCCCCCAACCTGAAGAATCTGGACACAGATGGGTGAAGGCTTTTGAGAGTCTCACCGCAGCGGATGAACTCACCATAGGTGATATGGTTACTGTAATGAACAGGTGTATGGGTGACCAGGAATGCAAAGAGATAATGACCTCTGGGGGACTGAGAGGACAAGTGGGGTCGGCTACAAGATTTGACCCCCACCGCAGTGACGTATGGGACGCCATAAGGAGGAAGTATCCTACCCAGGCCAGACCCGAACTGATGAGAACTCTGACATTGAATGACGATGAAACCATACCAGCATACATGAAGAGGGCTAAGTGCCTCTGGAGGCAAGCGTGGAATGAAGAACCAGGAAAATACACCATGAAGCACCTCTTCCTTACAAACTGCTTGGGGGGACTCCCGGATCAGGCTCAAGTTGAATGTGAAAAAGTTGTGGCAATCACCGCAAAATCGATTCCGGAATTTACCGAGATAGCACAACACCATGTGGAACGACGGAGAGAGGGTAAGTGAAAGGAAGAGGATGAACTCAACCAACTTCAGAAGAAGGTTCTGAAGAAGCAACTGACAGAGGACAAGCCAGGAAAACAAATGGTGGTAGCCAGTACCCCAACATCTAATCCTACCACTCCTGCACCCGGAAATGATACTGTTGCTGCAGTTACTGCTGTAATACAGGCAATGACGGGAATGATGGCACCTTCTGGTCCTCCTGGATATGGTGCACCCGCATACCAGCAACCCTATGTACCGCCACGACAACAGGGATACACCCCTAGATATGCTGACCAAGGGTGTTTTAACTGTGGGATGCATGGCCACCTGGCAAGACACTGTTATCTCCCAAGCCAGGGACAACAAAGAGGGAGGGGTTACATGGGACAGCCCAGAAGACGAGCACCGAGATACCAGCAAGGAACGGGGAAGCTGGCAAGGAGGAGGAATGCCAGTCCAGCAGCACCAACCACCACAACAGCAGAACCGAAAACAAGACCCAGCAGTGCCTAACGCTGCCCTCCTGCCCAGCATGTCATGGCTGGGTGACGAACACAATTACCAATGAAGCTGCCCAGAAACCCATAAGGATCCCACCACCAACATTTACACTTTCCCACCAGGTTCAGAGCCGGTAGTGACATGTTTGATTGAAGGAAGACAACATAATATGCTGATTGATACAGGATGTACATGGTCTTCTGTACAAGCAACATATCAACTCACTACCAAAACACAAGCTTTCTCTGGGGTTTCTGGGGCTATTATGAGAAAGCCATACACAGTTCCATTGGAGGTTGTATGGGATGACCTACAGGTTACCCATCAGTTTCTATACAACCCAGAATGCTAGTTGGGGCTCATGGGGAGGGACCTGCTTTCCAAACTGGGATGTAGTATCTATTGTAACCAGGAGGGCCTACACGCATCCATCACGCCCATTGATTAACTCATGTCAGTAATCATGGAAAAACTCTCCGACCCCCCTCACATGCTATATGTGGGAACACACCTAAACGAGGAAGATGAGGAGGAAGCATATGTTTACTGGCTGAAGCTCATGGATACTGACCCTGATGCTCCCCGAGTATGCAGAGAGTTCCAACTATGGAAGGCCTGGATACAGACCTTAAATGCATACAATCCACCTGAGGACCCTCCGCACATGACAATGAACTATACAAGGGACTTGGATGAAGCATATGATGAAGCCTGGGAGGAGGAAATGGACGATAGGTGCCCGATTGTGACCAGCAATCATATGTACATACTCAAAGAAGGGGTGGCTACCAGCTGCATGGTCATGGATGGAGACGTGGTGCTCACAGACAAATGGTTTGCTCTTCCTAGTGATTCTGTGCCGCATGTTACCCTTCTCGTGGGATTTGGATATGAGGCAAGATCTCTGGGACCTGCAGTAAAGGCAGCAAGTTGCCTACGGTGGAACAAAACCTCTTCTTACAAAGTGGAAAGCGCATTCCTTAATGGAAATCAAGTATGGAGAATTAAACTCAATGTGGATGATGTGTCAAAACCAGAGGTTGTGAGATCACGTTACCATGGCAGGGAGATGACCGATCATCCGGATACTCCTAACATTTTCAATCAACTACCAGAGGAACTGTGGACAACAAGTGCTGAAGATGTGGGGCTGGTTGATGTAGAACCAGTGGTTGTCTCCATTGGAAAGGAAAGTGAAATCACTGTCCCAGTTCACAAATCTCAATACCCTCTCAGTGAAGAGAAGACGAGGGGAATTGAGCCTACGATATCAGGACTCCAAAAAGGACAGGTTATATATCCAACCTGTTCTGCGTGGAATACACCCATCCTTCCAGTGAAGAAAGGTGACACTGGGAAATGGAGGATGGTGCAGGACTTCAGACCACTCAACGAAGTAACTGTACCAGATGTTCGACCTGTACCAGACCCATATCTGGCCTTACAGAACATTTCACCCACCCAAGATTGGTTTACAGTTGTGGATCTCGCCAATGCATTTTTCTGCATCCCATTACATCCAGAGTCCCAGCCACTTTTTGCATTTACCTACAGAGGGCAGCAATTTACATATTCCCGTCTTCCACAAGGCTACCGTGATTCCCCGGGAATCTTCAACGCTATCCTGAAGAGCCACTTGGAAGAACTAACATTACCTGAGGGGGTGACGCTACTCCAATACGTTGATGATCTTCTGTTGGCAGCACCCACTGCCGAGTCTTGTTTGCAGGCCACCAAGTCCCTTCTCCTGTTGGTAGCCAAAAAGGGATACAAGGTAAAGAAAGAGAAAGTGCAGTGCTGTCGGAGAAGTGACCAGTTCCTGGGAAGAGTGCTGTCCGGGAAGGGACAAGCTGTGTCTGTGGCCCAGAGGACCTCCATCTTGGAACATCCCAAACCCACTACTGTACAACACCTTTGTCATTTCTTGGCCTTACTGGATACAGCAGAACACACGTGCCAGAATACTGTCTTAAAGTGGAACCACTGCGGGCAATCTTGAGAGAAGCAGGAAACAGAAACCTCACAGCAGTCCTTAAGTGGACTCCAGAGGCAGAGGCAGCTTTAATCCAACTCAAACAGACGCTAGCACAGGCTGAAGCACTGTCCTTACCCGATTACACCACGCCATTCTGTTTGGATGTTTCTGAGCAGGATGGTTATGTACATTCCATCCTGTATCAGAAACAAAAGGGGGAGAGAAGAGTGTTACACTACTACAGCGCGAAACTGGACAACATTAAAACAGGACAAACTGACTGTGCCAGACACATGGCTGCCATTGCAAAAGCTATAGGTAAAACAGCCCACATTGTGATGAGACATCCACTTGAAATCAATACAGATCATGGGGTGACCGCTTTTATAGGCTCCAAACTTTTCACACTGTCCAGTAAAAGAAAATCCAGCATAACAAAGGCCATCACTGCAAAGCACATTACATATGTGACAACAGCAACCAATATGACCGATGGTATGGGTCTTGGATAACCACATGTCTGTGAGGATAGAGCAGCCAAACAGATCAAAGTCTGAATGGACCTGCAAAACTCACCCTTGGAGGGGAACAAAATCACCCTGTTCACTGATGGATGCTGCTACAGGTCAAAGGACCCAAAGGAAGGAAACACTGCTGCCTATGCAGTGGTGAAACAAGACACAGAAGGAGGACATTAAGTAATGGAAGCAGAGAAACTTGGTCCCAATGAAGCTTCAGCACAGCTAGCTGAACTTAGGGCGTTGAGGAGAGCTCTACAACTAAGTGAAGGAAAGAATGTGGACATCTACACAGACTCTGCCTATGCACATGGGATTGCACACATTGATGGACCACAGTGGATGAGGAGAGGATTTGTGACCAGCTCAAATGAGCCCATCAAACACAAGGTTGAAGTACAGAAGTTAATTGATGCAATCCAGCTTCCAAACGAGTGGCAATAATGAAGTGCAAAGGTCACAGCAGAGAAAGCACCAGAGTGCGTGAAGGAAATGATCGGGCTGATCAAGCAGCAAAGGATGCAGGAGGATACACTGCCCAGCAGATGGTGCAACCAGCCACTCAAGGACAGGAGGAGTTGACGACAGACACAGTAAGACAGTTGCAAGAAGCAGCAGGCGCCTACGAACAGAACGTATGGAGCAGACAGGGAGCAAGGCAAGACCATCATGGGATTTGGAGATCTCACACAGGAAAAACAGTGGGACCTGCAAAACTCCTCAGATCAATCTTAAGGGAAGAGCACGAGAAGGCTCATGGAGGATGGAAAAGTGTCACAAAATCAGTGGAGAAAGCATGGTGGCATCCACACATGTTGGACATGGCAAGAGAGACATCAGAGAGCTGTGAAGTGTGCAAACAATACAACAACAAAGTGTCACTTTGTCACTTTGTCACTGATGCACCATTTCAAGACGTTTGCATAGACTTCACGGACATGGGACAGGACAACAGAGTGGAAGGAAAAACGTACCTGTTGGTAATGGTGGACAGATTCACCAGATGGGTGGAAGCCATCCCCACAGCAAGAGAAGACGCAAAGGCCGTGATTAAGTGGTTGAGGCGAGACCTCATTCCAAGGTTTGGAGTCCCGCGAATGATCCGTTCCGACAATGGTACCCATTTCAAGAATGAACACCTGAGAGAGGTAGAACAGGCCCTAGGGATCACTCACTGTCAAACACCACCCTGTGCAAAGCCCTAAGTTTGAATTTCCCCCGAGGTTCCCCCACAAAAGGCACCTGCGGGAGTTCAGGCTTATGGAGGTAATTACAGTTGCATTACTGGAACAGGTAAGGGTGTTAACTATGGTAGGCTACCACCAGGGGACTGTGCTGTGAATGTAACTATGAACAGCACTTGGCCAGTAGAGGGTAAAACCCAGACAAAGGGGGTGGCTGATGTGTGGTGGATCTGTGGGCCAAATAGAAAACTAACCCCGATTCTAAAGGGGGACTGGCAGGGCACGTGTGCATTAGCTAGTTTGATTGTACCACTGACCATTATTGATGTTTCCTCAGACCAACTTTTGGGGATCGCCCAGCTAGCCCCAGACAGAGAGAGAATGAGGCGGGGGAGACGTAGTGCCCCATGGTCAGCAGGAGAAGAGATCCACTCTAACCTGTTGGGGTGCCTGTGGGAATACCATTACAGTTCCAGGCACTGAACAGGAATGATGGGTTGTGGCATTTGTTGCCAATCATAGGACCTGCCATAGATGCGGCTAAACAGCGATCTTGGATAAATTACATCTATTATAACCAACAGCGATTTGTTAACTACACACGCACTGCCCTGACTGGAATGTCCGAACAACTAGAGGCCACCTCTAGGGTGGCTAGGCAAAATAGACTAGCACTTGACATGTTGCTTGCTAACCAAGGGGGTGTGTGTAAGATGTTTGGGGAACAATGCTGTACGTTTATTCCTAACAAGACTACTTCTGATGGGAGCATCACAAAGGCCCTTGTTGGCCTGGATAAGTTGTCAGCAGAAATGAAGAGCATGGCTGGAGTGGAGAGTGGTGGGCTGTTCTCCTGGTTGAGTGACTGGTTCGGTAAGTATTCTTCTATGGTGGTTACTGGATTTCTGACCCTAGTGATTGTGTTTTTGCTGTTAATGTGTTGTGCTGCTTGCATCATCCCCTGTCTCAGGAAGTCAGTGGTAGGAGTGGTGCAGGCGTCAGGTATGATGCCGTTGTTACCGGCCCAGGATGATGCGGATGACTCTGCTACTGACTCTGAGACCAAGCTGGATGATCCATGGTTTGCCTAAAAAAAAACTTTAAAAAACACGCATTTATTTTCAGTTCTTGCTCATTTATAACCTTATGTTTTTACTAACCACTGTGATTGTTTATTCCTCCTGATGTGAAGGTAAAGGATTCCTGGGTGGCTGGTAGCCAACTCAGTACATGTTAGGTGGAGGGGAGAAATAGAGGGTTAAAATTATTATTTTTTCTTTTATTAACATTTTTTTATGTGATTTAATTTCCATATCCTGTTATTATCAGGGTTGTTTATATTCTGTTCAAACTGTTATTTGGAGTGTAAATGGTGTCAACAGAGGGAATCCAAAATTTCCCTTAAACATTTTCTGAATCCCACCCTAGTCTAAAGGGGGTCAAAATTTACTTCCCTGTTTGTGTTTTATGTTTTAATATTCTTGTGTTTTGTGTTCTATTAATCCTGTGTTTTATGACTTATTATTCAAGTTAACCATTTTGTTTGTATTGTATTTTAATGAATGACACCCTGTGTTTTCTTATTTTGGGTTCACACCCAGTGGGTGTGAAAAGGGGGATTGTGGGGATCTATTTTCTCATAACTGGATGAGATGACTAACTTAGAAAGAATGCATTAATGATTAAAGCATAAAAGGTTTGTACTGTTCTGATATAAATTGTTTCACCTAACAAGCTGTGATTAATGTGAGGAGCTGTTTTAGGGAGTAGGGGGAGATAAGAACTTGTGTCTCCAAATACTAGACTACACTGCTTCTTTGTGATCTGTGAACCGTCCTTGAACGTAGGTACATAGACTACAGTGGAACGGTGTCTATGGGTGCTGACTCTACAGGTTGTTATGATAACAACTTATGCCCGGCAACAGTGTGCAACAGTGGGGAAGGGTGTCCAAGGGACTGGGACCAGCCTGTGCGCCAACGGATTGGCTGAGTAAGTCTAAACCACGCTCAGTCTCTACTCTGATTGGCCAGCAGGGAGCGGGAACTATCTCTGTCAGAGTATTTTAAGAAGAACTCATAACAATGGCTTAGTTCTCTGTCTGCCCTGCGTGGTATTACAGTGAGCCCGTAATACGAACTCTCATACTTACCATTTAAGCATTTGCATTAATAAATACTAGACTAACTTGGATACTGTGTAATGACCTCTTTTGTTCCTAATACCAGATTTGAATTGACGCAACTTAACACCGTCTCCACCTGTACTACTTCCTTCAGGTCTACAGTTTGCACTATCTTCACCACAGCCCCGGTCTCACTACCTCCCTCAGAGAGGTTTACTCTATAGGGTGCCCCAGTTGAAGAGGATATCTCACTTGTCAGGTCTGTAACCTGTTTTAGCGTAATTCAGACTTTCAGACAGTACCTACCTTATATGGGTCGCACTGCCATTTCTGGTAATTCCCTACTTTCACAATACTACACCTGTCCTTAAACTGTGTATGGAGATTGACATAAACCCCCCCCCCGCTTCGGTATGAGCAACTACATAGTCCCAGGATGTACATGGTGACATACATATGGTGATGTCCTTCCCTACAGTCCCTAGTACTTCCCCTTTCCCTACGTCTAGCTGTCTCCTATGCCTTTGTAGACTGTGCTCAGGTATTATTTTATCAACTTGTGTTAGGTTAACTACTACTTCTGGCGGATCAGGAGAGTTTGAGTGTGTTAGGAATATGGCCCCCACAATCAGACAGCTACCTACCGTCAGGAGACCTGTGAATCCCCACCTCGCCCTGAGAACATGTCAGACGCCAGAGGCCAACCCATTGCTTTACCTTCTACTCGAACTCACACAGGGATGATCAGACAGGGTAAGGGAATCTTCGTTAAGGAGCCAACCCCCGAGCCCTAGTGGTGATCGGTTCTTTCTCCTAACTCTGTGTTTGTTCGTCAGGTGTAGCTGGGTTTACCTTTTTGCAGTGTGTGACATGCACCCAGGTGGATCTTTCAGCGATTCTTACAGCGAAGGCCGTTACCAACAGGACCTGATATAGACCTTCCCAACAGGGCTGCTTCCAGTTTTTCTTCTTTAGGGACTGGATGCTCACCAGTCTCCTGGTTAGATAGAGTGGGTCACCTTCTCCTTTAGTTCACCTTTGGGGCACAAAACCTCTGACATACGGGTGTGGTTAATAAACTATCTTCACACATACATGTTCAGCTCTCAATTTCTATTCTTGTTGTTTGTTTTTTTTAAAGTATTTTGTCCTCTCCTTCATATATATTTATTATTTAATCCTACCATCCCCCTTTTGACACATGATTTGCCCATGTGTCAATATTACCACCTACCTAAACAATCACTTCTGTTATTTTATGGTTCAAATCATATATATTATTACCAAATTATAATCTTCTTCACACTTTTCACAGTATTATAAATTACCCTCAACTTAGTAATATAAACTATCTTTAAAGTCCTCCTCTCATGCCTTTAGAATTTACTAGTATGGATGATTAATTAACACCAGAAAGTTAAAACAGAGTTCAGAGGGCATTGAAATTATTCAACGAACTGTTCCATCCCATAGTATACCAAACATTACCATTATTCTAAATATTTCATAAATGTTAGTTATCCCAAGTGTTCATTAAGTCCTCATGACATTCATTCTTATAAGAAATCATAAATACCCCAAACTCAGCCAAAACCTAAAAAACTCCATAAAATTCACTGTGCGTGCTCCTCGAAGACCTATCACCCTTGACCTGCTGAAAAAAATAAATAAATTGAAACAACAAGGCTTTATAAACATCATACTAGGTTTGTTGTTTTTTGTTTGAAAAACCCAATTTGAAAAGCAACAACCACAAATAGCCAGGCCTCACTTGATTTGGTAGCTCACTTTTATGACCTAAATACTGCCTAACTTCACTACTGCTCCCCCTAGCCCTGGGCAACATTCCAATGAGATGAGCTAATCTCTTTCTCCTGGTTATAATCTAAAGATGGTAGTACACACAAAACATGATACAAATATCCCCAGTCTTAACCCATCAATAATTGTTTGTATCAATCTAATTCCTCATAACTAATCCATAAAACCACTCAAAATTCCTAGAGTATACAAGGATTATTTAATTGATTACCCTAACTCTGCTACATGTGATCTCATCTCAAATGATCCATTATCAATTATTTGTTCAACCCCCTAGGAAAATCTCCCTAATATATCTTCATATTCTTCTCCTTTCCCTAAATGAGATTGAATCCCCTGCCTTTCCTCTGCTATCCTTCTATCATTACTGGATCAATGATAATAACTGTAATAACTATCAATAATAATTGTAATAACTATTACACATTATGTTGTGCCCTTTTTCTGATAATGTTATAATTGTAGCCTATTCCATCACTTTAGTTTAAAATATAAGTTTGTTTATGTAACAAATCCAGAACCCACCACAGGCTGGCGCTATTCCCCCAGCACAACAGCCAATGCCACTTGCATCCCCTGTTCCCCGTAACAAATTATCGTTCTAAGATTTACCAACTATTTGTATACACCACTGGCGTCAAGCAACCCATCGAATAAAGTAATAACAATTAGAATTTATCAAAGCACTGCCTTCCAGTCAAGCATTCAGACCTCCACTTGAAATCCCACACCTCAACCCAACTCGCTTTACTGTCTCTATTATTATTTTTATTTTTTCCGCTAACCAGAGCCATACATTTCTCTCCTTTGTCCTCAACTCAATTTTCACAGCTCTATCGCCATTTTCAGTTCGCTATTCAATTTCTTTAACTGTTCTCTCTGATTAGGCCCTAATTAATAAAACAAATACTTGCTATCGTTGATAAGCATACATTTAATGATATTCCTAACATTTGAACTATCTCTCACCCCTCCCTTTGCTCCTTCCTACACAACGGGGAAGGCGCAAGGGGACCTTGTAACATGTTTTCATAGACCTTTCTAGAATACTTCTACTTAAGCTATCTAATTCAACCTTTCACATTTCTCAATCCACATAGTAATCTAGGTCTATAGCCCCAATGCGAAAGCTTTACCCACTGTCCCTACCTGTGTTCGAACCAGGGACCCTCTCCATACATCGCCAGTCACTCCACACATTCCGCGATGCTTTCAAAGTAAATACTTCCAGTTCATAGAGCAAGTGACGTCACCAAATGAAAACTGCACTAGCTTTCACCTCATTCAACAACACAAAGTAATGCTCTCTCTCCCTTCACCCATTCCCTATTGAATACGTGAGTTTTTCTATTTAACCCCAAAACACGCTACAAATCGTCCATTCAACATTACCAAACCAAATACTCAGTAGCATCCGGTCACCACCCACACCAGCCGTTGAATTCACTCATACACACAGACTTCACCTCATGCCACCGAAATGCCCAACAAAACATAATAGTTCAATGGAGCCCCCTATTGGCTCTCCACTATTTATACATTACTTCCATAACCACACCAGTCATAGTCCGATCACCCATCAAACCCCATCACATAATCAAACGGTACAACCTTAAACTCATATGGGGCGGCAGGTAGCCCAGTAACCAAGAGCACCGTGCCAGCAACCGAGAGGTCGCCGGTTCCAATCCCCGAGCCGACCAGGCGAAAAATCTGCCGATGTGCCCCTGAGCAAGGCACTCAACCCCAATCGCTCCCATAAGTCGCTCTGGACAAGAGCGTCTGCCAAATTACCAAAAATGCAAATGTAAATATTCTCTACTTTCTCACCCATGATGTACGTCTACGTTCGGGTGAGCAAGTAGTACCTCTCAAACAATCGCCCCGTGGTGTTCCCAGCCATCTACCAATCGACACAAATCACCCCCCTTTTCTCTCCTGACTCTTCAAAAGCCACACTCTCGCTTTCTCCAGCCCCTCCCCTCGCAACTCTCCCTTCTGTGTCCAGTGGGAACAGGCTTTGTCTGTTTTTCGTTTTAGCGTTTCCAATATTCTGCCGTTATTTAAAGTACTTTAGTCTATTTATTTAAATCAAATGATTCCCACCTAATTAGTTAATGTCAGTGCATATTTATATTTCAACGATAAACCGAATTATTTCAGTCTAATTATTTAACCAGTATTTTGCAGGGTCTAACATCAAACGTTAAATCAAATAATAAACCAAATATCCTCAACCCAAGCACCTAAAACCAGTTTTATGCTATGTCAAACATCAAACGCCACAGTTCAATCATATCAGCTCAAACGTTTCAGTTCAGTCACACTAGCCATTCATCACTTTACCTTTATGTTCCCAATTGTTATTAACGGGTTATACGGTTTAAGCAACCACAAACCCAACAGTTATTCACAAATTATACAGTTTGGACAGCCACAGACGTCTTTAATTCCCAATTAGTTTTCTATCAAGGTATACAGGTTTATCATTCACACTCTCATGCATACGACAACACTCTGATCTTAGCCGTACCTAGCCTTTGCTGATACGTGTCAATAGCGTCACCCCTTTCTTAAAGAATTTTAAGTGCCTCCTATGAACCTAGTCATATCTAGTCTGAACTGATATGTGCCATAGCGTCGCACTGCCTATCTATTTTAAGTACCTCCTATGAACCTTAGTCATAGCGTCGCACTGTCTAACTATTTAAAGTACCTCCTATGAGCCTCAGTCATAGCGTCGCACTGTCTAACTATTTAAAGTACCTCCTATGAACCTTAGCCATAGCGTCGCACTGTCTAATCCTACAATTCCCATGGGTTTAACCATCACAATTATCAAACATTTGCATAGTATATTATGAAATCGAAGTAGTATACTGTAATCGTTATTTATAGTACAATAGGGTTCACTTACATCAAACAGGTGCTTCACTAAATTTATTTGGAAAAAGCCAATGTGCAGAACTTTAGTTACACAACAATAGGTGTCTGCTTACCTGTTTTTAGAAGCCCGGGCACTTTGTGAAACACACCGTCCGACGACAGCGATGTCCGATGGGCTGGATGAATTCCAGCGAAGTTCCGCTACCAGATCACAGTCGGAGGTCACCAATTGTTAGAAATAGCGTAATTCAAATCTGGTATTGGAATAAGAGAAAACATAATCAAGAGATATTCAATCCAAGCTAAATTTATTATATGCAAAATGTATGTATGATAAGTATGATGGTTCGTATACGGGCTCACTGAAATACCACGCAGGGCAGACAGAGAACTGATCCATTGTTACAGGTTGTTCTTTAAATACCCTGACAGTGATAGTTCCCGCTCCTTGCTGGGCCTTTCAGGGTAGAGACTGAGCGTGGTTTAGACTTACTCAGCCAATCCGTTGGCGCACAGGCTGGTCCCAGACCCTTGGCGCTCCACTGTTGCCAGGTGTCTAGTTGTTTTGCAACTTATCCAGAAAGTCAGCACTTTTGCAGTACACATGTCCTTGAGTATGATGGTTTAACAAAGAGGCAGTGTGTATGTGTCTGTGAGAAATACAAGTCTGTCTCACCCTACTCCCTAACAGCTCCTCACATGAATCACAGCTTGTTATGTGAAACAATTTATATCAGTAGAGTACAAACACATTATGTTTAATCATTAATGCATTCCTTCTAAGCTAGTCATCACATCTAGATCCCCACACTCCACAGATTTTCTATGGGACTAAGGTCTGGAGACTGGCTAGGCCACTCCAGGACCTTAATGTGCTTCTTCTTGAGCCACTCCTTTGTTGCCTTGGCCGTGTGTTTTGGGTCATTTTCATGCTGGAATTCCCATCCACAGCCCATTTTCAATGCCCTGGCTGAGGGAAGGAGGTTCTCACCCAAGATTTGATGGTACATGGCCCCGTCCATCGTCCCTTTGATGCGGGGAAGTTGTCCTGTCCCCTTAGCAGAAAAACACCCCCAAAGCATAATGTTTCCACCTCCATGTTTGACGGTGGGGATGGTGTTCTTGGGGTTAGAGGCAGCATTCCTCCTCCTCCAAACACGGCGAGTTGAGTTGATGCCAAAAGCTTGATTTTGGTCTCATCTGACCACAACACTTTCACCCAGTTCTCCTCTGAATAATTCAGATGTTCATTGGCTATCTTCAGACAGGCCTGTATATGTGCTTTCTTGAGCAGGGGGACCTTGCGGGCGCTGCAGGATTTCAGTCCTTCACAGCGTAGTGTGTTACCAATTGTTTTCTTGGTGACCATGGTCCCAGCTGCCTTGAAATCATTGACAAGATCCTCCCGTGTAGTTCTGGGCTGCTTCCTCACCGTTCTCATGATCATTGCAACTCCACGAGGTGAGATATTGCATGGAGCCCCAGGCCGAGGGAGATTGACAGTCCTTTTGTGTTTCTTCCATTTGCAAATAATCGCACCAACTGTTGTCACCTTCTCACCAAGCTGCTTGGCGATGGTCATGTAGCCCATTCCAGCCTTGTGTAGGTCTACAATCTTGTCCCTGACATCCTTGGAGAGCTATTTGGTCTTGGCCATGGTGGAGAGTTTGGAATCTGATTGATTGATTGCTTCTGTAGACAGGTGTTTTTTATACAGGTAACAAACTGAGAGTAGGAGCACTTCCTTTAAAAGTGTGCTCCTAATCTCAGTTCGTTACCTGTATAAAAGACACCTGGGAGCCAAAAATCTTTCTGATTGAGAGGGGCTGAAATACTTATTTCCCTCATTAAAATGCAAATCAATTTATAACATTTTTGACATGCGTTTTTCTGGATTTTTGTTGTTGTTATTCTCTCTCACTGTTCAAATAAACCTACCATTAAAATTATAGACTGATCATTTCTCTGTCAGTGGGCAAACGTACAAAATCAGCATATTTAAAAAAATTACAACAATAGTTATTTGTTTAGATAGTCAAGGATATGTTTGTATAATTCTAGAAAGTCCTAGAAAAAATGTAGGCCTATAGCCTATTTTCGTTTCCCTTATAATGAAAACATGACAGTGTAATCCATTTAATCAACTTTGTTTGTAGAATCGATTAGTAATAGAGTTCTAGTAATTAATAAAGTCCAGTAACAGCTTCTTTTGACAAAGTAGAAACAAAAAATATAATAATATAACCAGCCAGGTGCACAGGTGAAATTATTTGCTGTATTCCTAAACAAAAGCACCAGTGCATGGACAATTTTGTAAAGGATGAATTGCTGAAATAAATATGCCCAACGGACATACAAGAGTGCAATAATTGCTTAGAGTTCATCCATAGACATGTCCCACCTACTGTTTTATTTTCTGTGCGCATGAGCAACAGTACAATCTCTGATGTGCTGCAACATTTCCATGTCACATAAACTCGTCACTTTTTTCTACCCAAACCGTGCCATCCCTCCCAGACTCATGTCTCACCATGGCAGTTGGGATCACCGTCTCAGTTGGCTCTGTCTGGTTTTTCGGCGGTAGGCTCAGGCTTGAAGTCAACATCAGAATCAGATGAAGACTCTTCATCAGCAATGTCGATTTCAAGCTCAACATCATCCGACTCCAACTCATCTAAATTCTGCAGCATTTACAATGCTGTCAGTGCGTTTGGTTCGGCTTGCCATTGTGAACCACACACATTGTATGTTGTACTCAGTGTCTGATTTGACTCTCTGAGGGGAAATTATATACTATTTCCAGCCTTTCATAATAAAATAATTAGACCGTCCACAATTAGTCATCAAAATTACTGTATTGTTCTAAATTCAATCATCCTCTTCACCCTCATCATTCAGATCAATCACCTTCCTCATCATTCAGTTCATTGAAGTCACATGCACCATTATCCGTTTCTATCGCCCATTCATCCATTGATGACAGAATAGCATATTTTAACTTAAAGTTTATTACGTTACTAGTTTTTGCTTAGTAGCCAGAACAATGCTGCCACGTGAGTGGTCATGTGCTGAATGCATGGACAGCACGCATATTTTTGGAAAAAGTGCAATTTTGATCATGAGAGATATTTGACAAAGGTAAGTGTAATAGAAACTGCAGAATATGCTCTTTCTATAAAACAGTCCTGTAACAGCTTATTTTTACAAAGTAAAACGTAAAAGAGAATGCTGCTAATAAATAGGCATAAACTTGTCACAGATTCAGCCGAGGCTGCTCCTCCTCCTTGCTCGGGCAGGCTTCGGCGTTCGTCGTCCCCGGAGTACTAGCTGCTGCCGATCGATGTTTCGGTGTTTGTCTTGTTTGGTCTTTATTGTTTACACCTGTTTCCCATTATGTTGGATTGTATTCCCTATATTAACCCCTGTCTCTCATTGGTATTTTGTGTGTTATTGTTTGTTGTCATTCCGGCAGTTCTTGTATGTACGGGTCTTTGTGCTTTCCTCCCTGTTTGGAGGTTTGTTGTTTTGTACATTGATTTTACTGTGTTCAGTAAAAAACATTGCCAGCCGCTCTGTGTCCTGTTTTGATTTCGCTACCGCATACACGTCGCGTGACAGAATAACACACCTTGACATGGAGTCAGCAGGAGCGGTGGTGCCAGCTGGATCACTGGAGGAGCGCGTTATACAACAAGCGGCCATGATCCAGGATCTCGGCACCGCCATGGAAGGGGTGATGAACACCTTGAGGCGATGGGAAAGAGGAGGTTTGCCCACACCTCCTCCAACGATACCACCACCATCAGCTATACCCATCGCTTCACCTCCGGAGTCCAGTGGGATTCGGCTCTCGCTCCCGAGGGCTTATGATGGCACCGCGGCCGGGTGTCAGGGTTTCCTGCTCCAAGTGGAATTCTACCTGGCAACCATCCACCCGGTGCCCTCGGGATATGAGAGCGTGTCCGCCCTCCTGTCTGTCCGGCAAGGCACTGGAGTGGGCCAACGCCGAGTGGGGGGGAATAGACGCAGCTACAGTCAACTATGCGGAGTTCACCCGCCACTTCAGGGCGGTGTTCGATCATCCCCCAGAGGGGAAGGCGGCGGGTGAGTGTCTGTTCCACCTCAGACAGGGGAAGAGGAGCGCGCAGGAGTTCGCACTGGACTTCCGGGCTCTGGCTGCCAATGCGGGATGGAATGAGAGGGCCCTCATTGACCACTACCGGTGCAGCCTAAGGGAGGACGTTCGTCGGGAGTTGGCCTGCAGGGACACCAACCTAAGCTTCGATCAGCTGGTGGACATGTCGATTCGCCTAGATACCCTGTTGGCTACCCGCGGACGTCCGGAGTTGGGGCCGTCCATTCCATCCCCCAGCACTTCCGAGCCGAGCCCCATGGAGCTCGGGGGTGCTGGTGCTAGGGAGACGAGGAGAGAGACCAGGAGAGAGGCCGTCCCCTGCACCAACTGTGGCCGCAGAGGACACACTGCGGTTCGGTGCTGGGGAGGGTCTCCTAGGAATCGAGGCAGTAGGCAACGCACTGATGAGTCATTCCAGGTGAGTAAGCACCCAACTCACCCAGAGCTCTCTGTTGTACATATGTTTATTAAAGTTGTGTTTCCCGAGGTTTCTTCTCACTCCCAGCATAAGGCGCTAGTAGATTCAGGCGCAGCTGGGAATTTTATCGATCGCCGGTTCACGTATAAGTTAGGGATTCCTATTGTACCAGTTGATGTGCCCTTCCCCATCCATGCCCTAGATAGCCGCCCTTTGGGGTCGGGATTGATTAGGGAGGTCACAGCGCCACTTAAGATGAAGACGTAGGAGGGCCATGAGGAGATTATACAGTTATATTTGATTGACTCTCCTGCGTTTCCCGTGGTGTTGGGGCTTCCCTGGTTAACATCTCATGACCCCAACATTTCATGGCAACAGAGTGCTCTCAAGGGATGGTCTGATCAGTGTGTCGGGCGGTGTGTAGGTGTTTCCGTAGGGGCAACGACGGTGGAAAGTCCGAACCAAATTCCCCCTAAATAGAAGGTTACTCAATTACCACCTCATCAACAGGGGGATTGTGTGATAGACCTCCAGGTAGGCGCTGCGCTTCCTCGTAGTCATGTGTATCCTCTGTCTCAGGAGGAGACGGCAGCTATGGAGACATACGTCACCGAATCTCTGAGACACGGATACATACGGCCGTCCACTTCCCCTGCGTCCTCGAGTTTCTTTTTTGTGAAGAAGAAGGATGGGGGTTTACGCCCGTGTATTGATTACCGTGGTTTCAATCAGATTACAATCAAATACAGCTATCCTCTCCCTCTGATTGCTAGTATGACAGAGTCATTACACGGGGCGCGATTCTTCACAAAATTGGATCTCAGGAGCGCGTACAACCTGGTGCGCATTAGGGAGGGAGATGAGTGGAAGACAGCATTCAGTACCACCTCAGGTCACTATGAGTACCTCGTCATGCCATACGGTTTAATGAATGCTCCTTTAGTCTTCCAATCATTTGTGGACGAGATTTTCCGGGATTTGCATGGACAGTGTGTAGTGGTGTATATTGATGACATTCTAATATACTCCGCTACACGAGCCGAGCATGTGTCCCTGGTGCGTCGGGTGCTGGGTAGACTGTTGGAGTATGACCTGTATGTGAAGTCGGAGAAATGTCTGTTTTTCCAGGAGTCCATCTCCTTCCTGGGACATCGGTTGTCCGCGTCAGGGGTGGAGATGGAGATTGACCGCGTTTCAGCCGTGCGTAATTGGCAGACTCCCACCACGGTGAAGGAGGTGCAGAGGTTTTTGGGTTTTGCCAATTACAACCGGAGGTTTATCCAGGGCTTTGGACAGGTAGCAGCTCCCATCACCTCCCTGCTAAAGGGGGGCCCGGTGCGTTTGCAGTGGTCGGCTGAGGCGGACAGGGCGTTTAGACATCTGAAGGACCTGTTCACCTCGGCTCCGGTGCTGGCACATCCGGATCCCTCTTTGGCGTTCCAAGTTGAGGTGGATTTGTCCGAGGCGGGGATCGGTGCTATACTGTCTCAGCGCTCGGGCACGCCTCCAAAACTCCGCCCCTGTGCTTTCTATTCCAAGAAGCTCAGTCCGGCAGAACACAATTATGACGTGGGGGACAGGGAGCTGCTAGCGGTGGTCCAAGCCCTGAAGGTGTGGAGGCATTGGCTTGAGGGGGCTAAACACCCTTTTCTCATTCTGACTGACCATCGTAACCTGGAGTACATCCGGGCAGCGAGGAGACTGAACCCTCGTCAGGCTAGTTGGGCCATCACTGTGCCCTTCGGAAGCCTCTTTATCGAGTGGGCATCCTATGCCGACTCGGCGCCCATGGAAGCAACTTCTTCCCATGAATCTTATCATGTTACCTAGCAAAAAAATTGTCAGAATAAATCAAGAAATCTGTCATTAATTTCAGTTTAATTTCGAAGTCTAGTGTATTTAGTGTATTTCTGAAGTTTGATCATTTACGTGAAAACTGCTCCTATTGGTTTACCCACTGCCCTAAGGCAGCATCAGCCTGAGACAAAATTATGCACACACCTGCAGCCAATAGGAGTACAGGTGTCCCTATAAGAGGGGATGCCTCCCCTCAATCAGCCTCCCGAGATATTTATCTTCAGCGAGACTAGAGAGGGTCGGCAGGGCCTTAAGTCCTATGGCGCTCCGCTCCACTCATAGAACTGGAGTTACACTCCGGTAACTAATCGTTCTATATTGTGGAGATCCGCCCCATAGGGGAGCTCTGCTCCTATTGGTTTAAGGCGGAGCGTAGCGCTCCAAAATGTACTCCCTGCTGAGCCCAACACTTCCCATCAAAATGAAAAGGTCAGGCCTACCAATGGCTGCAACCAATTACCACAGTACTGCAACCACATTAACCATACAAGTGTCACAATACACTGCGTCATCGGTTAAAAACCCGCCCCACCTAGTCCAATGGCAACACCAATAACTAGTGGGCAGATCACCAGAATACAGGCCATACTAATCTGTACTAGCAGATAGATGGTACCTTAATATCCTGTCACAATAATACCGACCACTAATGGAATGACACAGAGTGTCACTCTACATTGTGTATACGGTAGGCCGCCTCACTCAATCAATGGAATCCCAGAGATTAGTGGGCAGATCCCAGAACATGATTCATACTAATCTGAACAAGCAGATAGATGACGTCACATTCCGTCAAATTGTCATGACCGGTCTAATAGTATCGTAACTCAGGTTACTACTATTATCCCTCATCATTCCGCCTCAATCCAGTGAATCACTGGTGGGCAGATCAATACATGCCCTCTACTGTACTGAACCTGTCAGTCAGGAGTCATGTCAAAAAAGTATGTCCTACTATCAGATGCGGACCTGAAGGAGACCTGTCTCCACAGTCCTGCATTCCTCTCTAATAGCTCAAGTTCTCCATTCAGCTACGCTGAGTACAGACTGAGCCAAAGAGTTAGAAGACATATCCAAGAAATAGAAACTGATAAATGGAGACGGTGTTGACGATGACGCCGCTCTACATATATCCTCTACCCCTGTTCCTCTGAGAAGGACAGTAGAAGCTGCTACTCCACGAGTGGAGTGAGTTCTTATACCCTCAGACAATTGTCGCCCCGCTGCCTCATAAGCTGTCTCAATGCCCTCACAAAGCCAATGAGACAGACGCTGTTTCGAAAGTGGTCTACCTAGTGCAGCCGCACCATGACACACAAACAGCTGAGGCGATGACCTAATCGCTGCTGTGCGCTCAACGTAACACGCCAAGGCGCGCACTGGGCACAGGCGATGGAGCCTCTCCTCACTCCTCTCCCTATGAGGAGGGGGAGAAAAAGCCCACAGCTCCAGTGGCGGCTGGTGAAAAATATTCTCGGTGGGGCTGTGCCATACTTTTTTTTTCCTGTAACCATCGCGATATATTTTAACACAAACTGCAGGACAGCAGTGCTCAGTGAAACATTCAGTAATTATTTAATGCCAATATTAAAAAGTTGAGGCATTCTTACACAAAAACATATTACACAAACCCAAGCCTTTCATTTGCATTTAAAGTGAACTTTTCACCATTGGTAGTAAACAGGCAACGCAACAGGCATGCTGTCAGAACAGAGTGGAAAGTGGACAATAACATGAAATTATTATAAAGTTTATAGGAAATCTTACACTGTATAAAAAGGATGTATAATATAGAAATGGATATCAAGTGGATGAACTCAAACCTTTGACTGGAAGAATAGCATACAGTATTTTATGATCATACTAAATGTGACTAATTGTTAATGTGCTCCAGAACTGCAACAATTAATTGATACAAAACAACATATATACAGTAATATTAGCAAAGACACTATTAAGACTTTCTAGAGTACCATATATAACTGGATTTTTTATGCTAAGGTCAACTATATACAAAGAAACATGCGGCCAGAGCTGCTCTGTGTGTGTGTGTCTGTCATCTTATTTGTACAGGAATTTTGCCCGTCTGTCCTTCTGAGTGGCAAACCTCTCAATGACCCTTTGATTAAAGTCAGGAATGTCCCTGACAAGTTTCTTCTCCATGGAGAGCATGGCCAGAGCGTTCAGGCGATCCTGTGTCATGCTGTTTCTCAGGAAGGTCTTGATCCTTTTCAGTGTAGAGAAGCACCTTTCTGACTCAGCAGTTGTCATGGGTGTGGTGATGAGGAGCTTGAGGAGGCTGGCAGTCTCTGTGAAAGTGCTCTGAAGGTTGTTCTCCATGAAGAACTGGTACAGGGGCACTGCACCACTACAAGCCTTGAACTCACTGTTCTCATAGATGAGGGACAGTTCGGTTTTGAGCTTGGCCTTGTTCAACATGGGGTACGCCTCCACGGTTGTTTCAAGCGCTGTATCGGGAACTTCACACTGTGTTGTGGGAACAACTCTCCGTGCAATAGTGTTGCGCTGATGAGGTGCTGGGTGAAGGAGAACCTCTCTTTGGCATGACTCAGGATGGTATCACATACCTGTAAAAGATACATCATCAGCTTTAATTTGCAATTAAGCTATTTTGATGCAAGTGATCCTGACTGACACATGCCTATGTCCAACTCAAGTATATGATTACCAAGGTGCTGATTGTTCAGGGTTTTGGCTACATACTACAAGGCCTGAAAAAAGTTCTAGGGGGAAACACTGACAATTACATCACAACTTACCTCTATAGCCAACCTCTGTTGTTCTCCTGGTCCCAGCATCCTCCGTCGCTTGATGGGCTGTTGCTGCTCGTCAGATGCGCTGTCCCCACACAAAGAGGGAATTGAGGCCCTGGGTCCAAAAAATAAAGTTTAATTTGATAACTTGCAATCAGACTTCTTAACTCACTGTAATTCCCCCTCAACACAGAACCAGTGACTTTTTATATATATATATATATATATATATATATATATATATATATATATATATATATATATATAGACAGACAGACAGACAGACAGACAGATAGTGTGTATATACACACAAACTATGTCTAGTAACTGCTTTTAACCTGTGATGTACATAATTAACTGATGTTATTACGTTTTAAAGCCTTTTTTCTATTACATTTGTGAGAGGGATGCAACATCATTTTGTTCTGCTGTGCACTTAGCAATAAAGTTAATCTTCAATAACAACTAGGCCTCTTCTAGAAATTGACCTGGTGGACACCTGAATAATTATTACAAACTGTGTAGTACTTTCCTGCATTATTATCAACGTCTGATTGTGTCTTCTCTTTCCTTTTAAAATACTAAAACAAATATAATTGTGACGGCTCTATGATAATCACTCACTTTGATGACCAGACACATTTAGGCTTTTAAACTGTTGTAAGTGAACTATTCATCTTTCTAACAACATCTTTATCAGCCAATAGTAAATATAGTTATTTACCTGATTGTTAGCATGCTGTCTGTGAACCTCTGGACAAGTGCTTTAATGAAGACAGGGTCGATGTTCCTCTTCTGCAGCTGGCTGAAAAGCATGTCCACATTTGGCATGATCTTGTGGAACAGTGCCAGGAAAAACAGAAAGCCTCGTCTTGAGCATCCTCACAAAGCCCCCCGCCTCTCTGACAGTCGGGGCATCAAAGTTCCCAGAGTCTCTGATGGTCTGGAAACACGTTAGGAGGTCATCCCTGTACTCGTACACAGTGTTTACAGCGCGACTGTGGAAGTTCCACCGTGTTGTAGAGGCTCTGGGAGTCTATGCGCAACCACTTCGTCAAGCACGGTGGTTCGCTTGGGAGACCTGGAGAAGAAAGCAGAAAATCCTGCAAGGTCGGAAAAGAAAGTGCCGATCCTGGGGATGCGTGAAGTAGCCTGCTGCATGATGAGGTTCAGCTGATGTGCATAGCAGTGGACGTAGTGCGCATTTTCGTACACATCCACTATTTTACGCTGCACTCCGCCGGTGGCTCCCCCTCATCACACTTGCTCCGTCGTAAGCCTGGGCAATAAGTTTGGCCTTTTGTCCATGTGAGAGTATGGTGCTGAGCCTCTCCAGCAGCGCTGTAGCGATGGTGTCGGCGGTTGCGTTCTCGATCAAAATGAACTCGAAAACGCTCTTGGACGTTACTTTTAGCATCGATGTAGCGTATCACAAGCACCAACTGGCAGTGGGTGGAAACGTCAGTCGTCTCGTCAGCTTGAATGGCGATAAAATCAGCACTCTTTACTTCCTCCAGGATGTAATCCTTAAGCACTGACAGCATACAGTCCAACAGCTCGTTCTGTATCGTCTTTGACGTGCCCTTAAAAACGGTAGCTGTCTTCAGGTGCTCCTCCAGCACACTGTCGAGGGAGGCAACAAAATCCACTAAGCCCCGGAAAATGCCGGGGGTTGTCCGAGAGTCAGTCTCCTCGTGCCCACGCAAGGCCAACTCAAAAGCCCCACAGAACTTCACACAATCGATAATTTTGGATAGAATGTGCCTGTTTTTATCCACCTCCTCATTGTGTTTCCTCACCGCAATCCTGTGGCCGTCATCCAGCTGCGTAGCAATGTTCACCCTTCCTAATACAGCTAGCTTTACAGAGTTGTCCATGTGTGCCCTGGTGTTCTCATGTTTCTTTACCTTCTCTGACAGGTGCTTCATATCCCTCACTCCGGTACCTGTCCATGCTGAATCTGACCCGTCGTTTTTAAAAAGCAAGCACGGAAAGCAAAATAAAGCATTAGCATCAGTGCACCCAGCTAGCCAAGCCTTCCTGGTGTACCAGCTACGGGAGAAGCCGCGCATATACTGCTTCCCTTTCTCGCTAGCCTGCTGTCTGATTGAGAGGTCAGGTTGATCTGGGCCCAGCTCTTTCACCCGAACTTTCTCTGACAAAGTTCTCCTCTCAAACGGATCTTGGAGGAGAGATTTCACCGAGTTAGGGTTGGGTCTTGGAGGAGTAATGCGTTTGCGCTCGCCATTGTCGTCTAGTAAAAATGGCGCCACTGGAGCCCGGTCCTTATTTTATCAGGGGCGAGCTTGGGGGCGATAAAATAATCGCCCTCCTTGGATTCGAATTAAAATCGCTGATTAGCTACATTTTATGTCATACATTCATATCTTAAATTAGCAATTGGCTTAACTGCTACGTAGACCCGCCTCCTCGGGGCACTTTCTGTATCGCCCAGAGCTGACGAGGCGTTTGACAGGCAGAGGAAAGGTTGCGAATATGATTTTCTATCATATCTTACACATATTACTGTGTGCATTCCATATTTCAAACACACAAATATTGACATACTGATGTTTTTATTATTATTATTATTATTTTTATTTATTTTTTATTTTATTTTTTTAAATAATTTTATTTAAGGGGGCGGCGCCCTAGCGCCCTCTATCGGCCAGCCGCCACTGCACAGCTCCATGGTCTGTGATCTATGTGAACTCTTAATAACCTTCGGCACAAATGCCGGGTTAGGACGTAACACCGCTCTGCTCAGATCGCCATTAATGGCCAGGCAGTCGGGTCTCGTCGAAAGAGCACACAAATCACTGACACGCTTAGCAGTAGTCAAAGCGAGCAACAGTGCCGTCTTCATAGACAGCATCTTGAGGGGTATTTGATTCAATGGCTCGAACGGCGACTTACATAGCGCTTCGAGTACCAAAGCCAAATCCCACTGAGGAAGCGTGGCTCTAGGCGTTGGCCTAAGCCGCCGCGTTCCCAATAAGAAAAGTTTCATTAGAGGGTGGCTGAAGACATTGTCTCTGCCAAACCCCTCGTGACAAGCTGAAATCTTGTCAAACATAAGCTGTAGGAAAGAGAGAACACTCTCAACCTGACAGCTCATGGGGTCTACACCTTGTGTGACACACCATCATGAAAACACGTTCCATCTACTGGCATACATCCTGGAAGTGGAACTGGCACGTGAACCCTGCATGGTCCTGATCACTGCATCAGATAACCCACGGCGCTCTAGCCTGTCCCTCTCAGCAGCCAAGCCTTCAGTGGTTGGCCGATTATGGGCAACTGCCCTATCGAACCCCCCGCCTGAGACAATGCGTCCCGTCGATGTGGAATTGGCCAAGGTGGCGCAATCAACATCTGACTCATCTCCGCAAACCAAGGAGCCCCTGGGCGATCGGGGGCTATCAATAACACTGACAGCCCTCCTGACCTCACCCTGGCTAACAGTGGGAGAATGCAGGACAGCGGAGCGAATGCATACAGATGCAGCCTGCTATGTGAAACACTCCTTATACCTGAAGTGTTATTTGTACCTACCCTAAGTGCCTGTTCAGCAACGCACCCATGGTGGGCTGAACGGCACTCCGAGTGGTAAGAGAGAGAGGGTGAGATATGAACGCTCTCGGACGTATTATGGAAAAGGGGCTCTTTTTTGACAAAGTCAGGTGGAGCCAACTCTTTATTGTACACATCACATAAAGCATTATCATCATCACCCATCCCTTCAACCGAAGGGTGGGGGGGAACAGTGGCCACGTTCGATCCCTACGTGTCCTCCATCCACTCCCCCATGTCCCGTCATGCGCGCCTCCTCTTGTGTCCTCCCTTTGGGTGCCAGGTCGGCGTTCTCACCACTTCTCTCGCCGGCTGTGTCAATGGGGCCACCGTGGCTGCTGGGGGGGCCGAGCCCGCTCTCCTGCCTCCTGTAGCTGCCGACTGGCGCCGGATACGCCGCCTCGCCATAGACCCCTGTCTACCCTGGGCGGCGGAAGTGGACAGTCTTTGGGTTTGGGGTGCAGGGCCTAACCTCCCTGCCAGTGGCAGGTGTCTGGCCAGCTGCTTCTTCTCCTCGTCCAGCCTCGAAAACCTCTGTCGCCTCTTTGACGGCGACTCTGAAGAGCCCGTCGTCAGAGAGGGGGGCGTTCAAGAGGGACATCCTGTCTGCCTCTTTCATGGTCGTCAGAGACAACCAGAGGTGTCGCTCCACGACCACCGAAGTGGCCATGGACCTCCCGGAGCAGACGGCCGAAGCCTGTGTTAGGTGCAAGATGGCGCCAGAAATTCTGGACGCTTCCTCCACCTCCTCTGGTTCCAGCTCAGTCTTACCAGTGGTTAAACGGGACAGAGTGGCTGCCAAGAGGGCAATGTTATTGGCTGCTGCTACAGCCTGGGCTCCCAAATTGAAGGACTTATCTAACAGCTGTGCTGTGAGACGGTCCTTCTGAGATGGTAGAGTGGCCTTTTTGGAAGAGGGCCAAGGACTCGAACCCGGTACGAGATACGCCGCCATGGCGCTCTCTAACCTGGGGATTCCTCTTGCTGGGCCCTGGAACCTTCCCTCCACTCTAGTGAATGGGAGGGACGATTTAGCCGGCGAACGCTCCGCTAAAGGTGCCTCCCATGAGCCCTCGACGTACTTGGCCAATGAAGGCATGGCTGGAGCCAGTGGCTCTGCCGCTCTCCTTGGCCTGGAATAAGGGCCGCCCTCCAGTAAATCAACCTCCGGTGCGTAGGGAATAGGGGGCAGCGCTATTTCCAGCCGTCTGGCAGCTCTCTCAATGAGTCCGGGAAAGTCCGACCTCAGAGAAGCTGCGGCGAAGAACAGGGCTTCTGATTTCTCAAAGCCTGTGTCGTCATCACCATAGGAACTACAGGCCCTCTCACTAACCAAAGGAAAGGGGGGCCTGAACGTATGAGGGATGGGGTCAGATTGTTCCATTGGAATGCCTGCCTCCTCCTCATAGTCCCCATAATCTCCAGAATCTGCGCCGTCAGATGACACCTCTGAAGCAGTGGCTAAAATTGACAACACATCTTCTAGAGGGATATCCTCCCTGAAAAACGCCCAGCGCTGCTACCTCTCCTTTATAGAAAGGAGGGCGCAGGAGGTGCAGTTAGGGGGACTGCTGACGCCCTCTTTGGCATGCTGAGACCCCAAACACACGAAACATAAGTTGTGGGAGTCGCCAGCCGCCATGGAGGAGCATCTGCATTGAGCTCTGAAATGCGCTTTTGGGGGTGGAAAATCTCCTGGTGTGTTCATTTCTGGGACAACGTCGTTGAACTGGAAATCGACGGCATATCTCGTCCTGAGTCTTTCTTCGTGTCTTCTTGGCTTCTCCAGTCTAGTCCAGTCGCTGAAGATAAAGGGAGGCTGATTGAGGGGAGGCATCCCCTCTTATAGGGACACCTGTACTCCTATTGGCTGCTGGTGTGTGCATAATTTTGTCTCAGGCTGATGCTGCCTTAGGGCAGTGGGTAAACCAATAGGAGCAGAGCTCCCCTATGGGGCGGAGCTCCACGATATAGAACGATAGTTACCGGAGTTGTAACTCCAGTTCTATGAGTGGAGTGGAGCCCCATAGGGGAGCTCTGCTCCTATTGGTTTACCCCGCTGCCTAGGCAGCGAATAGCCTGAGAAAATATTATGCACACACCTGCAGCCAATAGGAGTACAGGTGTCCCTATATAAAGGGATGCTTCCCCTCAATCAGCCTCCCGAATAATTATCTTCAGCGAGAGGAGGGTCGGCAGGGCCTTAAGTCCTATGGGGCTCCGCTCCACTCATAGAACTGGAGTTACAACTCCGGTAAATATCGTTCTGGATGATAGCCACATTTTCAGTTAATTAGCATTTCATTTTTGAGGAGATCTTACAGGCGAATCTGTTGATAAAAGTTACCTTGTCCAAGAGAGATTTGTGCGGTTATCAAAACGTCACACCGGGATAAGCCTACACAAAACACAGACCTTATATGAAGTAGTTTTTCCTCTACGGAAAAACGATTGGAACCATTTCCGTGTTTTACTGCTAGCTAAGGATGTTGGCCACTGCACTTACAATGGGGGAAAAAAGTATTTAGTCTGCCACCAATTGTGCAAGTTCTCCCACTTAAAAAGATGAGAGAGGCCTGTAATTTTCATCATAGGTACACGTCAACTATGACAGACAAATTGAGAAAAAAAATCCAGAAAATCACATTGTAGGATTTTTAATGAATTTATTTGCAAATGATGGTGGAAAATAAGTATTTGGTCAATAACAAAAGTTTCTCAATACTTTGTTATATACCATTTGTTGGCAATGACACAGGTCAAACATTTCTGTAAGTCTTCACAAGGTTTTCACACACTGTTGCTGGTATTTTGGCCCATTCCTCCATGCAGATCTCCTCTAGAGCAGTGATGTTTTGGGGCTGTCGCTGGGCAACATGGACTTTCAACTCCCTCCAAAGATTTTCTATGGGGTTGAGATCTGGAGACTGGCTAGGCCACTCCAGGACCTTGAAATGCTTCTTACGAAGCCACTCCTTCGTTGCCGGGCGGTGTGTTTGGGATCATTGTCATGCTGAAAGACCCAGCCACGTTTCATCTTCAATGCCCTTGCTGATGGAAGGAGGTTTTCACTCAAAATCTCACGATACATGGCCCCATTCATTCTTTCCTTTACACGGATCAGTCGTCCTGGTCCCTTTGCAGAAAAAACAGCCCCAAAGCATGATGTTTCCACCCCCATGCTTCACAGTAGGTATGGTGTTCTTTCGATGCAACTCAGCATTCTTTGTCCTCCAAACACGACGAGTTGAGTTTTTACCAAAAGTTCTATTTTGGTTTCATCTGACCATATGACATTCTCCCAATCCTCTTCTGGATCATCCAAATGCACTCTAGCAAACTTCAGACGGGCCTGGACATGTACTGGCTTAAGCAGGGGGACACGTCTGGCACTGCAGGATTTGAGTCCCTGGCGGCGTAGTGTGTTACTGATGGTAGGCTTTGTTACTTTGGTCCCAGCTCTCTGCAGGTCATTCACTAGTCCCCCCGTGTGGTTCTGGGATTTTTGCTCACCGTTCTTGTGATCATTTTGACCCCACGGGGTGAGATCTTGCGTGGAGCCCCAGATCGAGGGAGATTATCAGTGGTCTTGTATGTCTTCCATTTCCTAATAATTGCTCCCACAGTTGATTTCTTCAAATCAAGCTGCTTACCTATTGCAGATTCAGTCTTCCCAGCCTGGTGCAGGTCTACAATTTTGACAGCTCTTTGGTCTTGGCCATAGTGGAGTTTGGAGTGTGACTGTTTGAGGTTGTGGACAGGTGTATTTTATACTGATAACAAGTTCAAACAGGTGCCATTAATACAGGTAACGAGTGGAGGACAGAGGAGCCTCTTAAAGAAGAAGTTACAGGTCTGTGAGAGCCAGAAATCTTGCTTGTTTGTAGGTGACCAAATACTTATTTTCCACCATAATTAGCAAATAAATTCATTAAAATTCCTACAATGTGATTTTCTGGAAAAAAAAATCTCAATTTGTCTGTCATAGTTGACGTGTACCTATGATGAAAATTACAGGCCTCTCTCATCTTTTTAAGTGGGAGAACTTGCACAATTGGTGGCTGACTAAATACTTTTTTTCCCCACTGTATAAACAGCGTGTAGCTTGTCACTCATTTACGATATTTTGACAGCTTTCTGATGAAGTTGTAGGCATGTTCCCAGCAGTCAGGCCGTACTTCAGCGTGTTTCCAAAGCACCAAATGCTATGTTGTAACGTTGAGTTAGTAAACGCACAACGCAGCAGCAGACTTGATACTGTACTGACTCGGGTCAGATAACCGGATGTTTATGCCTGACGCTGTCCGCTCCTGGGTCCTGGAGTGGGCCCACTCCTCCAGGCTTGCCTGCCACCCAGGCTCCCTGGCCTTTGTGCGACAACGCTTTTGGTGGCCTACCATGGTTCCTGATGTCTCCGCGTTTGTCGCCGCCTGCACGATCTGTATGCAGAACAACTCCTTAGCATGCTCCGACTGGTCTCCTCCAACCTCTGCCTGTTGCTCACCGTCCCTGGTCTCAAATATCTCTGGACTTTGTCACGGGTCTTCCCCCGTCTGATGGCAACACCGCTATCCTGACAGCTTAGGAAGGCCACCAAAAATTCTGAAATTTCCATCCCCAACTATAACATTTTCCGTCTAGATAGAACTGCCAAAGGGGGTGGAGTTGCAATCTACTGTAGAGATAGCCTGCAGAGCTTTATCATACTATCCAGGTCTGTGCCCAAACAGTTTGAGCTTCTACTTCTAAAAATCCACCTTTCCAGAAATAAGTCTCTCACTGTTGCCGCTTGCTACAGACCCCCCTCAGCCCCCAGCTGTGCCCTGGACACCATATGTGAATTGATTGCCCCCCATTTATCCTCAGAGTTCGTACTGCTTGGTGACCTAAATTGGGATATGCTTAACACCCCGGCCATCCTACAATCCAAACTAGATGCCCTCAATCTCACACAAATTATCAACGAACCTACCAGGTACAACCCTAAATCCGTAAACATGGGTACCCTCATAGATATCAAACTGACTAACTTACCCTCTAAATACACCTCCGCTGTCTTCAACCAGGATCTCAGCGATCACTGCCTTATTGCCTGCGTCCGTAACGGGTCCGTGGTCAAACGACCACCCCTCATCACTGTCAAACGCTCCCTAAAACACTTTAGCGAGCAGGCCTTCCTAATTGACCTGGCCCAGGTATCCTGGATGTATATAGATCTCATTCCGTCAGTAGATGATGCCTGGTTGTTCTTTAAAAGTAATTTCCACTCAATCTTAAATAAACATGCCCCATTCAAAAAAACAGAACTAAGAACAGATATAGCCCCTGGTTCTCCTCAGACTTGACTGCCCTTGACCAGCACAAAAACATCCTGTGGCGTACTGCATTAGCATCAAATAGCCCCCGCGATATGCAACTTTTCAGGGAAGTTAGGAACCAATATACACAAGCAGTCAGGAAAACAAAGGCTAACTTTTTCAAACAGAAATTTGCATCCTGTAGCACTAACTCCAAAAAGTTTTAGGACACTGTAAAGTCCATGGAGAATAAGAGCACTTCCTCCCAGCTGCCCACTGCACTGAGGCTAGGAAACACTATCACCACCGATTAAATCTACAATAATCGAGAATTTCAACAAGCATTTTGCTACGGCTGGCCATGCTTTCCACCTGGCTACCACTACCCCGGCCATCAACTCTGCACCCTCCGCTGCAACTTGCCCATGCCCCCACCACTTCTCCTTCACACAAATTCAGACAGCTGATGTTCTGAAAGAGCTGCAAAATCTGGACCCCTACAAATCAGCTGGGCTAGACAATCTGGACCCTTTCAAAGGGGGTGACACTCTAGATCCAAACTGTTACAGACCTATATCCATCCTGCCCTGCCTTTCGAAATAATTTGAAAGCCAAGTTAACAAACAGATCACTGACCATTTCGAATCCCACCGTACCTTCTCCGCTATGCAATCCGGTTTCCGAACTGGTCATGGGTGCACTTCAGCCACGCTCAAGGTCCTAAACGATATTATAACCGCGATCGATAATAGACAGTACTGTGCAGCCATCTTCATCGACCTGGCCAAGGCTTTCGACTCTGTCAACCACCGCATTCTTATTGGCAGACTAAATAGCCTTGGTTTCTCAAATGACTGCCTCGCCTGGTTCACCAACTACTTCTCAGATATAGTTCAATGTGTCAAATCGGAGGGCCTGTTGTCTGGACCTATGGCAGTCTCTATGGGGGTGCCACAGGGGTCAATTCTTGGGCCGACTCTTTTCTCTGTGTACATCAATGATGTCGCTCTTGCTGCTGGTGACTCTCAGATCCACCTCTACGCAGACGACACCATTTTGTATACATCTGGCCCTTCATTGGACACTGTGTTAACAAACCTCCAAACGAGCTTCAATGCCATACAACACTCCTTCAGTAGCCTCCAACTGCTCTTAAACACTAGTAAAACTAAATGCATGCTCTTCAATCGAACGTTGCTGGCACCCGCCCACCCGACTAGAATCACTACTCTCGACGGGTCTGACCTAGAGTATGTGGACAACTACAAATACCTAGGTGTCTGGTTAGACTGTAAACTCTCCTTCCAGACTCACATTAAGAATCTCCAATCCAAAGTTAAATCTAGAATCGGCTTCCTATTTCGCAACAAAGCCTCCTTCACTCATGCTGGTGAGGTATATCTCACTGGTCATCCCCAAAGCCAACACCTCCTTTGGCCGCCATTCCTTCCAGTTCTCTGCTGCCAATGACTGGAACGAATTGCAAAAATCTCTGAAGCTGGAGACTCTTATCTCCCTCACTAACTTTAAGCATCAGTTGTCAGAGCACCTTACCGATCACTGCACCTGTACACAGCCCATCTGAAATTAGCCCACCCAACTACCTCATCCCTATATTGTTATTTATTTTGCTATTTTGCACCCCAGTATCTCTATTTGCACATAATCTCTTGCACATCTAGCATTCCAGTGTTAATACTAATTGCAATTATTTAGCACTATAGCCTATTTATTGCCTTACCTCCATAACTTGCAACATTTGCACACACTGTATATATCTTTTCTGTTGTATTTTTTGATTTTTTGACTTTATGTTTTTTTACCCCATATGTAACTCTGTGTTGTTGTTTTTATCGCACTGCTTTGCTTTATCTTGGCCAGGTCGCAGTTGTAAATGAGAACTTGTTCTCAACTGGCTTACCTGGTTAAATAAAGGTTAAATAAAAAATAAAATAAAAAAAGTTGTGGACCGGTTTTCTAAAGCCACCCACTTCATTCCTCTCCCCAAGCTACCCTCCGCCAAAGAGACAGCCCAGCTCATGGTGCAGCACGTCTTCCGGATCCATGGACTCCCAGTGGACATGGTCTTCGACCGGGGTCCTTAGTTCTCGTCCCAGTTCTGGAAGGCATTCTGCACACTCATTGGGTCGTCGGCCAGCCTGACCTCCGTTTTCCACCCTCAGTCCAACGGCTAGTCGGAGCGAGCCAACCAAGACCTGGAGACGACTCTGCGCTGCCTGGTCTCCGCCAACCACACCACCTGGAGCCAGCAACTAGTGTGGGTCGAATACGCCCCCAACACCCTTCCCTACTCTGCCATGGGTCTTTCGCCCTTTGAGTGTTCCCTGGGTTATCAGCCCCCGCTCTTCCCGGAGCAAGAGGAAGAGGTTGGCATACCCTCGGCTCAGATGTTTGTCCGCCGCTGTCGTCGTACCTGGAGGAGAGCCCGGTCGGCTCTTCTCAAGACCACCTCCAGGTATCAATGACAAGCGTACCACCGGAACCCGGCTCCCCGGTATCGTCTCGGGCAGAAGCTATGGCTGTCTAACCGAGATCTGCCCCTCGGGGTGGAGTCCCGCAAACTTTCCCCCCAGTTTATCTGCCCTTTCCCCATCTCCAAGATCATTAGCTCCTCTGCAGTTCGTCTTCTGTTGCCCCGTATCCTCCGGTATACATCCCACTTTTCATGTGTCTAGGATCAAACTCATATCTCACAGCCCTTTGTCTCCAGAATCAGAACCATAGAGGTAAGTAAATCATTTTCACCCTCTCACTAGAGCTACAGTGTGTTGCTATATATTTTTTCTAAAACCTTGGTCTTGGTTATGTGCACAATGACAGTTTTTCTACAATCTCACAAGTGTTTGTTTCTAATGCTCATTTGTTTTTACAAATGTTACACTTTTAAATGGAGGTAGTTATCAAGTGGAATAAGGTGTTTCATAATGTCTCTGGCAGTTCCACTATGCCCAACAGCTAACTGGCTGGTGTCCTCACCACATCTGTGCCAACTATAATAGTGTCAGATACTAACTAAAGATATGTGCATGAAACCACAAGCAGTTGTGTGCTACATGAACACCTTCTACAATGTCTGTTGTGTTCATGGTTCTGTTTGTGTTGTTTTGACTGCAGCCACACTCTCTCTTTCCCATGACATCTGATAGGATCCTAACATCTGATCATGACATCTTCACATTTATGTTTTAAGGTGTGACTTTTAGGACGTATAGCACATTAGCACGTAGGGCGCACCGATTGGTGTCACCTCATTAGTCAGTATGTGTTACACCTGTGCTGGCTTGTCCATCTCGTTAGTCGGAAGGTGTTTCACCTGTGCTGGCCCAGGTGATATTTAAGAGTGGCTGGCCCAGTGCTCTAGTTGTCTTGAGAGATGTGGAGGGTTAACACTTTTAGTTGGCACTCCCTATTTTGATTTCTAGACAAACAATCCTTTACCTGATCTTCCCTGTTTTGCTCATTTTTTTTGGTTTGCTTCCTGTCTTCAGGTTTGGTTTGGTTTTTCTGTTTGCCTCTTCTTGAGCAAATTTAGTGGGCGCTCATGGTGGGTGTCTTTTCGGTTCCAATTGTTGTTTCTAGTCCACTTTCAGTGGACACCACCATGAGTGTCTTTCAGAACCCCTCCTTAAACCCCACCTGTGTTGTCAGCAGGGGCGGTGTGTTCAATAGGGCGATTTGGGCGACGCACTTCCAAACGGGAAAAGGAAGGGATTTTTTTTCTAATCAATTATATCACGGCAACAGTAGTTATCAGTGTTCTAATCTGATCTGACTGCCACTAAATGTCAAATCAGGCTAAAGTCGTGCTTCAAATGGCCCCGCCCGTTTTTGGGGCGATTTCAGTCATGTTGAAAATCGCCCAGAAGTCTGTCATAGACTCCCATGTAAAATCTATTTTTTTCAAATTTCAAAGCTTTCAATACAATCTCTATGGGTGTCTGTGGGCTTGCACTTACGCGCTTCGTCATACGTGACGTAACCATGAACGTAACTAAGAAAATAGCGGCTAGCAGCGTCTCTGTTGCGACCTGCAGTGTGGCGTTATCTTATGTTTTTAATTTGTACACTTAGTGGCGTTATTTTATGTTTTTAATTTGTACACTTAGTTTACAAACATTCTGCCAACCATGGATTTCCAGTGGTGGGTTTTGGACTGATCTTGTTGATCGTGTACATACCCGCTACGAACGGACTAAATAATGAAAACGCTGCTGGCAGCGGAATCCAATACAGCTGGGAGACTTGGCTGGATGACAGAGTCCCGGACAGAGAAGTGGAGCCGGCCGGCTTCACCCTGGTCAGAGCGGACCGCGATCTGACACAGTCACAGGGAAAATCGATCCTGGTAAGAGAGCGACTCTGTACCCCCGACATTGAACTGCTTTCTGTGTCACTGCGACCTTACTATCTGCCCCGTGAGTTCCCCCAATTGTTTGTTACCGTTGTGTACTGTTGATAATCACAAGTTTACTGGAGAACTGAGACCAAGTAGAGACTTTGGACAGGGTGGATATGGTATAATAAAGGCAGTTTATTCAGAGGTAAAGATATCTGGAATCGCGTGCACGGACTCGTTCGTCAAACTCTTAGGGAGCTATCTGAAGAGAGCCCCGAAAACATTGTGTGCAGACATTTTATACAATAAATGATGTAGGTTGAATCTAGTAGTTCTGATCTTCTGATTGGTCCTGATGAGTTGGGCGAGGTCCCCTCCACTGTTGCATTGGCTCTGAGTCGGGTTCTCTGTCTTCAAATGTTCAGCCTAAAGAGAGGGGATTTTTGTGTGTGTGTGTGTGTGTGTGTTTAACAGTGATGATGTGTGTGTGTGTGTGTGTTATCAGTGATGATGTGTGTGTGTGTGTGTGTGTGTGTGTGTGTGTGTCCTCAGAGCAAGAACTCGTGAGTTGGAAGAACTGAGAGACCTATGGCGTGGGTGTTGTCCTTGGCCACCTGCTGACAAGGCTGACAAGATAGGACTCTTTTGTCCATTGTTATAGGATAGGAACAGCATTGATTGAAAACAAACGCTCAACACAAAATGGGTCATGCACAAGATTTTAGTCAGACCAAGCTATAACATTATATATTTACTACGACAGTACATTCAACCAAAAGCTAATATAACAAAGGCATCAGAGATTATTTATAATCTGTCACAGAAACTGGAATCCATCTCCCCAGATCAGTCAATAAATGCTTCTGGTATTGACTTATATGCTGCCCCTGTCTTCATGTTGTTGCTGGACATATCTTTTTTAAAATGTGTGTAGGTCACCTAAATCATCAGAAAAATTGCCCCTCCTGAGAATTTTTTCAGGAGCCGCCACTGGTTGTCAGTGACTCTTTGTTAGTTCTCCCTTTGGTTTGAGTGACGTTATTTGGTTTTCTTGCTGGGGAACGTATCAAAATGGGGGCTCGTCCAGGATATTGTTTCCCATGAGTATGGTGGTTGCTCTAGTCACTTACTCTGAAGCGCTGCTGTGCCCAGATATTTGAGTGTTCAAAATACACTTTTTTGGTAGAGTTTGTCACTGACATCCACCTTGAGGGGTTATAAGGTTGGTGGAATCATTTTGAAAGTTGCATAAACACAGAGGTTTATACAATTAAAGCCATGGACTTAAAGTTGGAAGCATTTGTGGAAAACCCTACATGGGAAATGCTAGATAAATGTACAAAAGCGAATCTACTCGTCATTGCAAAGCATTATGACATCAAGGTGGCACCTGGTGATCCAAAAGCAGTAGTCAGAGTTTATCGGTACTGCTTTGGTGGAGGAGGAAATCGATAGTTACCGGAGTGTAACTCCAGTTCTATGAGTGGAGCGGAGCCCCATAGGGGAGCTCTGCTCCTATTGGTTTACCCTCTGCCCTAAGGCAGCAACAGCCTAAAACAAAATTATGCACACACCTGCAGCCAATAGGAGTACAGGTGTCCCTATAAGAGGGGACGCTTCCACTCAATCAGCCTCATGAGATATTTATCTTCAGCGAGACTAGAGAGGGTCGGCAGGGCCTTAAGTCCTATGGGGCTCCGCTCCACTCATAGAACTGGAGTTACACTCCGGTAACTATCGTTCTATATCGTGGAGCTCCGCCCCATAGGGGAGCTCTGCTCCTATTGGTTTAAGGCGAAGCGCAACGCTCCAAAATGTACTCCCTGCCGAGCCCAACACTTCCCGTCGAAATGAAAAGGTCAGGCCTAGCAATGGCTGCGACCAAGTCCCGCAGTACTGTAACCACTGTATCACAATACATGGTGTCATAATATACTGCGTCATCGGTCCAAAACCGCCCCACCTAGTCCAATGACAACACCAATGTCTAGTGGGCAGATCACCAGAATACGGGCCATACTAATCTGTACTAGCAGATAGATGGTACCTCAATATCCTGTTACAACAATACGACCACTAATGGAATGACACAAAGTGTCACTCTACATTGTGTACACGGTAGCCCGCCCCACTCAATCAATGGAACCCCAAAGATTAGTGGGCAGATCCCAGAACATGATTCATACTAATCTGAACAAGCAGATATATGACGTCACATTCCATCAAAATTGTCATGACCAGTCTAATAGTAACGTAACCAAGGTTACTACTATTATCCCTCATCATTCCGCCTCAACCCAGTTATTCACTGATGGGCAGATCAATACATGCCTTCTACTGTACTGAACATGTCAGTCAGGAGTCATGCTATAATATGTCCTTCTATCAGAAGCGGACCTGAAAGAGACCTGTCTCTTCGGTCCTGCATTCCTCTCTCTTAGCTCAAGTCCTCCCCTCAGCCACGCTGAGTACAGACTGAGCCAAAGTGTTAGAAGACATATCCAAGAGATAGAAACGGATAAATGGAGACGGTGACGACCACGACGCCGCTGCACAAATATCCTCTACCCCTGTTCCTCTGAAAAGGGCAGTAGAAGCCGAGTGGGCTCTTATACCCTGAGGCAATTGTCGCCCCGCTGCCTCATAAGCTGTCTCAATGCCTTCGCAAAGCCAATGAGACAGACGCTGTTTCGAATGTGGTCTACCTAGTGGAGCTGCACCGTGACACACAAACAGCTGAGGTGATGACCTAATCGCTGCTGTGCGCTCAACGTAAAACGCCAAAGCACGCACTGGGCACAGGCGATGGAGCCTTTCCTCTCTCCTCTCCCCATGGGGAGGGGGAGAAAAAGCCCACAGCTCCACGGTCTGTGATCTATATGAGCTCTTAATAACCTTCGGTATAAATGCTGTGGTCCGGTTGTCTGACCAGACCAACACATTGCGACCCCGAAGGGTAAACGCGAAGTGGGTCAGAACCAGTCGAACCGTTTCCAACTCCAAGAGGTTGATGTGGCGACTCGAAAGAGGCCACACCCCTCCTATCACTTGGGTCTGACATGTCCCTCCCCATCCAGTCAGAGAGGCATCTGTAAACACTGGAATGTAGGAGGACACATTGCCTATCGGGACTCCGTGCGTGAGAACGCGCGGGTCTCTCCAATAGTTCAGATCTGCACTGAGCGAGAGAGGAACCACCACCAACCGATGACGTTGACGCACTGCGTCTAGTCTTAGTTGGGCGAACTATCGCTGCATCCTGCACATGCGTAGGAGTGCCAGTGGAACCACGAAATGGGCTGACGACATGAGACCCAAGAGTGACATGACTGACAGCGCTGTTACCGTATGATTTGGACAAAACCTTCTCAGGGCTAGCAACAGGGCTACCCTTCGAGGGTCCGAAATTCGAGCCCTCATCATTACAGGGTCTAGCTGTATCCCCAGATAGACAATCTGATGACTGGGCCAAGGCGCGCTCTTTTCCAATTCACAGCGAACCCCAGACGCGTGAGATGAATCACTGTCTGTGTCGTGTGAATGAACGCCAGCTCTGCTGACGGGGTGAGAGCCAGTAGGTAGGCTAGTAGCCTTATTCCCTGACGACGCAACGGTTCCAATGCCGCCTCCACACACTTGGAATAGCATCCTCGTGTACTCGTACGCCACCCCTTGAAAGGCGAATCGCAGAAACTTTCTGTGACGCGGCTGCACCGGCACATGAAAGTACGCATCCTTCAGGTCTATGCTCGTACAAAAGTCTCCTTTCTGGACACATTCCAGTAGACGTTTTGTCATGAGCATTCGGAAGGGCCGTTTGGTTACGCTCTCGTTGAGAATGCGTAAATCCAATATATGCCTCATTCCCCCCGTCTTTTTGGGCACCAGGAAGTAGGGCAAATATAGCCCTTTGTTCCTCTGCTCCCGGGGAACTACTGTGACCACCTCCTTCGCCAAAAGTTCCGTAATCTCTGACACCAGAGCGGCCACTTTTTCGGGCGTTTTCATCACAGTCTCCACCACTCCCCTGAATGGGGGACGGGTCCGATGGAATTGGATGGCATAACCCTTCTGCAGCGTCTGGTCTAGCCAGCGTGAGAGGGTACAGCTTCGCCGCCACTCCCAGCAATGCAGATAAAGCGGAAGAGCGCGAAGCTGTGGTACATTCAGTATGAAGGACCTGTATTCCTCGATGGCCCTCGCCGCCACTGTTCCCCAACACTGCCTCCCATGAAAGGGAGAGGAAACATCAGCGTGTTCTGAGAGAAACGGGGGCGCCAATACGTTGGTTAAACTCGTAACTGTAGTATTCCGGCCCTCCGTGAACGCAGCACGGGTCTGAACTGCACTGACTGAGGCGTTAGCCGGAGGCAGAGCGCCGTCCCCGAATAGCGGTCGCGTCATCATGCTATTATCTGGCTGAGACTGCAGCCTGCTATGTGAGACACTCATTAAGCACTCCTAGGAGTCTGTAACGTGAGGTCTCTATGAGGTAACACAAGGCGGCGCCTTGCTACCTTTATCGCACTCGCCTCGTGTGTGTTCAGCTACGCACCTTAGGTGGGCTGAACTACACTCAGAGTGGTGGGGGAGAGACATAGGGAATGAAGTGACCTGAACATTATCAGATGTGTTATGGAAAAAGGGCTCTCTTGTGACAAAGTCAATTGGAGCCAACTCTTTATTGTAAACATAGAAAAATACAGTTTCCTCCAAACCCTGCACAGAAGGGTGGGGGGGAATAGTGGGCACCGTCGTATTGAGCGCCGAGCCAGCTCCCATTCCCCCTCATCCCGTCATTGACGTCGTCTCTTGTGAGCACCCTTAGGGTGCTGCCAGGCCGACGTCGCAATTACCTCCCTCGCTGGTGGAATCGTCACAGCTACTGGTGCCACTGGGGGGGCGGAGTCCACTCGCCTGCTGGTCGCAGCTGTCTGACGCCTGGCGCGCCTTCTCGCCGTAGATCCTGCTCTACTGGGGGCATTGGAGGTGGATGGCTTCTGTGATGCACAGCTGGACTTCCCTGCCAGTGGCAGGTGTCTAGCCAGCTGCTTCTTTTCTTCGTCCATTTTGGCGAAACACTCCGTCGTCTCCTTGACGGCGACTCCAAAGAGCCCGTCATCAGAGAGGGGGGCGTTGAGCAATGACACTCTGTCAGTCTCCTTCATGGCTGTTAGAGACAGCCAGAGGTGTCGTTCCATGACTACCGAAGTAGCCGTGAACCTCCCCGCACATACGGCCGAGGCCTGGGTTAGGTGGAGAATAACGCCAGAAATTCTGGACGCCTCTTCCACCTCTTCTCCCTTGAGCTCAGTCTTACCGTCGTTAGACGGGACAGAGGCCGCGAGGAGGGCAATGTTGTTAGCCGCTGCTACAGCTTGGGCTCCCAATGTGAAGGACTTTTCTGCCAGCTGCGCTGTGAACCTGTCCTTCTGCATTGGCAAGGTGGCTTTCTTTGAGGAGGGTGTAGTATCGAGTAAATGCTGGCAATTATTGCTGATAAACAAAGGAGTCCGCTCATACTGAACTTTGATCATAAGGTTTATTCATATCACAAGATTTCAGCATGAGCTTACAGGTGTCAAGTTCACCCGGAGAACGGCATCCCCCGAATTGCAATGGCCGCTCTAACCTCTTCTTCGCTTTTACCCAGTATATATAATCTTCCCAAGATATGGGTGGCTCCCTCTACTGTCCAATCCCCTGTCTACAACACACACTTCCTGTCTGTTGTATGTGGCGTCACTCTAAAAACCGGCTCTCTTTCTGCTAAATAAACATCCTTTCAGTTCCACTTAAAAACCATTAACAAAGACATAATCCTAATACACTACATTCCCCCCTTCGAGACGAACTAAAAGTCTCGAAAACAAACAGAATAGGATTATGACAAGTAACAATTTATCTTATTGAGTATCTTTAACATTAAACCAAAAACATTTTCCTCTAGAGTGTAAATACCTTTCTATGAAATATGAATACATGTTTATGAAGTGTGAATACATTACTATGAAATATGAACAAATCTTTATGGAGTGTGAGAGCGAAAAACTGTCTGGCAGCCTTCGTTCCAAATATCCATCCATCAATCAAGACAGTAAAATTCTCTCACGGTCCCTCTGCCCCAGGCAACCACCTAGGTACTCCCGATGAATTCATAAATCTTTATCAATGCATTTGAAACTATGATGCAATTAAATACACATGTAAGCCCCTGCAAACAAAATACTATCCAAAAAATGTCCACTCTCAGGCTGGTCGACCCATCGGACCCTACAGTGAATCTCTATCCATGCCTAGTCTCCCTGTCCCTAAGCATTCCCGAAATAAACAAAAACATCTAAGATCCCCACATGTATCCAATAACATCAAATATCATTCTACAAAAAGTAATACCTAAGAATATGACACAAATTATGTATTACACATGCAAATATGTCTATATTTCATTGCAGATACTGGAATGTAGTCCACTACACTTCATCTCCTCCGTAGTCTCGACTTCCAATGCATCGTTGATGATGGAATCGGAATCTTTCCACACCTTCCTTGTTCCATCTCCTCCAGTCATTGTCCTTTCATATTGTCCCTTCATATTGTCCTTGTTTGAGTATTTCAATCTCTACATATTCCCCCAAATGCTTCTGGAAGAAAAGAAAAGACCAAACAGTATCTTTTGCAAAACAACACTTTCAAATTAAACATCAATATCAACTAAGAATATAAAAATTATATATAAAATGATATATGAATCACATCATCCTATTTCCCCCCTTTGATTCATAACATCATACTAAAATCACACTAATATTGAAAAAAAAAATTTTGAAAAATTATCAAATAATCAAAAATGATATTTATCCATCAATACTCCATCCAGTCCCACTTGTCCATCTTCATCCAGATCAGGAACAGTCAACAACGGCATCTGAGTGTTGTCTCCAGGCATCACAACTCCAACCTATCTCAATATCATAGCTTTCTCAAAGGTCAGTAACAAATTACAAACATCACACACAGTGCTATCAAAACTGCTATTAAATCGTAAACCATCACTGCTCCCACTGGGCCTAACTGATCTTGCAATCAAGTCTTCGCTGACCATCCAGCTCCTTCAGATCTACCAAACGCATCCCTTATATTCTTCAATGAATCTATAACTATCTGGAATCAAAGTATAGGTAATATTATCAATATGATCTGCCAAAAATGTTACACCATACCATGGAAAAAGTCCCCCCTTCTCTCTTAGACTTATCCTCCAATGATAGGCTTCCCAGACTATGAAATGTCACCATGTCTCTTTTCACCCGATTTCCAAACCTAGATTCAGATTTATCTGTGTCCGGTGCTACCCCTCTTTTAATGGTAGAAACCTCATATGGAAGCTTCAACGTTGACATGTAACAACATCCTGTCCATCCATAGGGTAAGAATATATACGCTTTATCACCACAAACCCTCCAAATATCTCTAAAATTCCCAATAGTCACATTGCCAGGCAAAAGCTAATCTTTCACCATCAAAGTCCTGCTCTTCTTAATAACTGGAACATAAAAAGTAACATTATATTTCTCATTACTACCCTTAAGGTCATGCTTACCCAAAGTCATCATATAATCATCACAATCTGATATTCCCATAAACATACCCCTTACATCATGTTTTATTAGAACAAAAACAACTTTTAGCCCTCACTGGTTTCACCTCCAATGCTTCAGGGTTCGCTGTTACCTGATTTTCCTTCCCATCTAACAAATTCACATAAGTGAATTCACTTAACCCAATAACACCTAAACCTAGGCTTAAACAAATGTTTTGACAACGACATTATTTTATCTGTTAATGATTGTTGCTGATACAATAGCCATGACAAAGCATAAGACTGACACATACTCGATAGAGGTCGAGCGACCGTCTAACATGGAACCCCACGTGTCTGGTGCTGGAATTCTCAACAGACATGGACCCTCAAGATTCCTCACTGATCTTACAGAATGAGCTAGCTGCTGGAACCAAAGATTCCTACCTGCCCATCCATCTTTAATTTTCACAACAGAAGAATCAAACCCATATGCCTTCCATTTAGTTTCTCTCTTCCCTAACGAGCGGTACTGATCAGATACCTCTCCTTGTCTGTCATTAAAATCAAAGACCTCATCCTGTACCTCCATGATAGTATCCTTCACTATTTCAGATGAATCTATATTGTTCTCTACCACCATCTGCTCTCCTATTTTAACCCTATCCTTACTACCATTGACAGCACTCTCCATCCGTAACATAAACTCTCGAGTCACTCTTGCTACATCCTTTGATTTCAGAAAAGTTGTTGTTGGTGTCGGTGTCATACTTCCTACATTTGTTATTGCCGTCGTACCATTAATCCCTTCCAAAGTTACCATTAAAGTAGTTGATTTAGTTGATGTATTAACACCCTTAACTACTTCTAGTGGGAAAGCTACCGATATCCTCTGTGTAGTATTTACTGTTGGAGTGGCTACTGTAATATACTTCTCCTGAACTCCTTCGGTGACTGTGGAAGCTTCAACAGATTCCAAATCTTCCATTATAAGCGTCACTTTACGAATTACATAGCCTTTTAACCAATAATTCTTAACCGGAACAAATTTTAATGCTTGCACTAGATAAGTACACATATATTCTCCCTGATCTTTCTCTGTAACATTACGCAAAATAAATGAACAATCACTCCTAACCCTCTTCCACTTCATATCGTTGTACAAAATATACTTCCTTTGACTAGGTGCAACAGCTTCTACTTCTGGTCCTGATAACAATACTTCTTCTCCATAATTATCTCTCCATGTGGGAGGAACGTCCCCATCCTAACCCTAATAACACTATTTTTCCCCCTAAAATTGGTGCTGGAGCTATTGGTTCCCTTATAATCAAATGCGATATATTTATGGCTTTAATAACTATCAATGTTGAAAGAGTTGAATTGCTTCTCACTGTTGTTTTAATATGCTGAAGTGTTAATGTCATTGTTGTTACTTTTTTCTATTTTCCCTAAGACTTTTAACTCCTTACTTGTATTTCCCTCTATCACCACTAGTTCTCTCTCTCTTCCTACTAACTAACATTGAAACTTAGCTTACTCTCCTAGTTTTTCTTAACTTTTTAATCTAATCTTTTCTCCTAACCTTTAAACCTTTTCCCACTGATTTATTCACAAAATCCCTTTACCACCAATTTTTTGAATATGTGATTGGGAAGTCCCCACCTGCTTCTGACTTCTTTACACACAGACTTGGCAAACGATCAAACACCATTTAGCCTAGTTTGAAATTTCTTTCCCCTCTTGGTGTAGGAATGTAACCAAGAATAACAGTCACCCCTTTTAACTTTATTTTTCAGACAGATTGTCTAATAGGCAGTCTAATAGATTATCATCCTTCCTATGATATTATCTTTTCAAGCAAATATGATTCCCAAAAACCCTATTCTTTTAAAATCTTCTACCAGACAGCCGTCTAGTGTACATCTTATTGTACAGTTCAATTTACACCATGCATCTCTTCCCAACAATGCAATAGGTATATGTTCTAATATTAGTATGTCTATTTTAATTTCTCTTTGATTTTTATAGCAGAGCTCAATTGGTTCCTTAAGAGTAATTAGCTGTTTTACTACCTCAAATCCCTATCCTAATTAGTTAATTTTACATAGTGAGATGTTTAACCTCTTTAGGCTCAACACAGATAAAAGCTTTTCCTCCATTCACCATCACTTCTCATAGTCCTTTTTATTTTCACTTCAATTGTTAGATATTTTTCTTCTTCTCCCTAATCGGTGCTATCAGCTGACACCCCCCTTCGGATCTTCTAGGCACTCTAGAATCCTTGCTCCTTTAAGGGTTCACCTGGAGAACAGGTGATCTTCACTTGCTCCTTTATCTTCCTCAGAAATTTCCTCTGTTGTTTCCTCCTGGCGCATTGCACTCACAGGTAAAGTGACCAACCTGTCCACAATTATAACACTCTTCTGAAAGTTGCTGGAAGTGTAGCTGAAATCCTTCTCCTCTTTCTAAGCCTTCTCGTCCTCTTCCTCTCCAATTCTGTGTCTGTCCAGAAACTGGCTGTGGATATGGATAACAACTGGTACCGCCCTTGGTGGCTGGTACAATTGCGGTTGGCCTTGTTCAGTTGAAGCTGTAGCAGTGATTGTTGATTTGGTTCACTCTGATTCTTCATAACCAAAGCTTTTCTTCTCCTTCTTCTTCTCCACCAGTTGTATTTGATTGAGTTTTCTGAGAGTTTCTTCGTCCTGTTCTTTCTTGTTGTTGACATATCAGGATTCTTCAACAGCTTATATTCTAAGTTCTGTCCTCGAAATATCATCTTCCATCATCTTCTTACTAGTGGCCTTTTTCCTTGGCCTCACTGTATTCTTCTCTTAGTTTCCAGACATCTCGGTTTTTCTTACTTCTGGAGTTTTGGATTAATTTTTATTGTCGTTTCTGCTTGTCCTCTATCTATTATTCGTTCATCTTCATCTCTGATGCAATAATCACCCTCCTGGATGATCACTGGAAGCTGAGGATAAACATCCCTAAGCTCTACTTCCTTCTCATAAGGTGGGGGTCTTTTTGCTGAATCCGTATGTGAGAAAGGTGTACTAACTTCTGCCATTAGTTTTTCTGTCGCCTTCTCTTCCTTTAACATTTTCTCTATACCTTTGTTTATCTTATCGCTGGAATCTTTTATCAGTTGTTTGAGAATGAAGGACAACTTAAGAACACCCAGCTCTCTGTCTCTTTTCTTTACGTAGTTCCCTTTTTTCCCTTCTTTTGATCTGCTTTATGAATTGACAGAAGCACTATTTTATTTCAGACTATATAGCCTATGGCTTCCCCCCTTTAATTGTTTTTTTTAATCAATCAACAAAAATATGAATATTAAAAAATTCTATAAAAAAATTTTTTCAAGAAAATCTTTTTAATTAAAATAAATCAATTAAAAAAAATCAATAAAAAAATTATGAATAATCAAAAACAATTTATTTCTATATCCTATTTTACCAATTTATCAATTAGTGGCTATCTTACCACAACCCAACCTCTCGAGCCTGGGGATTCCCTTGGCCAACATCTCTCTTCCTTCCACTCTAGTGAATGGAAGGTACGCTCTAGCCGGTGAACACACCGCTAAAGGTGCCTCACATGAGCCCTTGACATATTTATTGAGAGAAGGCATGGCTGGAGCCAATGACTCTGCCGCCTTCCTCGGTCGAGAATAGGGTCCGCCCTCCATCATATCCACCTCCGCAGTGGGGGGAATGGGGGACAGCCCTCAATGAGCCCAGGAAAGTCTGAACGCAGAGAGGCTGCTGCGAAGGACAGGGCTACTGATCGCTCAGAGCCCGTGACGTCATCGCCCTTTTCTTCGTCTCTTCTTGGCTTCTTCAGTCTAGTCCAGTCGCTGAAGATAAAGGGAGGCTGATTGAGGGGAAGCGTCCCCTCTTAAAGGGACACCTGTACTCCTATTGGCTGCTGGTGTGTGCATAATTTTGTTTCAGGCTGTTGCTGCCTTAGGGCAGACGGTAAACCAATAGGAGCAGAGCTCCCCTATGGGGCGGAGCTCCACGATATAGAACCTTCTGGAGAGGGAGGTTGATGAAAAGGGTCCTATGTGTAGTGTGGTGAGTCCCGTAGACGTGCAACTGCAAGAGTTAGAACTAAAGGCAGAGCCTGAACAAAAATTTGAGCTTGAGCACAATGAAAGGGAAAGAAAACATGAGAGAATGGAGCAACACACATTTGAGTTGGAACACAGGGAAAGATGAGCATGCAGCCAAACAGGAAGGTGAGCCTGCCATTCGCGTAAGAGAGAGATCTGGAAACACTTTGAATCTAGTCTGGCCATCCTGCACACTCAAGTTTGATATTGGTCAGAACAGCCGGCTTGTATGAAAGAGGTGGATGGATGTAGAGTGCATTCGGAAAGTATTCAGACCCCTTGACTTTATCCACATTTTGTTACTGTCACGATCGTCGTATACAGAGGTGGACCAAGGCGCAGCGTTGCAGGCAAACATACTCTTTATTTAGAGACACGATCAAAACAACAAAACGATAACGTGACAGTTCACGGTCTAACACAAACAGACTAGAAACAAGATCCCACAACATTTCTGGGCAAATAGCCTCTATAAATATGGCTCCCAATCAGAGACAACCAGCCACAGCTGACACTCGTTGCCTCTGATTGGGAACCACTCTGGCCAACACAGAAATACAACCTATAGAATATCCACACCCTGGCTCAACATATAGAGTCCCAGAGCCAGGGTGTGACAGTACCCCCCCCTAAAGGCGCGGACTGCGACCGCGCCTAAACGTACACACACCAGGGGAGGGCTGGGTGGGCATTCCTCCTCGGAGGCGGTTCCGGCTCCGGGCTTGACGACTCGCACCCCTGGCTTGGTGCGTGGAGTAGGAACGGGCCGGACCGGGCTGACGATGCGCACCCCTGGCTTGGTGCGTGGAGTAGGAACGGGCCGGACCGGGCTGACGATGCACCCCTGGCTTGGTGCGTGGGTAGGAACGGGCCGGACCGGGCTGACGATGCGCACCCCTGGCTTGGTGCGTGGAGTAGGACGGGCCGGACCGGGCTGACGATGCGCACCCCTGGCTTGGTGCGAGGAGCAGGGACAGGCCGGACCGGGCTGGCGGCGCACACCGTGAGGCTTGGTGTGTGGAGCAGGGACAGGCCGGACCGGGCTGGCGACGCACACCGTAGGCTTGGTGCGTGGAGCAGGGACAGGCCGGACCGGGCTGGCGACGCACACCGTAGGCTTGGTGCGTGGGCAGGGACAGGCCGGACCGGGCTGGCGACGCACACCGTAGGCTTCGTGCGTGGAGCAGGGACAGGCCGGACCGGGCTGGCGACGCACACCGTAGGCTTGGTGCGTGGAGCAGGGACAGGCCGGACCGGGCTGGCGACGCACACCGTAGGCTTGGTGCGTGGAGCAGGGACAGGCCGGACCGGGCTGTGGAGACGGATAGGAGACCTGGAGTGAAGAGCTGCCACAACCCGTCCTGGCTGAATGCCTACCTTCACACACTCTGTGTGAGGCATCAGCACAGGACGTACAGGGCTGTGTGTACCCGTACTGGCATAACAGCACGTGACACTGGCGCAGGATATCCGGGACCGAGGAGAGGCACTGGAGGTCACGAGCGCTGAGCCGGCACACTCCGTCCTGGCTGCATGCCCACCTTCGCACAACACGTGCAGGGTGCTCGCACAGGACGTACGGACTATGCCGGACCACTCGTGGCACAGTGCGCAGCTCCGCATACCGCGGAACCTGCCCAGTCTCATGCTGCCATGCCTGAGTACGGGAGTTGGCTCTGCTCTCCATCCAGGCTCCGCCAACCTGCCTTCTGGCCCCCAAAACCCGGTGGCCTCCTCTCCTAATCTCCCAATTCGCCCTGTGGCAGCCTCCTGCTGCCCAGTCGCCCCATGCCGTGTGCCCCCTAAAAAATTATTGGGGGTGCCTCTCGCCTGTCCGACCACGGCCCGGTTGACGCCGCTTCTCCACTCCTGCCTGGGTCTCCCCTTCATCGCCTTCCGGTACCGGACGGCCTCCTCCTTCGTAATCTGCCCCCAGCCGAGGAGGACATCCACCAGCGTTACCTCCTGCGTGTGTTCCTGGACACGCTGCTTGGTCCTGGTTTGGTGGGATCTTCTGTCACGATCGTCGTATACAGAGGTGGACCAAGGCGCAGCGTTGCAGGCAAACATACTCTTTATTTAGAGACACGATCAAAACGATAACGTGACAGTTCACGGTCTAACACAAACAGACTAGAAACAAGATCCCACAACATTTGTGGGCAAATAGCCTCTATAAATATGGCTCCCAATCAGAGACAACCAGCCACAGCTGACACTCGTTGCCTCTGATTGGGAACCACTCTGGCCAACACAGAAATACAACCTATAGAATATCCACACCCTGGCTCAACATATAGAGTCCCAGAGCCAGGGTGTGACAGTTACGTTACAGCCGTATTCTAAAATTGATTAAATCTTTTTTTTTTCGTCATCAATCTACACACTGCCCCATAATGACAAAGCAAAAACAGGTTTAGAAATTTTTGCACATTTGTTAATAGTAAAAAAACTGAAATATCACATTCACATACACTACTAGTCAAAAGTTTGGACACACCTACTCATTCAAGGGTTTCTTTATTTTTACATTGTAGAATAATAGAAGATATCAACTATGAAATAGCACATTTGGAATCATGTAGTAACCAAAAAAGTGTAAAACAAATCAAAATATATTTGAGATTCTTCAAATAGCCACCCTTTGCCTTTGCCTTGATGACAGCATTGCACACTCTTGGCATTCTCTCAACCAGCTTCACCTGGAATGCTTTTCCAACAGTCTTGAAGGAGTTCCCACGTATGCTGAGCACTTGTTGGCTGCTTTTCCTTCACTCTGCCGTCCGACTCATCCCAAACCCTCTCAATTGGGTTGAGGTCGGGGGATTGTGGAGGCCAGGTCATCTGATGCAGCACTCCATCACTCTCCTTCTTGGTAAAATAGCCCTTACACCGCCTGGAGGTGTGTTGGGTCATTGTCCTGTTGAAAAACAAATGATAGTCCCACTAAGCCCAAACCAGATGGGATGGCGTATCGCTGCAGAATGCTGTGGTAGCCATGCTGGTTGTGTGCCTTGAACTCTAAATAAAATCACAGACAGTGTCACCAGCAAAGCACCCCCACAACATAACACCTCCTCCTCCATGCTTTACGGTGGGAACCACACATGCGGAGATAATCCGTTCACCCACACCGCGTCTCACAAAGACATGGCAGTTGGAACCAAAAATCACAATCCTGTCTTGGAGCTCTATGGACAATTCCTTCGACCTCATGGCTTGGTTTTTGCTCTGACATGCACTGTCAACTGTGGGACCTTATATAGACAGGTGTGTGCCTTTCCAAATCATGTCCAATCAATTGAATTTACCACAGGTGGACTCTAATCAAGTTGTAGAAACATCTCAAGGATGATCAATGGAAACAGGATGCACCTGAGCTCAATTTCGAGTCTCATGGCAAAGGGTCTGAATACTTATGTATTCTTTTTGTATACATTCGCTTTGTCATTATTGGGTATTGTGTGTAGATTGCTGAGACAAAAAAATATTTAATCAATTTCAGAGAGTAAGGCTGTAACGTAACAAAATGTGAAAAAAGTCAAGGGATCTGAATACTTTCCAAAGGCACTGTATATACTTTCTCATGACGATATAAATGGATGGATGGGTTCTAGACAAGTATAGCCATACCATCTATTGGCTGGTTTGGCGATCTGGAGTGCAGATAATTGTTTTAAAGGCGTTATGAAATGAGAATGTGTGTTATCACCTATCTCCAGTGACGAGAACCTTATAGGTATGACGTGTTCCTACACAATTCCGTGATTTTCACAGACTTAGAAGTTAAATCATGGTGAATTTGTTTTATTTTACCCACTGATAGAACATAGACTTTCTCTGTGACGAGATGTGAAAGAAGGAGTCAGGCGCAGGAGGTAAAATACCGAAGTCCAGAGTTTAATCCGTTCGCATAAATCAAACGCCCCAAGCGTCAAATGAAACTGTATAAGGGAAAACATCCACCTTCTCAATAACACAGTGAAATGTAGCTCAACCGAGCTACACGCTCTCACAACAAAACAATCACTCACAAAGACAAGGGGAACGACGAACGAACCAGGAGGGGGGGCAGCCTCGGCGGAAGTCGTGACATTCACCAAATTGACAGGAGTTTCATGATTTTTATTTCTGGGGGTGGATTAACCCTTTAAGTAATAATTTAGGACCACACACCTGAGAGCAGAGAAGGCATTTTTTTTACTCAAAGAGCTAGAACACAGATCACATGAATTATTATTTTGCATTGATTTTAATGGAAGATGTGGGTGAAGATTTGGGTGATCTACTGAATTACACCTGGTTAAAAATTACACAGCTTGACAAAACGCAGCACATCAGCATGGGCTAGTTGCACAGGAGAAAGGGAACTATGCCTCCTCCAAGAAACCCTAATGCACGCTCCTGCACTGGCTGGGTTCTGTCATGGGTGACCTCACTACAGCATGATCATCACACCAGTGAGGTGAGCCATAAGGTTAAAAGAAATCACACAAAAACAACCTTCCCCAACCACTTTATCCTTTAAAACGTTTCCGTTTCCACTGTGCTGTCGTTTCTGGCTCTTGAACCTCCCAATTTGGATATTTGTAATCTGCTCCAATTCTACATATGGTGCATTTATTTATAATTTTCTCAATGCATGCTCAACATGGCCAGTTTTTCCCCAGAGACTGCTGAGGTTTTTGTCTATTATGTACTCCCATCTTTGTTAGCGTCTCCTCAGCGGTTGAGATTATTCCACCAGCCCAGCCTCCTTGGTGTAGTGTTTTCGTTTGATGAAGGCATTTGCACCAGAGGTTTCTTTGGCGTTTTAGTATAGTTAGGGAAGAGTGAGGGAAATTGTCGGGGAGTGGGGGAAATTGTTTGAAAGTTGTGTGCTCACTATTAGTAAGGGGAGACTGGGGGAAGTTGTAACACATTGTCTTTTTATCTATTATAGACCTGTTTGGGTTAGTGATAACTTGTAGAGTGGCTATGTATTTGCCCTCAGCATGCATTTTTCACCATTCTGAATGTCTAAAGAATCCATATGTTCTTCTGAAATAGGAACACAGAACATTTTGAACTCTTATCGTGGCGATTTGACACCATTACAGTCATGGTCTTGAATTCGACTCGCATTTTTCTGGTCTCGGACACCTCACGGTCAAGTCTTGACTCGGTCTTGGGCTTGAAATCGGTTTCTCTTTAGGTGGTCTCGAACACAAGACTGGGGGAGAGTACTAGTGATGCGTGGGTCAGCTGTTTGTTCACCCGCAGTTGCTAATAACCCATACGCAACCGCCCAACTATATGTGATAAAGTGAACATCTGAGGCCCGCACCGGACCCTAACACGCAAATATAGAAAATACGCTGTTCAGTCAGATGGCGTAGCAATTTATTTGACAGGCCTTTTTAGATGGGCCTGTTTATAATTTCCGACATTTTGGTAGGCTATTTGTTAGCCAACTTGTCTATAATTAGATACAGTTGAAGTCGGAAGTTAACATACACCTTAGCCAAATCCATTTAAACTCAGTTTTTCACAATTCCTGACATTTAATCCTAGTAAAAATTCCCTGTTTTAGGTCAGTTAGGATCACCACTTTTAAGAATGTGAAATGCCAGAATAATAGTAGAGTGATTTATTTAAGCTTTTATTTCTTTCATCACATTCCCAGTGGGTCAGAAGTTTACATACACTCAATTAGTATTTGGTAGCATTGCCTTTAAATTGTTTAACTTGGGTCAAACGTTTCGGGTAGCCTTCCACAAGCTTCCCACAATAAGTTGGGTGAATTTTGGCCCATTCCTCCTGACAGAGCTGGTGTAACTGAGTCAGGTTTGTAGGCCTCCTTGCTCGCACACGCTTTTTCAGTTCTGCCCACAAATTTTCTATAGCATTGAGGTCAGGGCTTTGTGATGGCCACTCCAATACCTTGACTTTGTTGTCCTTAAGCCATTTTGCCCAAACTTTGGAAGTATGCTTGGGGTCATTGTCCATTTGGAAGACCCATTTGCGACCCAGCTTTAACTTCCTGACTGATGTCGAGATGTTGCTTCAATATATCCACATAATTTTCCTTCCTCATGATGCCATCTATTTTGTGAAGTGCACCAGTCCCTCCTGCAGCAAAGCACCCCCACAGCATGATGCTGCCACCCCCGTGCTTCACGGTTGGGATTGTGCTCTTCGGCTTGCAAGCATCCCCCTTTTTCCTCCAAACATAACGATGGTCATTATGGCCAAACAGTTCTATTTTTGTTTCATCAGACCAGAGGATCCTTATCATGTTTGGAAGTGTCTTTCCCATATTTTCCCCTCATTTCTTTCTTCTTTCACTGTCTGTCTATTACTCTCTGCCTCACTTTCTCACCCATTGCTTATCTGTCTTTCTCATGTTTTCAGGTCACCATTAGATGGGCTTCTCTTCCTAGCATATCCTCATGACTCTGGGGCTCTCTCTCAGTCCTTTGATGAGCTGCAGCTCTTTGATGATGGAAGTTCCGACCTAATCCATCTCTGTAAGGATTGTGTGTTGTCTGAATTTTTTCTGAATATGTGTAATGTGTGAGTATGTGAATTTGAGTTCATAAAGATCTCCATCTCTTTGTTTCCACCTTTGGGGGATTCTCCAAGGTCACCAACGTCTTCAGAGGGGTCAAACGACCACCAGATGGCCCTCAGGACACCCATGGGCCTCCCTCAGCTGACGACGAACCAGGCTTTGAGCGCATCACCTGTCTAATTGGGGGGTGGAGATTGTCAGTGCTAGTGATAAGAGTTTACATCTGTGGAGTAGATGGAGAAGAGGCCTCACTTTATAGAATACATATGATAGCTATAATGTACAGATGGTGATTTTATACAGATGTAAAGAGTGGTGAAAGAGTTTTCATTTATGTGCCACCAGGGGGCGGAGCTTGGCCCTAAACCAGACGTAACCAGGGGACAGCCTCTGGACAAGTGGGAGGAGTTCCTGGACCCAGAAGGGCATGTGAAGGACCCACAGCGAATCAAAGAGCTGGTCTTCAGATGGGTAGGACCATCATCTACACTACAGTGTATCAATGAGGGGATTGATTATCTGGCCCGGGGGAAGAGTTTGCACTGGGTGAAAGGTGATTGAATTCGTTTTGAAACAGGGCTGCCTCCCGGGTATGAGCCAGAGCCCTGTTTATTGCCCAGGGCAAAGTCAGTTCAAAACAAAATTAGTCTCTGTACTGATGTTTTGCCTTTTTGATTGCCTTATGAAGGGCATAACTGGACTGTTTGTACTCAACCATATTCCCAGTCACCTTGCTGTGGTTAAATGCGGTGGTTCACGCTTTCAGTTTTGCGCGAATGCTGCCATCTATCCACGTTTTGGGGTTTGGATAGGTTTTAATCATCACAGTGGGAACAACATCACCTATGCACTTCCTGATGAACTCAGTCACCGGGTCAGTGTATACATCAATGTTATTCTCAGAGGCAACCTGGAACATATCCCAGTCCGCATGATCAAAACCATGCTACCTTGTTGAAAACGTTAGTCTCTTTCTATCTCCCTCTCTATTTGGGGGCCTTACTCTTTATCCCAGATGGTGACTGTTGTCTAAATGTGAGTGAATTAATTAATCTCCTCAACCACTCTCTGTTTCTCTGTCTTCAGAGATGAATATTTCAGAATGAAGGTTCAGTGGAAGTCAGTCAGATGAGGAACTCCCTCCTCAGAGGATACCACAGCCTGATAAGTCGGTGCTGCTGTCTGTTTAACATTTCCGTATGCCTCATTGGTTGATAATGATTCTTAACTGTTCTCTTTGTTTTGATTGGACAGAGAGGGATGTGAGTCGGACGGACAGACACAACTCCTTCTCTGGCAACGACAACCCAGGCCTGACTTCTCAATGACGTGCTGATGACATACTGCATGTTCAACTTTGATCTGGGTAAGCCACTTCCCTTGGCCTTACACTTGAAAGTTTAAACCCATTGTATCACATTTCAAGTATATTTATTATCAAGATCTCACACCTGACTCTCCTCTCACTTTGTGGTTCCTATTGTCTCTCTCTCTCCCTGCAGGCTACCGTATGTCCAGGGGATGAGGGACCCCTTGGCTCCTCTCCTGTTCGTCACCCAGAACGAGGTGGAGTCCTTCTGGTGTCTGACAGGCTTTATGGAGATGGTGGTAAGCACCTTACTCTCTTGTCATATAATCATATATTACCACATACTGCAAGGTTGTTAAACCATAACATTATACATGTATTATAACATTCTAATGTTCTCTCGCTCTGTCCCTCAGCACCAGAACTTTGAGGAGTCTCAGGAGGCCATGAAGCAGCAGATTCTCCAGCTCAGCTTGCTGCTGAAGGCTCTGGACCCTGAGCTCCTTGACTTACCGGGGTAAACAATGACTATCACTCAGTCTAGGTTTGGGCGATGTCAACCTTTATCCTATCGTGATTATGTATTTATAAAACATTGTGATATACGATGCTATCGCCCCTCTTGATTTGCCTCATAAAATAATAGAAAAATAAATAATATTGTATGTTATTTCTCTCATAAAGCTTGCTCATCTTGTTCTTTTTGAAAACCACAACAACTTTAGGACAACGCTTTCGTAGACTAGATTATTTGGGAAATAAACTACTGTTCATAATTTTTTACTTGTCTTAAAGCTTATACAGTGAGGAAAAAAAGTATTTGATCCCCTGCAGGATTTCAGTCCTTCACAGCGTAGTGTGTTACCAATTGTTTTCTTGGTGACTATGGTCCCAGCTGCCTTGAGATCATTGACAAGATCCTCCCGTGTAGTTCTGGGCTGATTCCTCACCATTCTCATGATCATTGCAACTCCACGAGGTGAGATCTTGCATGGAGCCCCAGGCCGAGGGAGATTGACAGTTATTTTGTGTTTCTTCCATTTGCGAATAATCGCACCAACTGTTGTCACCTTCTCACCAAGCTGCTTGGCGATGGTCTTGTAGCACATTCCAGCCTTGTGTAGGTCTACAATCTTGTCCCTGACATCCTTGGAGAGCTGTTTGGTCTTGGCCATGGTGGAGAGTTTGGAATCTGATTGATTGATTGCTTCTGTGGACGGGTGTCTTTTATACAGGTAACAAACTGAGATTAGGAGCACTCCCTTTAAGAGTGTGCTCCTAATCTCAGCTCGTTACCTGTATAAAAGACACCTGGGAGCCAGAAATCTTTCTGATTGAGAGGGGGTCAAATACTTATTTCCGTCATTAAAATGCAAATCAATTTTTTAAAAATTTGACATGCGTTTTTCTGGATTTTGTTGTTGTTATTCTGTCTCTCACTGTTCAAATAAACCTACCATTAAAATTATAGACTGATCATTTCTTTGTCAGTGGGCAAACGTACAAAATCAGCAGGGGATCAAATACTTTTTTCCCTCACTGTATGATAGGCCAGTAGGAGGATAGGTTATTGGCCATTTGGTTTTCAACCTCAATGGAGGGATTTTCCCGGCCCGCATGGATAATTTATTTCTTAATAAGCTTAAACTTGTCATTCGATTTTTCTATAGGCTATTGATATTGATTGTTCTCTCTCATTATTAGTCCTCTAGCTATGTTTTTAGGCTATTCAAAAACGTTTTGAGATGGATCTCCGTTACATTCATTGTTTGATCATCAGAAAGCCATGCACAAAATGATGAAGCATAGCTTTCAGTCATTCATAGCCTATCGAATGGAGAGAGAAGGCAATATAGTTTTTTAAAACACAAGATAGTTAAGAAGTGTCTGTTATAAATTTAGGCTATAGCCTAATGTCCATGCATCCGACAGAGAGAAAGAAACAATATTTTCTGACTGGAGATTTTGCGCTGCTTTGGTGGAATTCTCCGCTCAGTCTGGCCTATATTCCTCTCTTACATTCTGTAGACTATATAACATTTATTGAAATAGGCTATATCAAATAGGAATAGGGAAATGACTAGGAATATCACTCGTGTGCTGCCCTGCTGTGCACTGTGAGACTCTGTTTGTTACTGTCAAATTCAATTATGCTAAACCACGGTCTGTCACATCACAATTTCGTCACCATCAACAACTGCTGTCAATCATCGTCGATCGACGATGCTATCGTAATATCGCCCAACCCTAACTCAGTCACTGTGTTTCATTCACACTTCACCATAACCCACCAGTGTTATTACTCAGTTATTCATCATGCAGTCAATTCTCCAATAAATCAATGTTATGCTGGATTATATTTTACCTTAACTCAAGATGTGTTATGTCCAGTGGCGGCTGGCCGATAGAGGGCGCTAGGGCGCCGCCCCCTTAAATAAAATTATTTAAAAAAATAAAATAAAAAATAAATAAAAATAATAATAATAATAATAATAAAAACATCAGTATGTCAATATTTGTGTGTTTGAAATATGGAATGCACACAGTAATATGTGTAAGATATGATAGAAAATCATATTCGCAACCTTTCCTCTGCCTGTCAAACGCCTCGTCAGCTCTGGGCGATACAGAAAGTGCCCCGAGGAGGCGGGTCTACGTAGCAGTTAAGCCAATTGCTAATTTAAGATATGAATGTATGACATAAAATGTAGCTAATCAGCGATTTTAATTCGAATCCAAGGAGGGCGATTATTTTATCGCCCCAAGCTCGCCCCTGATAAAATAAGGACCGGGCTCCAGTGGCGGCATTTTTACTAGACGACAATGGCGAGCGCAAACGTTACTCCTCCAAGACCCAACCCTAACTCGGTGAAATCTCTCCTCCAAGATCCGTTTGAGAGGAGAACTTTGTCAGAGAAAGTTCGGGTGAAAGAGCTGGGCCCAGATCAACCTGACCTCTCAATCAGACAGCAGGCTAGCGAGAAAGGGAAGCAGTATATGCGCGGCTTCTCCCGTAGCTGGTACACCAGGAAGGCTTGGCTAGCTGGGTGCACTGATGCTAATGCTTTATTTTGCTTTCCGTGCTTGCTTTTTAAAACGACGGGGTCAGATTCAGCATGGACAGGTACCGGAGTGAGGGATATGAAGCACCTGTCAGAGAAGGTAAAGAAACATGAGAACACCAGGGCACACATGGACAACTCTGTAAAGCTAGCTGTATTAGGAAGGGTGAACATTGCTACGCAGCTGGATGACGGCCACAGGATTGCGGTGAGGAAACACAATGAGGAGGTGGATAAAAACAGGCACATTCTATCCAAAATTATCGATTGTGTGAAGTTCTGTGGGGCTTTTGAGTTGGCCTTGCGTGGGCACGAGGAGACTGACTTCTCGGACAACCCCGGCATTTTCCGGGGCTTAGTGGATTTTGTTGCCTCCCTCGACAGTGTGCTGGAGGAGCACCTGAAGACAGCTACCGTTTTTAAGGGCACGTCAAAGACGATACAGAAACGAGCTGTTGGACTGTATGCTGTCAGTGCTTAAGGATTACATCCTGGAGGAAGTAAAGAGTGCTGATTTTATCGCCATTCAAGCTGACGAGACGACTGACGTTTCCACCACTGCCAGTTGGTGCTTGTGATACGCTACATCGATGCTAAAAGTAACGTCCAAGACGCGTTTTTCGAGTTCATTTTGATCGAGAACGCAACCGCCCGACACCATCGCTACAGCGCTGCTGGAGAGGCTCAGCACCATACTCTCACATGGACAAAAGGCCAAACTTATTGCCCAGGCTTACGGCGCAGCAAGTGTGATGAGGGGAGCCACCGGCGGAGTGCAGCGTAAAATAGTGGATGTGTGCGAAAATGCGCACTACGTCCACTGCTATGCACATCAGCTGAACCTCATCATGCAGCAGGCTACTTCACGCATCCCCAGGATCGGCACTTTCTTTTCCGACCTTGCAGGATTTTCTGCTTTCTTCTCCAGGTCTCCCAAGCGAACCACCGTGCTTGACGAAGTGGTTGCGCATAGACTCCCCAGAGCCTCTACAACACGGTGGAACTTCCACAGTCGCGCTGTAAACACTGTGTACGAGTACAGGGATGACCTCAACGTGTTTCCAGACCATCAGAGACTCTGGGAACTTTGATGCCCCGACTGTCAGAGAGGCGGGGGGCTTTGTGAGGATGCTCGAAGACGAGGCTTTCTGTTTTTTCCTGGCACTGTTCCACAAGATCATGCCAAATGTGGACATGCTTTTCAGCCAGCTGCAGAAGAGGAACATCGACCCTGTCTTCATTAAAGCACTTGTCCAGAGGTTCACAGACAGCATGCTAACAATCAGGTAAATAACTATATTTACTATTGGCTGATAAAGATGTTGTTAAAAAGATGAATGGTTCACTTACAACAGTTTAAAAGCCTAAATGTGTCTGGTCATCAAAGTGAGTGATTATCATAGAGCCGTCACAATTATATTTGTTTTAGTATTTTAAAAGGAAAGAGAAGACACAATCAGACGTTGATAATAATGCAGGAAAGTACTACACAGTTTGTAATAATTATTCAGGTGTCCACCAGGTCAATTTCTAGAAGAGGCCTAGTTGTTATTGAAGATTAACTTTATTGCTAAGTGCACAGCAGAACAAAATGATGTTGCATCCCTCTCACAAATGTAATAGAAAAAGGCTTTAAAACGTAATAACATCAGTTAATTATGTACATCACAGGTTAAAAGCAGTTACTAGACATAGTTTGTGTGTATATACACACTATCTGTCTGTCTGTCTGTCTGTCTTATATATATATATATATATATATATATATAAAAGTCACTGGTTGTGTGTTGAGGGGGAATTACAGTGAGTTAAGAAGTCTGATTGCAAGTTATCAAATTAAACTTTATTTTTTGGACCCAGGGCCTCAATTCCCTCTTTGTGTGGGGACAGCGCATCTGACGAGCAGCAACAGCCCATCAAGCGACGGAGGATGCTGGGACCAGGAGAACAACAGAGGTTGGCTATAGAGGTAAGTTGTGATGTAATTGTCAGTGTTTCCCCCTAGAACTTTTTTCAGGCCTGGTAGTATGTAGCCAAAACCCTGAACAATCAGCACCTTGGTAATCATATACTTGAGTTGGACATAGGCATGTGTCAGTCAGGATCACTTGCATCAAAATAGCTTAATTGCAAATTAAAGCTGATGATGTATCTTTTACAGGTATGTGATACCATCCTGAGTCATGCCAAAGAGAGGTTCTCCTTCACCCAGCACCTCATCAGCGCAACACTATTGCACGGAGAGTTGTTCCCACAACACAGTGTGAAGTTCCCGATACAGCGCTTGAAACAACCGTGGAGGCGTACCCCATGTTGAACAAGGCCAAGCTCAAAACCGAACTGTCCCTCATCTATGAGAACAGTGAGTTCAAGGCTTGTAGTGGTGCAGTGCCCCTGTACCAGTTCTTCATGGAGAACAACCTTCAGAGCACTTTCACAGAGACTGCCAGCCTCCTCAAGATCCTCATCACCACACCCATGACAACTGCTGAGTCAGAAAGGTGCTTCTCTACACTGAAAAGGATCAAGACCTTCCTGAGAAACAGCATGACACAGGATCGCCTGAACGCTCTGGCCATGCTCTCCATGGAGAAGAAACTTGTCAGGGACATTCCTGACTTTAATCAAAGGGTCATTGAGAGGTTTGCCACTCAGAAGGACAGACGGGCAAAATTCCTGTACAAATAAGATGACAGACACACACACACACAGAGCAGCTCTGGCCGCATGTTTCTTTGTATATAGTTGACCTTAGCATAAAAAATCCAGTTATATATGGTACTCTAGAAAGTCTTAATAGTGTCTTTGCTAATATTACTGTATATATGTTGTTTTGTATCAATTAATTGTTGCAGTTCTGGAGCACATTAACAATTAGTCACATTTAGTATGATCATAAAATACTGTATGCTATTCTTCCAGTCAAAGGTTTGAGTTCATCCACTTGATATCCATTTCTATATTATACATCCTTTTATACAGTGTAAGATTTCCTATAAACTTTATAATAATTTCATGTTATTGTCCACTTTCCACTCTGTTCTGACAGCATGCCTGTTGCGTTGCCTGTTTACTACCAATGGTGAAAAGTTCACTTTAAATGCAAATGAAAGGCTTGGGTTTGTGTAATATGTTTTTGTGTAAGAATGCCTCAACTTTTTAATATTGGCATTAAATAATTACTGAATGTTTCACTGAGCACTGCTGTCCTGCAGTTTGTGTTAAAATATATCGCGATGGTTACAGGAAAAAAAAAGTATGGCACAGCCCCACCGAGAATATTTTTCACCAGCCGCCACTGGTTATGTCACTACCTGGATGCGTAATACAAGTAGTAAATTCTTCACATTGTTATGTTTAGTCATTTATGTTGTGTCTCTCTTTCAGACTTCCAGGACAGTGGCTCTCTGTGCTTCTGTTTCCATTGGTTACTGTTCTGGGCGCTGGAGCCCTTCCCTCACCTCAGACACACCCGGAGGGGGATGTAAATGCTAAGTGAGATGCTTGGGTACCCAATCTATGACGTCACCCTATTGAAGTTGAGATTTAAGTGTTAAGGTAAGTGTTAGGTTAAGGTTAAGGTTAGGGTAGGGGTTAAGGTAATGGTCATAGCAAGGATCCCACTTAGCATCTATTCTTTAATTTTCAAAAAGGCTTTTGTGGATTCTTTTCCGAAACAACATATGGAACAGTGAATATTGAGACATTTTTATTCTTTCATTTTTAAAAAGGCTTTTGTGGATAACATCTCAGCAACAAACACTCTTATAAAAAAAGGTGTTATCTAGAAACTTCGGCTGTCCCCATAGGAAAACCCTTTGAAGAACCCTTTTGGGTTTCATGTAAAACCATTTCCACAGAGGGTTCTACCTGGAACCAAAAAGGGTTCCGCTACTTACATTTACGTCATTTAGCAGACGCTCTTATCCAGAGCGACTTACAGTTAGTGAGTGCATACATCATTTTTTATACTGGCCCCCCATGGGAATCGAACCCACAACCCTGGCGTTGCAAACGCCATGCTCTACCAACTGAGCTGCATCCCTGCCGGTCATTCCCTCCCCTACCCTGGACGACGCTGAGCCAATTGTGCGCCGCCCCATGGGTCTCCCGGCCGGCTACGACAGAGCCTGGATTCGAACCAGGATCTCTAGTGGCACAGCTAGCACTGCGATGCAGTGCCTTAGACCACTGCGCCACTCGGGAGATATTGGGGTCAACCGAAGAACCCTTTTGGAACCCTTTTTTCTAAGAGTGTATGGAACAGTGGATTCTTACAATAACATACAGTATACTTCTATGCTTCCCACTTTCCACAGAATAAAGCTAAGACATAAATACTTTCAACTCTGCCTCCTGACTATTTTATGTTCTTTGGATGTGAATATTGAGTTAAAATAAAAAGGTCCATTATTCTTCCCTTGAGGCCACCTACATCCATCCAGTCAACCCTTTCTGCCTATCACGACCTATGCTCCCAACTGAAATGGCTCAATAGCTTTGTGTCCACTCAATTAAACAAATCTCACCAAGCAATAAAACAACTGTCATTTTTGTATTTTCTATTAATGAAAGGAAATCAAGCTCTCGTTCTCTGTGTGCATATGTTTCCGTGACAACACAACATGAGTACACACAAGCACACAACAGCTATATTGTAACTGCACTTGTGATACACTTAGTAATGGGGTCAGCAGTATCTGATAAATATGACACTTAATCCCTGCCAAGCTATCAATGTAAATATTTAACCCGCCCAGTTCTGCGGTCCGCAGCGAGGGGTACTTGTTTTTTTGCCCTTTTGTCCGAAAGTAGTTCAGATGGTGATCCAGCAGCCAATAGGAGTCGGGGAGAAAGCTGTACCACCCTAATAGTACAGTAGTTAAATAGCACTCAGAAATATAAGTTTTTCCACTCAGTTGTGGTGTAAAGGTCTGCCTTCAAGATGGACGAGGATAGAGGGAAAGCAACCGATCAAATGAAGCTATGGAAAGAGGGCCGAAGATCTCAGGTTTGTCCTTTTCTATGCTTAGTTTGTGTTTGTGGTGTGCAAATCTGTTTAGAAATGGGTGAGAGATCATGCAAGGGTCGCATTCTGCCTCCCGGACTACTTAGCTATAATGCTAATGTTAGGTAGCTAATTAGCTACACATTACTGAACCATGGTACTGTTCAATTCCACAACCAAATAATGCACATTTGTATTTGAATTGTGTCCGTTTTTGATCGTGCAGGAATTGTTAGCTGGCTGCTACCTACAGCTAACGTTAGTCTATTACTGCTTATTAGCTAGCTAGCTTGCACATGCAGTTGGTCGTCACTAGCTGCTATACCCACAATCACAAAGTCATAAACCCCGGCCATTTCTACCATTTTCTTCTTAACTAGTGGAAACCCTTGCAGCTCGAGCTTTCTTGACATTTGTAGAATAGAATTCCAAAATAATTACAAGGTTAACTAGGGTTTACTACCATACTCTTGTGACAATGTAATGTATTGAATTAACAGAACTGCAGAGTAGCTATTTGTTTTGATTAACTAACTAACGTCAGATAGCTACCCAATTAAATGCCAAGAAGAAGTTGATTGCTTGTGTTTATTTTGCTGGTTTAACGTGAAAACATTACAAGATGAGAATAGAATAATCCGTGACTCTTTGCAATAACTGGATGATATGGACCTTGATTTGTTGGGATAGGAAATGTAGCGAGGTCATTGTCTTGCTATAGTTTAGCCTGGACTTTAGCCATGTCAACTCATGGTTATCTAATCATTGGTGCGCAGGAAGGGTAGGCTTAATGGGTCAACATTAAGCAAGATTGCAAGTAAACAAGGCGAAACGATAAATGTCAACTATTTAAGTGGCTTTTAGACTATTATGTAATGCACATATTGAATTGGAGCAATTGCATAATGAAGCTGATTTATGATCATTCAAAGTACAAAAGGCTAGACATGTATAATGTCAGAATTGTACCTATGTCACACATACCTAATGGAACCATTGAGTCTTGTGCCCAGGCGATTAAGTGTCAGGTGCACAAAGTATGACTAATGACTGTGTAAATAAAAAGTGTGTAGTGAAATGTCTTATGTATGATGTCTGTCATTGCTTCCCCTTCAGAGGCCAGAGAATCTGACCACTGGTGCTGGTCACCCAATAGGGGACAAGCTGAATATAATAACAGCGGGTCCCCGGGGGCCCCTCCTAGTGCAGGACACCCCGTTCATAGACGAGATGGCCCACTTCGACCGCGAGCGCATCCCAGAGAGGGTGGTGCACGCCAAGGGAGGCGGTGGGTGTCCAGCACTACCAATTAATTTAACAGACAGACACTGTACCCTGTAGCTCAGTTGGTAGAGCATGGCGCTTGCAACGCCAGGGTTGTGGGTTCGTTTCCCACGGGGGGCCAGTATGAAAATGTATGCACTCACTAACTGTAAGTCGCTCTGGAAAAGAGCGTCTGCTAAATGACTAAAATTTAAAAAATAATAATAAACAGTGAGCTCCAAAAGTATTGGGACAGTGACATTTTGTTTTGTACTCCCACACTTTGGATTTGAAATGATGCAATGACTATGAGGTTAAAGTGCAGACTGTCAGCTTTAATTTGAGGGTATTTCTGTCCATACCGGGTGAACCGTTTAGAAATGACAGCACTTTTTGTAAATGGTTGCCCCATTTTAGGGGACCAAAAGTATTGGGACAAATTCACTTATACGTATTGTATATGTTTATTTGACTACTTTAATATATGTATTAAAGTAGTCAAAAGTTTAGTATTTGGTCACATATTCTTAGCACGCAGTGATTACATCAACCTAGTGACTACAAAGGTGTTGGGATGCATTTTCTATTTGTTTTGGTTGTGTTTCATATAATCTTGTGCCCAATAGAAATAAATGGTAAATAATGTATTGTGCCATTTTGGAGACACTTTTATTGTAAATAAGAATAGAATATGTTTCTAAACACGTCTACATAATCCTGACTGAATTGTGAATAATGATGGGTGAGAAAGTTACAGAGAATATCATACCCCCAAGACATGCTAACCTCTCACCATTACAGTAACAGGGGAGGTTAGCATTTTGGGGGGGATGATATTTATGCCTCTGTAACTTTCTCACTCATCATTATTCACAATTATCGGGTAATCATGGTAGCATCCACATTAATATAGAAGTGTTTAGAAACATATTCTATTCTTATTTAAAATAAAAGTGACTCCAAAATGACACAATACATTATTTACCATTAATTTCTATTGGGCACAAAATAATCTGAAACAAACAGCAAATGCATCCAACAAGTTTGTGGAGTCACAAGCTTGATGTAATCATTGCGTGCTAGGAATATGGGACTAAATACTTAATTTTTGACTATTTTAATACATGTATAAGTGAATTTGTCCCAATACTTTTGGTCCCCTAAAATGGGGGGGACTATGTACAAAGAGTGCTGTCATTGCTAAATGGTTCACCCGATATGGATGAAAATACTCTCAAATTAAAGCTGACAGTCTGCATCATTTCAAATCCAACATGCTGGAGTACAGAGCCAAAACAACACAATTATCAGTCCCAATACTTTTGGAGCTCACTGTATTTGTCAGAAACTGTTTGAAGACAGGCTGAAATGACAGAGCTGGACAGTCAGTTAGACGCCACTAGATTTATTCTTCAGAGTGGACCCTCACAAAGTAATGGTATAGGGGAAACACTTCCCCAGACAGGCCTATCACATTTGAAGTAAACATACTAGAAAGTGTTGGCCTACTTCTGTAAACTACCAACTGTAAACTGCTCTCTAGTCTACTCGGGGCAGAATATTATAGGACCATGCTTGATCATGTGACGGTGTGTGTTGTTGGCCCACTCTACAGAAGTGTAAAGTGCACTATGTGTATGACTTTATAATTAGGTGTTTACTCACTAACTAGCCAACTAGCTAGATGTATACACAGTAACTGACAATGTTCTGCCTCTTCATCCACAGGTGCTTTTGGGTACTTTGAGGTGACACATGACATCTCTCGCTACTGCAAGGCCAAGGTGTTTGAGCATGTGGGCAAGACCACACCTATCGCCATTCGCTTCTCCACCGTGGGTAAGACATTAGCCTACATTACATAATTTATTTATTTTGCCTATTTTCTCAGAACATACTTGGTAAAATAGTATTTTGAGGCTTCTCACTATGGCTTTTCTATAAAACTGCTACAAACACATTTACACAGTTGCTTTTGTTTCCCTAAGGACATGCATAAAGAAACACTATGAGAATTGCTAGCTCCCAATTCTACTACTGCTACTGTAGAGGAAATGACTAAGAGCATGCTTGTCTGCAAAAGCAATGTTTGCCGATACCAGAAGAATCCTGGACAGAGTCAGGTAGCCTAGCAGTTAAGAGCATTGGGCCAGTAACCAAAAGGTTGCTGGTTCGAATACCGAGCCGACTAGGTGAAAAAAATCTCCCGACGTGCTCTTGAGCAAGGCACTAATTACTCCTGTAAATATAAAATGTAATATATACACTAGATGACTGACAGGGGCACTGTCTCTGAAGCCAATGCATCTCCATCTTGGCGTTTCCCCACCATTGTAAAAAAAATATATATTTGGAAGCTATAGAAATGCATTTATTAATGTCTAAATTTGTTTTTGTGACATTTGGTCTATATAACATTCAAATATATATTATATTAATAAATAAAATGGACCTTTGATGTTATGGGGCTATTTTGCTTCCACTGGTCCTGGGGCTCTTGTTAAGGTCAACGATATCATGAACTTTACCCAGTACAAGGATGTTTTTGCCAAAAACCTGGTTGCCTCTGCCAGGAGGCTGAAACTTGGCCGAAAGTGGATCTTCCAGCAAGACAATAACCTCAAGCACACATCAAAATCTACAAAGAAAAGGTTAATTGGCCACAAAATCAACATTTTGCAATGGCCATCTAAGTCCGGAATAGAAACCCATTGAAAACCTGTGGTTTGAATTGAAGAGGGCAGTCTATAAACGCAGACGAAGGATATCAAGGATCTGTAAGGATTCTGTATGGAGGAATGGTCTAAGATCCTTCCCAATGTGTTCTCCAACTTGTAAAACATTTTAGAAAAAGGCTCAGTGCCGTTATCCTCGTATTTGTATAAAATAATACAATTTCCCAATTTTTGGGGATCATACAATATAGCTCAGTATTTTAATTAATGTATACAGCCATTTTCGCACATCTTTATCAAGGGTGTCTCTAATTTCGGACCCCACTGTACATCATCAATACATCATTGAATAAATACCAGAAAATACACAATGTCATATTATTATTTTTTTCCTAATGTCTTGTGTTTAAACTGTGAGTTGCTTATCATCCTATTTTGTCTCGAACTCATGTAGCTGGGGAATCTGGCTCAGCAGACACAGTGCGAGACCCACGTGGCTTTGCAGTCAAGTTCTACACTGACGAGGGCAACTGGGACCTTACTGGCAACAACACCCCCATATTCTTTATCAGGGATGCCATGCTGGTGAGTTCAGACACGTTTGAGTCAAGATTGCGCCTGGGTGTGCCTTGTCAAGATTCAGTCTTTGTCTCATGACATGGAAGACAAGGAGTGGAATGTTAGCTAAACAGACTGGCAACCAGGTTAATACATTAGTTCATCTCCCCGTATGATATTAAATACCATTACACATCTCTCTGATTTCACTTTGTTTGTGCAGTTCCCATCCTTCGTCCACTCTCAGAAGCGCAACCCCCAGACTCACCTGAAGGACCCAGACATGGTGTGGGACTTCTGGAGCCTGCGGCCTGAGTGTATGCATCAGGTGCTGTATCTGCTCCTCTCTACCCGCCACCAAACCTTTACACGTGCACGCACAAAAGTTAAAATCAGAAAATGCGGCAGGTAGCTTAGTGGGTAAGAGCGTTGTGCCAGTAACCGAAAGGTCGCTGTTCTAATCCCCGAGCCGACTAGGTGAAAAATCTGTCTGTGCCCTTAAGCAAGGCACTTAACCCTAATTGCTCATGTAAGTCGCTCTGGATAAGAGCGTCTGCTAAATGACTAAAAATGTAAAAATGTATTTTCTGATTTCACCCCACACTAAGCCAAATTCTCGTAAGAACATGTCATTAACAAATTCAAAGCTATGCCACTATATCTAGAAATGGTGGTTGCTGCATTAGTTTAAATAGATGATTGTATCATTCTTCTACATACATATGTTTTTATATCTTATAAAAGTTCAATTGCTTATGACTGAATATGTGCCTTTGTTCATCATTTTGTCTTAATCTCTGTGAAGGTGTCGTTCCTGTTCAGTGACCGTGGTCTGCCTGATGGCTTCCGCCACATGAACGGCTACGGATCCCACACCTTCAAGCTGGTCAATGCCGAGGGTCAGCCAGTCTACTGCAAGTTCCACCACAAGGTCAGAGCACAAACTAAAAATGATGTTGTGAACAGGATAGTACAGGACTAGTGAAATGTGCTACACTTACATGGATATAGGAGTCGACTATACTTAATTAACTGAAGGATGAAGAGAGTAATGGTGGGTAAAGAAGGATGGGTCCATAGTAACCCATAGCATCCTTCCTCTGCCCTCCTCTCAGACCAACCAGGGTATCAAGAACATGAAACCTGAGGACGCCGAGCGCCTGGCCTCCACCGACCCGGACTACGCCATCCGAGACCTTTACACCTCCATCGCCAACGGCAATTTCCCCTCCTGGTCATTCTACATCCAGGTCATGACTTTTGACCAGGCTGAGAAGTTCCAGTGGAACCCCTTTGACCTGACCAAGGTACCATAGAGAGACAATTCTAATGCTCATAATCTTCTATTAATTTATGTATTAGCAGCGCTACCAGCTGAGCTACAGAGGACCACAATTATGTGGGGACGCTAACCCCTTATAACATTTTATCAATACTTTACATTGGTTTTTAAAGAATGTGACAGAAATACCAGAAATGTCTTAGTATTCTACTTTGTTAGCCATTTAAACAAGATGTCCCAAAAATATTCTGAGTATCTAGACATTTGCACTACTCTGACTTTTCTACCAGAGAGGGGACTTACTCCACATAACCACTGAAAGATATGAAAGTGGTCTGAGATCTGTTATGGTATCATAGCATTTGTGAATGGTAGTATAATTGGCAACTGACTCAATAGCTCCAATTTAATCAGGATAATTATTAGGTGAAAATAGTACAGTATAGGGGGTCATGCATGCTTACATTTTCTATTTAAACAAATATTTGTCCTCAAAGAATGGCTAGAAATCTCTTGCACATCCGTGCACCTTGGTTGGCCTGAGAGGTAGCAACACTTCTCTTTTTCCTTAGGTGTGGTCTCACAAGGAGTACCCCCTCATTCCCGTGGGGAGGTTGGTGCTCAACAGAAACCCTGCCAACTACTTTGCTGAGATCGAGCAGCTGGCCTTTGACCCCAGCAACATGCCCCCTGGTATCGAGCCCAGCCCCGACAAGATGCTGCAGGGGCGTCTGTTCTCCTACCCAGACACACACCGCCACCGGCTGGGAACCAACTACCTGCAGCTGCCCGTCAACTGCCCCTTCAAAACCCGTGTGTCCAACTACCAGCGAGACGGGCCCATGTGCATGTTCGACAACCAGGCTGGCGCTCCCAACTACTTCCCCAACAGCTTCAGTGCTCCAGAGACCCAGCGGCAGAACGTGGAGACCAGGTTTAAGGTGTCCCAAGACGTGGGCCGCTACAACAGCGCTGACGACGATAATGTCACACAGGTAATGTATCTATGTAGAGCGCAGTGTGCACATACAGGTAACTGACAAAATAAAGGAAACACTTGAGTACATGACAGTTCTGGGGGCTCTGTTATGGGGTGGAGTGCATTTTTCTGGAATGGTTTAGGTCCACTCAACCCCTTAGAGGGCAAGGTAAACGGCAGTAAACACACAGCCATACTGAGTGATCACCTTCAACCTATGGTGAATCATTTCTATCCTGATGGGAGTGGTTTCTTCCAGGATGGCAATGCCCCCATTCACAGGGCAAGAGTGGTCACTGAATGGTTTGATGAACATGAAAACAATGTAAACAATATGCCATGGCCGTCTCAGTCACCAGATCTCAACCCAATTTAACACTTATGGAAGATTCTGGAACGGTGCCTGAGACACCGTTTTCCATCAACAGAACACCAAATTATGGAATTTCTTGTGGAAGAAAGGTGTCGCATCTCTCCAATAGAGAATCTATGCCAAGGCACATTGAAGCTTTACTGATGGATCGTGGGGGCCCAAGGCCCTATTAAGACACTTTTTATGTTGGGTGTGTCCTTTATTTTGGCAGTTACTTGTTTGTAGGGAATATTGGTCAAGTTATTACTTAACATTATTAATTCATCTCTAAGGACAAATTAATTAGGGGCCCAGTCTGTTATTGGACAAACATGGTATTTTAAGAAGACCTGACTTATCTTAACAATAACATTATAAGACAGAAATTAGAATAATAGTAATATTTTATTTATCTAAAGGTATATCTGATGAGCCTAATATCAGATTCATGAATTCATACTATTTTCAAGAGCTTGTTTTGTATTAGAGAAACCCATAACAACAGGTAAAATACAGAAGTTGAATAATAAAAAGAGTACAAATCTATCAATTGATCAATGGTTACAGCAGTAATGATAATAATGGTATCAAATCGATACAGGAGAATGATTAATGAAGTAATTTGGTTATCAGCAAACTACTAGAGAATTATATTCTCAATTTGGATAGAACAATGTTTACACATTCAAGACTATACTTAAAGGGTAGGTAGCATAAACATAACCACATGTAACATGGATTTGCATTAGTATATGCATCAAATGTCCCAATGCAAAGTTACACCTCACTTTTCTATTTCTGAAATTATTACATTAAACTGATCAGAATGCCCAAATCATGCCGGGGGAAAAAAGTGTGCCGTGTAACATAATATGGAGGACTTGCAAGCCCGGCTATTCCCTATAATGTAAACTCCAAATTAAACCAAATAATTTGCACTCGTGACTAATAGCCCTACTAGCCTGCTAATGTTACAGGACTGCATGAGTCAGCCGGTTGCTATCAACAACTAGCTTACAGTTACATTTAGGGCTGTCCCCGACCAAAAAAAATAGTAGTCTGTTCTTTCGACCAATCGATTGGTCAAAATTTTAAAACCTGTATTTTTCCATATAGACACAACCTATGTGTTTGAATAAAGTCAACTATATGCATTGAGCTTGTCTGATGCTTTAAACTCAGTTTGATGAAATAAGACACAAATTACTCGAGGGATCCAGAGATCAAGGTAAACAGAAGAAGAAAAAAAGCCATATCTCAGACTGCCCATCTTAATCTTTTCCTTTTTATTGGCCAGTCTGAGATATGGCTTTTTCTTTGCAACTCTGCCTAGAAGGTCAGCATCCCGGAGTCGCCTCTTCACTGTTGACGTTGAGACTGGTGTTTTGCGGGTACTATTTAATGAAGCTGCCAGTTGAGGACCTGTGAGGCGTCTTTCTCAAACTAGACACTCTAATGTATTTGTCCTCTTGCTCAGTTGTGCACCGGGGCCTCACACTCCTCTTTCTATTCTGATTAGAGCCAGTTTGCGCTGTTCTGTGAAGGGAGTAGTACACAGCGTTGTACGAGATCTTCAGTTTCTTGGCAATTTCTCGCATGGAATAGCCATAATTTCGCAGAACAATAATAGACTGACGAGTTTCAGAAGAAAGTTATTTGTTTCTGGCCATTTTGAGCCTGTAATCAAACCCACAATTGCTGATGCTCCAGATACTCAACTAGTCTAAAGAAGGCCAGTTTTATTGCTTCCTTAATCAGCACAACAGTTTTCAGCTGTGCTAACATAATTGCAAAAGTGTTTTCTAATTATCAATTAGCCTTTTAAAGTGATAAACTTGGATTAGCAAACACAATGTGCCATTGGAACACAGGACTGACGGTTACTGATAATGGGCCTATGTACATATTCCATAAAAAATCTGCAGTTTCCAGCTACAATAGCCATTTACAACATTAACAATGTCTGCGCTGTGTTTCTGATCAATTTGATGTTATTTTAATGGACAAAAAAAAGATTTTCTTTCGAAAACAAGGACATTTCTAAGTGACCCCAAACTTTTGAACGGTAGTGTATGTACAGTACCAGTCAAAGGTTTGGACACACCTACTCATTCCAGGGTTTTTATTTATTTGTACTATTATCTACATTGTAGAATAATAGTGAAGACATCAAAACTATGAAATAACACATGGAATCATGTAGTAACCAAAAAAGTGTTAAACAAATCAAAATATAGTTTATATTTGAGATTCTTCAAAGTAGCCACCCTTTGCCTTGATGACAGCTTTGCTACTTTGAAGTTGGATCAGGTTAAGGTTTTTCTTCTTCTGGTTATCTAGATCTCTGGCGCCCTCTTGAGGCATCAAAATGTACGCTTAAAGTATCAGACAAGCTCAATGCATATAGTTCATTTTATTAAAACACAGCACTCGATTGGTCGAAAGAACAGACGACATTCGGTCAACCAATATTTTTTGGGGGTCGGGGACAGCCCTAGATCAACCAGATGCAAGCCCGTGATCCGCAATAGTTTGCTCGGCTTCAAGGGAGAAGGACAATTTATAAAAGGAACATACAACATACTTTTCACTAACCCCAACCTTTTACGAGGCTCATGTTTGATGTGCTGTCAGGAAATGTGTTTTAGATTACATCTTGATCCATTGTTGAATGCGTAGGCCTTCTTTCTTAGAAAAAGGCTTGCCACTTAAAAGTTAGTCGATCTGGACTTTATTACCCCGTCATATACTGGAGCAAAGAGCATTCCAGCTCTGGCTCTTCCAGGATGTGTAGATTGGGGCCATATCCTGGCCCTGCTGGTCAAGCCTGGCACTTGAAAAGGGGCTCCTACTGGCCACTGGGTTCAATCAGGGTTCCTGGTCGCAAGAGGTTGATAGGCCCCTGTCCAGTAAAGAGGGTTGCGCTGCTGTGACGTGAGGGTGAATTCCTACACATAGAGATCTGTGTGCACTGCCAGGCACAATGATGATACGCTCTATATAGAACTCTAAATCTCCTTTTTAAGCAATGCTACTTTTTTTCTGTGTTCAAATGTTTATAAAGGCTTTGTGAGTAATTATAAATAAAAAATCCCTACTATCTATAATGCTTATCATGCTTACAAATGTTTATAAATGATTACAAATAATGAAATATTATTTATTGATAGTTTATTAATGCTTATTCATGTCTTGGTTTGTGTGTGTGACCAGTTGCTTGACCTGTGTGTGTGTGTGTGTGTGTATTGCAGGTGCGTACCTTCTTCACTGAGGTGCTGAACGAGGAGGAGCGCCAGAGGCTCTGTCAGAACATGGCTGGTGCCCTGAAGGGAGCCCAAGTCTTCATCCAGAAACGCTGGGTGAGTTCTTCTTCTCCTCCTCATCATCATAACCGTCATCATTATGATTGTCTAAGTCACCATTTTCATCATCATTGGGATCAGCAATCATGTTATATTTATATATCTTCATGTTTCTTATCACAATCATCATCATTACTATTCAAATCAAACTCTCCTCCACCACACTGTTATCGGAAAGTATTCACACCCCTTGACTTTTTTCAAATTTTGTTGTTACAAAGTGGGATTAAAATTGATTTGTCCTTTTTTGTCAACGATCTACACAAAATACTCTGTCAAAGTGGAAGAAAAATTCAAACATTTGTATAAAACAAATATATATGAAAAATAAAACCCCAATATATCTTGATTTACATATGTATTGAACCCCCTGAGTCAATACATGTTATAATCACCTTTGGCAGCGATTACAGCTGTGAGTCTTTCTGTGTAAATCTCTAATAAGAGCTTTCCACACCTGGATTGTGCAACATTTGCCCATGTATTCTTTGCAAAGTTCTTCAAGATCTGCCAAATTGGTTGTTGGTCATGCATGGCTAGACAACCATTTTCAGGTCTTGCCATAGATTTTCAAGCAGATTTAAGTCAAAACTGTAACTCGGCCACTCAGGAACATTCACTGTCTTCTTGGTACTGTAAGCAACTCCTGTGTAGATTTGGCCTTGTTTTAGGTTATTGTCCTGCTGAAAGCTGAATTCATCTCCCAGTGTCTGGTGGAAAGCAGACTGAACCAGGTTTTCCTCTAGGAGTTTGCCTGTGCTTAGTTTCATTCCGTTTCTTTTTAATCCTGAAACTCCCCAGTCCTTAACGATTACAAGCATACCCATAACATGTTGCAGCCACCACTATGCTTGAAAATATGGAGAGTGGTACTCAGTAATGTGTTTTATTGGATTTGCCTCAAACATAACACTTTGTATTCAGGACAAAAGGTTAATTGCTTTTTTTGCAGTATTACTTTAGTGCCTTGTTGCAAACAGGATGCATGTGTTGGAATATTTAATTTCTTACAGGCTTCCGTTTCCCTCTGTCAATAAGATTAGTATTGTGGAGTAACTACAATGTTGTTGATCCATACTTGGTTTTCTGCTATCACAGCCATTAAACTCTGTAACGGTTTTAAAGTCGACATTGGCCTCATGGTGAAATCCCTGAGCGGTTTCCTTCTTCTCTGTCAACTGAGTTAGGAAGGACGCCTGTATCTTTGTAGTGACTGGGTGGATTGATACACCATCCAAAGTGTAATTAATAACTTCACCATGCTCAAAGGGATATTCAATGTCTGCTTTTTTTTTACCCATCTGCCAATAGGTGCCCTTCTTTGCGAGGCATTGAAAAACCTCCCTGGTCTTTGGTTGAAATTCACTGCTCGACTGAGGGACCATACAGATAGTTTTATGTGTGGGGTACAGAGATGAGGTAGTCATTAAAAACTCATGTTAAACAATATTATTGCACAGAGTGATCATCAGGCATCATCTTCCTCACTACAACGAAGGTTATCTTTGCAATGCAATGTTGTATAATGTATCTATTTTACTGGCATCGCTATCAACACTGTTCTGACCCTCTCTCTCTGCTCTTACGCCCTGTTATTCCAGATTCAGAACCTGATGGCTGTGCATGCAGACTATGGAAACGGGGTTCAGGCCCTACTCAACAACGCTGAACCCACGAAGGTAAGTCCATTCATTATTGTCAATGGACACTAAAGCTTATGTCAATTTAAAAGGGTCTTTGCCTATTTCAATCAAAGTATAGTCCAAATAGGAAAAGCACTCGCATATCTGAGACGGCTCGTTGCAGATGCGTGGGAATAATTGGATGGAAATATTTGGGGGAAAAAAAAGATCCAAGTATAGTCAAATCATTTACATGAGCAGTTTTAGGTATATTGCAGATCCTTCATGAAAATCAATAGTTGCACACATGAACTAAAGTCTTTTTTTTTCTTGTTCTTTTTAATGCAGGTAGAACTTTTTGTTGACCTTTTGTCTTATTCCTTTCCATTTAGTATGTATTTGTGTTGTAACTGTTTCTCTCAGGACCTCTCGTAAACAAGATTGTGTTTTTTTCTGGTTTATATCCACAAATCTATTTTCTCATTCTCTCCCTTTGTCTCCTTCCCTCCTCCTCTCTACCAGGACACTGTGAGAGTGTACACCCGTGGAGGTGCCTCTGCCATCGCTGCCTCCTCCAAGATGTGATGCCTTAACTTCCACCTGGGGGCAGTTCCACCTGTTGCGCTTACCATCCACTATAGAAGATCGTACTACCAACCGTCCGTAAATGCTATAGATAATTAAATGGCAAACTATCATGATTTATTTCGTAATTCCTCAGGCTACTTACTGCACAGATGACTAGAGTCAGTTCTTACATGTAGTTTCCTGCCCATTTTGCCTAAGTTCACACAGAAATGAATATAGTCAGACTGCAGCCCTATGGGAGAAGATCTGACCCCACATCAATCAAATACACATATGCTATCTGAAAAGCCATGCATTTATTCAGTTGTTTATAGTATAATTTTCATTCCATTGTCAGTATAGTGTTTCATCTCTTTCCCAATTACTTATTGTGTATGTGTCCATGCCTCATGTATGCCCTGATAGTTAGCTTAATAAACAGGTATGTGTTTACTAGCCTATATCCTAGTTCAAATAAGATTCAGAATTATTTTACAGTATGTAGCAGTTTAAACTTCTGAGTTCTCTTCAAGCTTCTGAGTTCTCTTCAAAAAAAATTCAGTGCTTAGGCCTACACCATATTTCTTGGTTATATTAGAAATGGTTTCAGGCCATCGATCAGTGTGATTAAGTCATCGTCCTCGCAGCCAAACCAACACAGCAGTGCCTTTTGGGTTAGACACAAATCCCTAACACCATGGCAGGATCAGGGCTTTGCCTAGACTCGCTATAAAACAAAATGGTCATGTACTAAATGTTTAGTGTATATTAGTGTTGATTTGTGTAGAGACTCTGTACCAGAATGAATCACTGAAGAGTTGTAGTTTGGTTGAGTTAGGGTTGGGGAATTAAGAACCACCACTGTTTCCTGTACAGGAAACGTAGTCCATCTCTTCTCACAAGCCTCCAGACTCGATTGCTATGTTGCAGCTTATCACTGTTAGTGTTTCGGTGTTAGGTAGCCTTCCCGCTCATATCGCCCGTCTGAAGAGAAGTAATTTGTTATATTAACATGAAATTGTGAACAGCTTTGAACCACAAAATGAGATGCTACTAAATCAAAAGGTTAGTGGTCCTCTGTAGCTCAATTGGTAGAGCATGGTGCTTGTAACGCCAGGGTAGTGGGTTCGATCCCCGGGACCACCCATATGTAAAAATGTATGCACACATGACTGTAAGTCGCTTTGGATAAAAGCGTCTGCTGAATGGCATATTTATTTTTTTAAAGGTAATGTGTGTCTGGTTTAAAGAAGGCCTATCTTACCTCCAGGTTATGCAGGCTTTTGTTATAGCCCAGGACTATACCTGATTCTACATATCATGCCCTTGATTAGTTGATAGAGGAGTGTTACTAGGCTGGAATAAAAGCCTGCACACCCTGTTGGTCTCCAGGACCAGGATTGAATACATTGAGAATTTTTATAGGGTTGTCATCTGTGCTGCTGTTCAAGCTGTGAATGGTGGTTTGTCCTTTGGAGGTCCCAGCATTTCAACAATATATTCAGGTCCATTAGAAGATTTACAAATGCAAACAGACACAGGAGAGTAGTTTAAGACTTTAAAATAAGCATACCAGACACTCAACAGACAGCGCTAAGGGTAAACACTTTGACAATGACTGATTTCAACTGTACAAAACATTTAAGCCAGGTTCATACTTTGTTCCCATCAATTCATTTTCAACTATAGGCCTACATTGTCTGAATAGTGAGTAGGTAGCTAGCTATTTCTTCACACAGTGTAACCAGTTGATAATATGTTATAGGTCATGTGGGGGAATGAGTTAGCTTTATTATGTTGTATATTTCCACACTTTGCTTTATAATGTACTTGTTTAAACTATCAATTAAACATAACATCTCAATTGAAGCCATGGTATCAGACTTTTATTTGATTTACATATATATATATATATACTGTGATGTCACGAGAGGCTGTGTCCTGGAGGGACGTTACATCCCCCTGAGGTGGCTGCAAACCCAGACAGCTATGGCTCCATCTGCTGGTATGGTCGGGAACTCCACCCCTCTATGGCCAATCTTCCCACGCAGCTGAAACAGATCAGGAGCTGATGAGCTGGAGGTTTTTGAAGGGAAGAGACACTGAGAATGAGTGTGTGGGTTGTGAAGTAACACAGTCTCCAAGCTGGGCTCGCTGGAGGACAAGAGTGCTGCACGTCCACTTCCATGAGGAATATAAGGATTTGGAGATACTTACCTTTGGGAAATACTCACCTTTGGATATATGCACCTGTGGAAATACGTGTGGGCTCTGGGAAGAAGAGAATTGTGTTATAATTTCGTTAGTTGCCGAAGACCTTTAATAAAAATCCTTGTTTTGGTTGAACCTGGACTCCTTGCACTACTTGGGCAACCCCGCTGGAAGCGGTAGCCTCTCGTGGCATCACAATACATACAGTGGGGAGAACAAGTATTTGGTACACTGCCGATTTTGCAGGTTTTCCTACTTACAAAGCATGTAGAGGTCTGTAATTTTTATCATAGGTACACTTCAACTGTGAGATGGAATCTAAAATAAAAATCCTGAAAATCACATTTGTATGATTTTTAAGTAATTAATTTGCATTTTATTGCATGACATCAGTATTTGATACATCAGAAAAGCAGAACTTAATATTTGGTACAGAAACCTTTGTTTGCAATTACAGAGATCATACGTTTCCTGTAGGTCTTGACCAGGTTTGCACACACTGCAGCAGGGATTTTGGCCCACTCCTCCATACAGACCTTCTCCAGATCCTTCAGGTTTCGGGGCTGTCGCTGGGCAATACAGACTTTCAGCTCCCTCCAAAGATTTTCTATTGGGTTCAGGTCTGGAGACTGGCTAGGCCACTCCAGGACCTTGAGATGCTTCTTACGGAGCCACTCCTTAGTTGCCCTGGCTTTGTGTTTTGGGTCGTTGTCATGCTGGAAGACCCGGCCACGACCCATCTTCAATGCTCTTACTGAGGGAAGGAGGTTGTTGGCCAAGATCTCGCGATACATGGCCCCATCCATCCTCCCCTCAATACGGTGCAGTCGTCCTGTCCGAGGTGAGATCTTGCATGGAGCCCCAGACCGAGGGTGATTGACCGTCATCTTGAACTTCTTCCATTTTCTAATAATTGCGCCAACAGTTGTTGCCTTCTCACCAAGCTGCTTGCCTATTGTCCTGTAGCCCATCCCAGCCTTGTGCAGGTCTACAATTTTATCCCTGATGTCCTTACACAGCTCTCTGGTCTTGGCCATTGTGGAGAGGTTGGAGTCTGTTTGATTGAGTGTGTGGACAGGTGTCCTTTTATACAGGTAACGAGTTCAAACAGGTGCAGTTAATACAGATAATGAGTGGAGAACAGGAGGGCTTCTTAAAGAAAAACTAACAGGTCTGTGAGAGCCGGAATTCTTACTGGTTGGTAGGTGATCAAATACTTATGTCATGCAATAAAATGCAAATGAATTACTTAAAAATCATACAATGTGATTTTCTGGATTTTTGTTTAGATTCCATCTCTCACAGTTGAAGTGTACCTATGATAAAAATTACAGACCTCTACATGCTTTGTAAGTAGGAAAACCTGCAAAATCGGCAGTGTATCAAATACTTGTTCTCCCCACTGTATATATATATATTTGAAACATAATTTCAAATACTTTATCTGTGCCTGTTTGAGCTTTCCTAGCCTAACGTAGCAGGAGTAAAAATAGCTTGCCTGCCATCTGGTTTAATACACCAATAGAAATGTCCCAACCCTGTAACCCAGGCCCGTCTGGCACTCCACGCAGACTCAAGCAAACACTCAAATTTGAAAGGAATTTTCAAGTATTTTGAACCCAGGTCTGCATGCTATACAGTGCCTTTGGAAAGTATTCAGACCCCTTGACTTTTTCCACATTTTGTTAGGTTAAAGCCTTATTCTAAAATTGATTAAATGTTTTTTTTTCTCTCATGAATCTGCAAACAATAACCCATAATGTCAAAGCAAAAACAGGATTTTAGAATTTATATAAAAAAAATAAAAAATGAAATATCACATTTACATAGGTATTCAGACCCTTTACTCAGTACTTTGTTGAAGCACCTTTTGGCAGCGATTACAGCCTTGAGTTTTCTTTGGTATGACGTTGCAAACTTGGCACACCTGTATTTGGGGAGTTTCTCCCATTCTTCTCTGCAGATCCTCTCAAGCTCTGTCAGGTTGGATGGGGAGCGTTGCTGCACAGTTATTTTCAGGTCTCTCCAGAGATGTTAAATCAGATTCAAGTCCGGGCTCTGGCTGGACCACTCAAGGACATTCAGAGACTTATCCTTAAGCCACTCCTGCATTGTCTTGGCTGTGTGCTTAGGGTCGTTGTCCTGTTGGAAGGTGAACCTTTGCCCCAGTCTGTGGTACTGAGCACTCTGGAGCAGGTTTTCATCAAGGATCGCTCTGTACTTTGCTCCGTTCATCTTTGCCTCGATCCTGATTAGTCTCCCAGTCCCTGCTGCTGAAAAACATCCCCACAGCATGATGCTGCCACCACCATGCTTCACCGTAGGGATGGTGCCAGCTTTCCTCCAGAGTTGACGCTTGGCATTCAGGCAAAAGAGTTCAGTCTTGGTTTCATCAGACCAGAGAATCTTGTTTCTCATGGACTGAGAGTCTTTAGGTGCCTTTTGGCAAACTCCAAGCGGGCTGTCATGTTCCTTTTACTGAGGAGTGGCTTCTGTCTGGCCACTTTACCATAAAGCCCTGATTGATGGAGTGCTGCAGAGATGGTTGTCCTTCTGGAAGGTTCTCCCATCTCCACAGAGGAACTCTAGAGCTCTGTCAGGGTGACCATTGGGTTCTTGGTCACCTCCCTGACCAAGGCCCTTCTCCCCCGATTGCTCAGTTTGGCCGGGGGACCAGCTCTAGGAAGTCTTGGTGGTTCCAAACTTCTTCCATTTAAGAATGATGGAGGTCACTGTGTTCTTGGGGACCTTCAATGCTGCAGAAATGTTTTGGTACCCTTCCCCAGATCTGTGACTCAACACAATCCTGTCTCTGAGCTCTACGGACAATTCCTTTGACCTCATGGCTTGGTTTTTGCTCTGACATGCACTGTCAACTGTGGGACCTTTATATAGACAGGTGTATGCCTTTCCAAATCATGTCCAATCAATAGATTTTTTTTTCTTCTCCACAGGTGGACTCTAAAATCTTGTTTTCACTTTTTCATTATGGGGTATTGTGTGTGTAGATTGCTGAGGATTTTTTTTTCTTAATCCATTTTAGAATAAGGCTAATGTAACAATGTGGAAAAAGTCAAGGGTCTGAATACTTTCCGAAGGCACTGTACATTTATGCAACATGTTGTGTAATTGTCCGAGGTGGTCGGCACCCCCAACCTCGGGCCAGATGGTTGTGGGTTCGCCGACCACCATGGACAAGCCCATTCTCCTAAACTGTTCCATTATAATTAAGCAATAAGGCCCGAGGGGTTGTGGTATATGGCCAATATACCACGGTTAAGGGCTGTTCTTAAACACAACAAAACGCAGAGTGCCTGGGCCCAGCCCTTAGCTGTGGTATATTGGCCATATATCACAAACCCCCGGTTACCAAACTGGTTAACCACATAATTAGAGCAGTAAAAATACATATTTTGTCATACCCATGGTATGTGGTCTGCTTTCAGGGCTAGAAACACCCAGTTTAGAACTAAGCAATAAGGCCCGAGGGGGTGTGGAATATGGGCAATATACCACGGCTTAGGGCTGTTCTTAAGCACGATGCAACATGGAGTGCCAGGATACAGCCCTTAGCTGTTGTATATTGGCAATATACCACAAACCCCAGAGTTGCCTTATTGCTATTATAAACTGGTTACCAATGTACAGTGGGGAAAAAAAGTATTTAGTCAGCCACCAATTGTGGAAGTTCTCCCACTTAAAAAGATCAGAGAGGCCTGTAATTTTCATCATAGGTACACGTCAACTATGACAGACAAAATGAGAAAAAAAATCCAGAAAATCACATTGTAGGATTTTTTATGAATTTATTTGCAAATGATGGTGGAAAATAAGTATTTGGTCAATAACAAAAGTTTCTCAATACTTTGTTATATACCCTTTGTTGGCAATGACACAGGTCAAACGTTTTCTGTAAGTCTTCACAAGGTTTTCACACACTGTTGCTGGTATTTTGGCCCATTCCTCCATGCTGATCTCCTCTAGAGCAGTGATGTTTTGGGGCTGTCGCTGGACAACACGGACTTTCAACTCCCTCCAAAGATTTTTTATGGGGTTGAGATCTGGAGACTGGCTAGGACACTCCAGGACCTTGAAATGCTTCTTACGAAGCCACTCCTTCGTTGCCCGGGCGGTGTGTTTGGGATCATTGTCATGCTGAAAGACCCAGCCACGTTTCATCTTCAATGCCCTTGCTGATGGAAGGAGGTTTTCACTCAAAATCTCACGATACATGGCCCCATTCATTCTTTCCTTTACACGGATCAGTCGTCCTGGTCCCTTTGCAGAAAAACAGCCCCAAAGCATGATGTTTCCACCCCCATGCTTCACAGTAGGTATGGTGTTCTTTGGATGCAACTCAGCATTCTTTGTCCTCCAAACACGACCGAGTTGAGTTTTTACCAAAAAGTTCTATTTTGGTTTCATCTGACCATATGACATTCTCCCAATCCTCTTCTGGATCATCCAAATGCACTCTAGCAAACTTCAGACGGGCCTGGACATGTACTGGCTTAAGCAGGGGGACACGTCTGGCACTGCAGGATTTGAGTCCCTGGCGGTGTAGTGTGTTACTGATGGTAGGCTTTGTTACTTTGGTCCCAGCTCTCTGCAGGTCATTCACTAGGTCCCCCCGTGTGGTTCTGGGATTTTTGCTCACCGTTCTTGTGATCATTTTGACCCCACGGGGTGAGATCTTGCGTGGAGCCCCAGATCGAGGGAGATTATCAGTGGTCTTGTATGTCTTCCATTTCCTAATAATTGCTCCCACAGTTGATTTCTTCAAACCAAGCTGCTTACCTATTGCAGATTCAGTCTTCCCAGCCTGGTGCAGGTCTACAATTTTGTTTCTGGTGTCCTTTGACAGCTCTTTGGTCTTGGCCATAGTGGAGTTTGGAGTGTGACTGTTTGAGGTTGTGGACAGGTGTCTTTTATACTGATAACAAGTTCAAACAGGTGCCATTAATACAGGTAACGAGTGGAGGACAGAGGAGCCTCTTAAAGAAGAAGTTACAGGTATGTGAGAGCCAGAAATCTTGCTTGTTTGTAGGTGACCAAATACTTATTTTCCACCATAATTTGCAAATAAATTCATTAAAAATCCTACAATGTGATTTTCTGGATTTCTTTCTTCTCAATTTGTCTGTCATAGTTGACGTGTACCTATGATGAAAATTACAGGCCTCTCTCATCTTTTTAAGTGGGAGAACTTGCACAATTGGTGGCTGGCTAAATACTTTTTTTCCCCACTGTACATAATTAAAGCTGTAAAATTATTGTTTTGTCATACCCTTATACCACGGCTTTCAGCCAATCAACATTCAGGGCTCGAACCACCCAGTTTATAATATTTATTATATCACAGGCCCCTGTCACGTAGAATATATTTTGCATTTAGGAGATCTGACATTTATTAATATGATATCACTTAGCAAATGTTTTAATTGCTTGAGTTAATAAATAATAATTCATAACCATAACCTTGCCTTCATAGGAATGAAGGCAAGGTTATAGTTCACCCAATGAATGAATTATCAATTAATTAGTTAATCATTAATTCCATATTCTTGTCTGCGATGGTCGTTGAACTCTCAACCTTTTTGTCCCGTAGCACTGTGCGCTATCATCTAAATAGAATTGGGCTGTGCGGTCGATAGAGTGCTAGGCTCCGGCAGAAGATTCCGGGTTTGCCACCTACCATGGACAAGCTCGCTCTCATTATCTGTTTCATTACAAAAATGTATTGAAATTCTTGCATATGAAAATGATTAAAAGATAATTGATTTATTTCACATCATTACAATGGCATGTTTTTAGTTCACCTGGCATCTATGAAAAGGTCCACAATTGTTCAAGAGAGGGTATATTTGAAACAGGTGTTTATTTACTGAAATATGTGCACTTGCCCGGCTATTAAAAGGGACAGGCGGCTATTTCAGACCCTTGCTTTTAATTGTCGTTTTATGATACAAATAGCATTATGGTTTTAGGTGCCAAGGAATAGCCGCTTAGATCGGAGAGGAGGCAAAGCGTGCTTTAAGCTTTCCTGAATGACTGGGCCTGCTGGGAGCATAGGCCTATGTGGCCACATTATTATAGGACGACTTGGGAGAGTGATGATCCGCAACAGACAGCGCATCTCATTATCAGACTGGCCTGTTACTGTGCCTTTCTAGACCTTATAAACTGTAGAGAGTATACCCACAACTGATCCAAATGGAATGAAACATTCAAATCATAGGGCGTTTGGGCCTTTATTCAAATGACATTTTCACTGCAGTTTATAGCCTAGAGTAGAATGATGTACTCACTTGAAAACACTAATGCAATTGTTCATTGCATTGTGTTGTTGTAGGCTAGTCTAGGTAGTATAATTGTATTGTCCCTAAAGATCAATAGGGGAGCTTTTTGAGCTGCATGTATCATGTCTACACTGATCTTTCATGCGCAATGATGCACCGGGCCTCTCCGCTGCCTATCAGCTATTCCTCTATGTTCTTGTGGATTTATATAGATAATTGGTGCAGCTTTTAATTGTGTGGTAGGGTACTATGGGGCGAGACGCCCACTGGGGTAAGACGCTGTTTTTTTTAAACAGTTCCTCTTGCTGCTACTAGTCCTGATCAACTACAAATGTAATCTGTTTCATCAACATTTTTACAGTCATTCCATCAACACAATTTTGAGGTAAGTTGATCACATTTTGTCATTTAGAAAAAGTTGTAGATATAATCCAATGAAGTTAGATCCATTATTTTGTATATACATGTACGGAAGCCTTAAAATAAATCATCCACTTGTTTAGAGATAATTTTTTTAATTGTTTTTGAGTAAAGTAGTAATATGTTAGGTTTGTATGTTGGGGGCAAGATGCCCCCCCTCTGGTTGATCATGTGTTACTAGCTGTAATTTAGCAATGAAACTTACATTTACGTCATTTAGCAGACGCTCTTATCCAGAGCGACTTACAGTTAGTGCATACATTATAATTTTTTTCATACCCCCCCTTGGGAATCGAACCCACAACCCTGGCGTTGCAAACACCATGCTCTACCAACTGACCTACATCCCTGCCGGCCATTCCCTCCCCTACCCTGGACCAATTGTGCGCCGCCCCATAGGTATCCCGGTCGCGGCCGGCTACTACAGAGCCTGGATTCGAACCAGGATCTCTAGTGGCACAGCTAGCACTGCGATGCAGTGCCTTAGACCACTGCGCCACTCGGGAGACCTGTGAGATTAAGAGAGAAGGAAGAAAACAAAGGGAGAAAGAAAACTATGACACTGAAGAAATCTGTGGCACTGCTGAAAAAAGGTTGTTCCAGGTTCCAAAACCACAAGAAACACCCTAAAAGAAGGGGATGCAGAATGCTTGTTCAGTAATGAGCTCTTCTCTGTTAGCGGTGGGGACTGGATACCGTGTGAGCAGTGTCAGAGGTGGGCTCACGAGCTGTGTGTAACGGCTCTCATATGGCTCATCAACAAAGGACACAGTGCTGTTCTCTTTCACTGTTCATTCTGCTAATACATACACAACACTGTGTAAACTTCAGGACCACTGCAAACCCACCAAGCAATCTCCATCAAAGTTTAACAACTCTTTGGCTGGATGCTGCGTGATCATGTGCACATGTATTATATACACGGGATGCAGTTACTCAGATAATACAGCAGGTGGCTGCACAACTATACATACATATACATAACCTGGCTGCTTAATTATGACAAAATTAATAGAACTAAGGATGTCTATTTCAACCCTGTTACATATGCTCAGATTTAACTAGGGTGGGATTAATTTCCGACCTCTGTGTCAATAAAATAATCTCAGAAAATGCCATTTTTTGTCGTTATTGTCATTACATTTTAGACATTTTAGTCATTTTGTCACGGTTTCGGCCGAGGCTGCTCCTCCTCCTTGTTCGGGCAGGCTTCGGCGGTCGTCGTCTCCGGAGTACTAGCTGCCACCGTTCGATGTTTCATGTTTGTTTGGTTTTGTCTGTTTGTAACATCTGTCCCTTGTTAGTGTTTGATTGTGTTCCCTATTTAGTTTTCGTCATTTGGGTCAGGTGTTATGTGTGATTGTTTTTGTCAGCTGTTCGTGTTCATGGGATTTTGCTCTCTTTCTGTGTATTTTGAGAGTCCGCACTACGTGCGCTTTTCCTTGTTTTACGCACTGTGTTGTGTGCGTTTTTGTCGTCCTTGCCTCCCGGTTGGGTTGGCTATTTTCTCCTGTTTGGAGTTGTTTTGCACCACTAAAAGACTGTTGACGAACTCGTGTGTGCCTGCGCTTGATTCCCTACACCACATCCACACTCAGCGTTCGTGACAGAATCACACATCACCCATGGAATCAGCAGGAGCGACCGCGCCAACAGCAAGCATGGAGGAGCGTCTTCGTGGGCAGGAGGACCGGATTAACCAGGTCTGTCATGCCCTGGAGGGGGTGATGAACACTCTCCACCGATGGGAAACCAGCGGGGTACCCACGGCCCCACCTACCGAACCATCCCCATCGGTCAGTCCTTCTGTCCAACTTCCGGAACCCAGTGGGATTCGGCTCTCGCTCCCGAGGGCGTACGACGGCTCCGCTGCCGGGTGTCAAGGGTTCCTGCTGCAAGTGGAGCTCTACCTCGCCACCGTACACCCGGCACCCTCGGGACACGAGAGCGTCTCAGCCCTCATCTCCTGTCTCACCGGCAAGGCGTTGGAGTGGGCCAACGCCGAATGGAGGAGAATGGACGCCGCTACCACTACCTATGCGGAGTTCTCCCGCCGCTTCCGTGCTGTGTTTGACCATCCACCGGAAGGGAAGGCGGCGGGGGAGTGTCTGTTCTACCTCCGACAGGGGATGAGGAGCGCCCAGGACTTTGCTTTGGAATTCCGGACTCTAGCGGCCGATGCAGGGTGGAATGAGCGGGCCCTAATAGACCACTTCCGTTGCAGCCTCCGGGAGGACGTCCAGAGAGAGTTGGCGTGCAGGGACACCTCGTTGACGTTTGACCAACTTGTCGACATGGCCATTCGGCTGGATACCCTGCTCGCCACCCTTGGACGTCCCGGGTGGGGTTCGCCCATTTCACCCTCCAGCACCTCCGAGCCGAGCCCTATGGAGCTCGGGGGTGCTGGCGCTAAAGAACGGAGGAGTAGGAACCCGAGGGGGGCCGTTCCCTGCACTAACTGTGGCCGTGGAGGGCACACCGCGGCTAGGTGTTGGGGAGGGTCCCCCGGTGGAGGAGAAGGCAGGTCACGCATTGGGGGTCCCCCCAGGTGAGTAGGCGCCCTACTTACCCAGAGCTTTCTGTCGTTCACCTAACCTTGCCTGTTTGTTTTCCACAGGTTGCACCTCGTTCCCAGCATAAGGCGCTGGTAGATTCAGGCGCAGCTGGGAATTTTGTAGATCGCCAGTTCTGTGTAGAGTTAGGGATTCCTCTCCTTCCCGTTGATAAGCCTTTCCCTGTTCATGCCCTAGATAGCCGTCCGTTAGGATCTGGGTTGATTAGGGAGGTCACGGCACCCCTTAAGATGATGGCGCAGGAGGGTCATGAGGAGACGATTCAGCTCTATCTGATTGACTCTCCTGCGTATCCGGTAGTGCTGGGCCTTCCCTGGTTGATGACCCATGACCCTACTATTTTGTGGCGAGAGAAAGCTCTTAAAGGGTGGTCTGCCCAGTGTGAGGGGCGGTGTCTGGGTGTTTCCATAGGGGCGACCTCGGTGGAAAGTCTGAATCTAATGCCAGCACTGCATATTCCCCCCGAGTATGAGGATTTGAAACTGGTGTTTAGTAAAACTAGGGCGCGCAGCTGCCACCTCATAGACTGGGGGATTGTGCGATAGATCTCCAGTCAGGAGCAGCTCTCCCGCGGAGCCATGTGTATCCCTTGTCTCAAGAGGAGAGGAAGGCAATGGAGACGTACATCGCTGAGTCTCTGAGACAGGGATACATACGGGCCTCCACTTCACCCGCTTCCTCGAGTTTCTTTTTGTGAAGAAAAAGGATGGAGGTCTGCGCCCGTGTATTGATTACCGCGGTCTCAATCAGATTACGGTGAAGTACAGCTATCCACTTCCTCTGATTGCGACTATGACGGAGTCATTGCACGGTGCGCAGTTCTTTACAAAATTGGATCTCAGGAGCGCATATAACTTGGTGCGCATTAGAGAGGGCGATGAATGGAAGACAGCGTTTAGCACGACTTCCGGACATTACGAGCATCTAGTCATGCCATATGGGTTAATGAATGCTCCCTCAGTCTTCCAATCCTTAGTCGATGAGATTTTCCGGGACATGCAGGGACAGGGAGTAGTCGTGTACATAGACGATATTCTGGTGTACAGTCCTACCCGAGCAGAGCATGTAGCCCTGGTGCGCCGAGTATTGAGGAGGCTGTTGGAGCATGACCTATATGTCAAGGCAGAGAAATGTCTGTTCTTTCAGAAGTCGGTCTCCTTTCTGGGTTATCAGTTGTCTGCGTCAGGGGTGAAGATGGAGGTAGACCGGGTGTCAGCTGTGCGTAATTGGCAGACCCCAACCACTGTGAAGGAGGTGCAACAGTTCTTGGGTTTTGCAAATTATTACCGGAGGTTTATCCGGGGGTTTTGGACAGGTGGCAGCTCCCATAACGTCTCTGTTGAAGTGGGGTCCGGTGCGCTTGCGGTGGTCAGCTGAGGCGGACAGGGCTTTTGGGAAACTGAAGGACCTGTTTACCTCGGCGCCGGTGTTGGCGCATCCGGATCCCTCTTTACCTTTCCAGGTAAAGGTGGACGCGTCAGAGGCCGGTATAGGGGCCGTTCTTTCCCAACGTTCTGGCACACCACCTAAACTCCATCCCTGTGCGTTTTATTCTAAAAGCTCAGTCCGGCGGAGCGGAATTATGACGTAGGAGACAGGGAGCTGTTAGCCGTGGTACAGGCCCTAAAGGTGTGGCGGCATTGGCTCGAGGGGCTCAACAACCCTTTCCTCATTCTAACTGACCACCGTAACCTGGAATACATCCGGGCAGCTAGGAGACTGAATCCTCGCCAGGCCCGCTGGACTATGTTTCTAGCCCGGTTTGTGTTTAAAATCACTTACATCCCTGGGTCCCAGAACGGGAAGGCAGATGCTCTGTCTCGGCGGTATGACGCGGAGGAGAGGTCCGTTGAGCCCACGCCCATACTACCAGAGTCTTGTCTGGTTGCACCGGTGGTGTGGGAGGTTGATGCCGAGATCGAGCGGGCGTTACGCACCGACCCAAGTCCTCCACAGTGTCCAGTGGGTCGGACGTGACGTTCCGGCTCGAGGTACGCGATCGCCTCATTTGTTGGGCTCATACGTCCCCCTCCTCTGGACATCCGGGTATCGGCCGGACAGTTCACTGCCTTAGCACGAAGTACTGGTGGCCAACGTTAGCTAGGGATGTGAGGATTTATGTCTCCTCCTGTTCGGTGTGTGCCCAGTGTAAGGCGCCCAGACATTTGCCCAGGGGTAAGCTACAACCCCTGCCCGTTCCACAACGACCCTGGTCCCACCTCTCGGTGGATTTTGTTACCGACCTTCCCCCCTCACAGGTGAATACTACCATCCTGGTCGTTGTGGATCGGTTCTCGAAGGCCTGTCGTCTCCTTCCCATGCCGGGTCTACCCACTGCCCTACAGACCGCTGAGGCTCTGTTTACCCATGTCTTCCGGCATTACGGGGTACCCGAGGATATAGTGTCTGATCGAGGCCCCCAGTTCACCTCCAGAGTGTGGAGAGCGTTTATGGAACGGTTGGGGGGTTTCGGTAAGCCTTACCTCGGGTTACCATCCGGAGAGTAATGGGCAGGTTGAACGTGTTAACCAGGAGGTGGGTAGGTTTCTGAGGTCTTATTGCCAGGGCCGGCCGGAGGAGTGGGCGAGATACGTTCCTTGGGCCGAGATGGCACAGAACTCTCTCCGCCACTCCTCCACCCAACTAACCCCTTTCCAGTGTGTGTTAGGATACCAGCCGGTTCTGGCACCTTGGCACGAGAGCCAGATCGAGGCCCCTGCGGTGGATGAATGGGTGCGGCGCTCGGAGGAGACGTGGAACGCTGCCCACGTACATCTGCAGCGGGCCATCCGTCGGCAGAAAACGAGCGCCGATCTCCACCGCAGTGAGGGGCCTGTGTACGCACCTGGAGATCGAGTCTGGCTCTCGACCAGAAACCTGCCCCTCCGCCTGCCCTGCCGGAAGCTGGGTCGGCGGTTTGTGGGGCCATTCAAAGTCCTGAGGAGGTTGAACGAGGTGTGTTACAGGTTAGAACTGCCTATTGACTATAGGAATATTAACCCCTCGTTCCATGTGTCTCTCCTCAGGCCGGTGGTAGCTGGTCCACTCCAGGAGTATGAGATAAAGGAGACTCCTCCGCCCCCGTTGGACATCGAGGGGGTTCCGGCGTACACTGTGAGGTCCATCCTTGATTCGAGACGCCGGATGGGGGGTCTTCAATATCTCGTGGAGTGGGAGGGGTACGGCCCGGAGGAGCGGTGCTGGGTGCCAAGGAGGGACATATTGGACCAGTCCCTGCTGACCGAGTTCCATCGGGGTCATCCTACGCGCCCTGCTCCGCGTCGTCTGGGTCGTCCCCGAGGCCGGGGTTGGCGCACGGCTGGAGCCGCGCGTCAAGGGGGGGGGGGGTACTGTCACGGTTTCGGCCGAGGCTGCTCCTCCTCCTTGTTCGGGCAGGCTTCGGCGGTCGTGGTCTCCGGAGTACTAGCTGCCACCGTTCGATGTTTCATGTTTGTTTGGTTTTGTCTGTTTGTAACACCTGTCCCTTGTTAGTGTTTGATTGTGTTCCCTATTTAGTTTTCGTCATTTGGGTCAGGTGTTATGTGTGATTGTTTTTGTCAGCTGTTCGTGTTCATGGGATTTTGCTCTCTTTCTGTGTATTTTGAGAGTCCGCACTACGTGCACTTTTCCTTGTTTTACGCACTGTGTTGTGTGCGTTTTTGTCGTCCTTGCCTCCCGGTTGGGTTGGCTATTTTCTCCTGTTTGGAGTTGTTTTGCACCACTAAAAGACTGTTGACGAACTCGTGTGTGCCTGCGCTTGATTCCCTACACCACATCCACACTCAGCGTTCGTGACACATTTAGCAGACGCTCTTATCCAGAGCGACTTACAGTTAGTGAGTGCATAAATGTTTCATACTGGCCTCCCGTGGGAAACGAACCCACAACCCTGGCGTTGCAAACGCCATGCTCTACCAACTGAAATGTTTAATGTGTGTGTTTGTGTTTAATCAATATTTAATCAGTTTTATTCCAATGAATGTATTTTTTTTGTATAAATATGACAAACTATTGAAAATTGTTAGCTCTTGAATTTCGTTTTAAAAACTGCTGGGATTTAAAATCTTGCCTTATTCAAATGATAATAAGTTTAGTTAAACTGTACATAATGGAGTGTAAGGAAAAGGTAAAAGAAGAAAGATAATGTATGTGCAGGTGAGGTAGAAAATAGGGACACTTCTGTGAAACCCTATGGCATAATCTTTTATTGGGGCAATTTACCCAGTGGGGCATTTTACCCCGGGAGCTGGGCAAAATGCCCCTTTCCTAAAAAAAAATACATTTGATTATATAACTACAAATCTGTTAACTGTAGCCATTTATTTTCCTTTAAAGATTGTTATGTTAAACATGACCATCATCTACCTACAATTTATTTGGGCCATCATCTATTTTTGCTATTTTGTTAAGACTATTGCAGAACTGGACAAACGATCCACTTACCACTATTGTCACTATGAATGGTAGATAGAGGGCAGGATAGGCAGACTGGTATTAGTGCTGAGTGATTAGTGCTTTTTAAGGTCAGTTTGGTGTCGGTTAAATTATTCAAAAATAATCATGGTTTTTGATTACAAATGATGAATGTTGTAACATTAAATGCACTATGCATTATGTGGGTTGAATGCTGGAACACAGAATAAAACAATTAATAAGTCCCATGATGGTAGTGACTGCCCATTACTGCTTACTGCTTATCACTTATTAATTAACATTACACAGCATGAAAATGTATGCACTCACTAACTGTAAGTCGCTCTGGATAAGAGTGTCTGCTAAATAAGTAGCTATATTCGCTTGCCATGGATCAACCACCACCGTACCAGCAAGAGTTTGTCCCAATGAAAGGAAATAAGTACACGCGTCTTGAAGACCCTCACGGAGAGGCCAAGTTCCAACATACCGTCGTCTTGGGACAGCCCCAGGCCGTTGTACCTCAGCCCAGGGATCACATTATCTCGTCACTTTGCAGCCTCGTGTACGGCAACCCATTCTGTTAGCTGTGTATTTCTCCATAAAGGTGAGTTGGAATTCTCCTTATATTACTTATTATAGAAATGTCTGGTGTGGGTGCTTTTATTGTCTGGATTTAGAAGTTGAGCAAGTTACTATATAGGCGACCCACTTTGAACTATGGAAGGAGGAGGACAGTATAAAATGTTTCAAAATTTGTGTTTTGGTTGCTTGTTATTACATTTACATTTTAGTCATTTAGCAGATGCTCTATTCCAGAGCGACTTACAGTTAGTGAGTGCATACATTATTATTATTATTATTTTATTTTTTCATACTGGCCCCCTGTGGGAATTGAACCCACAACCCTGGCGTTGCAAACGCCATGCTCTACCAACTGCGCTACATCCCTGCCGGCCATTCCCTCCCATACCCTGGGCCAATTGTGCGACGCCCCATGGGTCTCCCGGTCGCGGCCGGCTACGACAGAGCCTGGATTCTAACCAGGATCTCTAATGGCACAGCTAGCACTGCGATGCAGTGCCTTAGACCACTGCGCCACTCGGGATAAAAATGTTATAAAAATGTGTAGCCTATACTTAATCTATAGGCTCTATAGACCTGACCTCCAAAAGTGTATTAAGGAGTATTAAACCACTGAGATGATAATACATTACTGAGATCCTCCCATTAGTGTGACATGTTATGTTGTGTGCATGTTGTTAACTAATATGCATAGCTACATAAACTCAATCAGCAACATATGAATGATTCTATAATATAAATTATTCTACATTTTGTTTTCCAGTCCAGGGATAGGAAGATGGTTGGATACTTGGAAGGAGCAAGAAAACACGGGAATACTGCACGCTGCTTTAATACTGTGACCCTGACCAGGGGCGGTGTGTTCATTAGGGCGATATGGGCGACGCACTGCCAAACGGGAAAAGGAAGGGATTTTTTTCTAATCAATTATATCACGGCAACAGTAGTTATCAGTGTTCTAATCTAGACGTCTGATCTGCCACTAAATGTCCAATCAGGCTAAAGTCGTGCTTCAAATGGCCCCGCCCCTTTTGGGGCGATTTCAGTCAGGTTGAAAATCGCCCCAGAAGTCTCTCATAGACTCTCATGTAAAATCTTTTTTTTTTCAAATATCAGAGCTTTCAATACAATCTCTATGGGTTCCGGGAGGGCTTGCACTTACGCGCTTTCGTCATACGTAACATAACCATGGAGGAGGATGACCCCAAGAACACCATCCCCACCGTCAAACATGGAGGTGGAAACATTATGCTTTGGGGGTGTTTTTCTGCTAAGGGGACAGGACAAATTCACCGCATCAAAGGGACAATGGATGGGGCCATGTACCGTCAAATATTGGGTGAGAACCTCCTTCCTTCAGCCAGGGCATTGAAAATGGGTCATAGATGGGTATTCCAGCATGACAATGACCCAAAACACACGGCCAAGGCAACAAAGGAGTGGCTCAAGAAGAAGCACATTAAGGTCCTGGAGTGGCCTAGCCAGTCTCCAGACCTTAATCCCATAGAAAATCTGTGGAGGGAGCTGAAGGTTCGAGTTGCCAAACGTCAGCCTCGAAACCTTAATGACTTGGAGAAGATCTGCAAAGAGGAGTGGGACAAAATCCCTCCTGAGATGTGTGCAAACCTGGTGGCCAACTACAAGAAATGTCTGACCTTTGTGATTGCCAACAAGGGTTTTTCCACCAAGTACTAAGTCATGTTTTGCAGAGGGGTCAAATACTTATTTCCCTCATTAAAATGCAAATCAATTTATAACATTTTTGACATGCGTTTTTCTTGATTTTTTTGTTGTTATTCTGTCTCTCACTGTTCAAATAAACCTACCATTAAAATTATAGACTGATCATGTCTTTGTCAGTGGGCAAACATACAAAATAAGCAGGGGATCAAATACTTTTTTCCCTCACTGTATAGACAGGTGTGTGCCTTTCCAAATCATGTCCAATCAATTGAATTTACCACAGGTGGACTACAATCATGTTGTAGAAACATCTCCACGATGATCAACGGAAACAGTATGCACCTGAGCTCAATTTGGAGTTTCATAGTAAAGGGTCTGAAAACTTATGTAAATGATATATTTGAGTTGTTTGTTTTTGCAAAAATAATCTAAAAACCTGTTTTTCCGTTGTCATTATGGGGTATTGTGTGTGGATTGATGAGGGAAAAAAACGATTTAATCCATTTTAGAATAAGTCTGTAACGTAACAAAATGTGGAATAAGTGAAGGGGTCTGAATACTTTCCGAATGCAACTGAGTGTACAAAATATGCTCTTTCATTTTTACATTTACATTTTAGTCATTTAGCAGACGCTCTTATCCAGAGCGACTTACAGTTAGTGAATACATATTTTCTATACTGGCCCCCCGTGGGAATCGAACCCACAACCCTGGCGTTGCAAACGCCATGCTCTATCAACTGAGCTACATCCCTGCCGGCCATTCCCTCCCCTACCCTGGACGACGCTGGGCCAATTGTGCGCCGCCCATGAGTCTCCCGGTCGCGGCCGGCGGCGACAGAGCCTGGATTCGAACCAGGATCTCTAGTGGCACAGTTAGCACTGCGATGCAGTGCCTTAGACCACTGCGCCACTTTCCATGATATAGACTGACCAGGTTAATCCAGGTGAAAGCTATGATCCCTTATTGATGTCACCTGTTAAATCCACTTCAATCAGTGTAGATGAAGGGGAGGAGACAGGTTAAAGAAGGATTTTTAATGCTTGAGACAATTTAGACATGGTTTGTATATGTGTGCCATTCAGAGGGTGAATGGACAAGACAAAATATGTGTCTTTGAACGGGGTATGGTAGTTGGTGCCAGGCGCACCGGTTTGAGTGTATCAAGAACGGCAACACTGCTAGGTTGTTTATGCTCAACAGTTTCCTGTGTGTATCAAGAATAGTCCACCACCCAAAGGACATCCAGCTAACTTGACACTGTGGGAAGCATTAGAGTCAACATGGGCCAGCATCCCTGTGGAACGGTTTCGACACCTTGTAGAGTTCATATCCTGACGAATTGAGGCTGTTCTGAGGGCAAAAGGGGGTGAAACTCAATATTAGGAAGGTGTTCCTAATGTTTTGTACACAGTGTATATTCGCATACATACATTTTGTATTGACATCACATGAATTCCAAACTACCAATATACTTTATGCACCAAAGTGATTAGGCCATAAATACTCCAGTGCCTTTTTATTATACCCATAATGGACACCCCAAAACATGTTTTAATTCTTTAAATGACAGAATTAGTTAATTATGGTAAAAATCTACTCAGCAGTCCTCCAAAGTGGTTTCAGAAGCTTCTCGTCATTCCACAGCTGGCTGCAACGTTATCCTGGGTCATGTTCATTAGGCACAAAACCTAAGATAACAAACCTAGACTTGTCCAATAAGAAATGCTCATTTTCATTTTACGTTGCAGAACGTTTTAAAACATTTCCTTAATGAACACGACCCTACTCTTGGTGTTTAATTTGTCCTGGTTGGAAATGGCTGCTATGTTTGGCTTTGCTGTCGAAGACACTGAAATGTTGACAATCCTCTCAGCCCTACCCCATATGCCTCATTCTTGGATGTGGCAAGACAACTTAACTTAGGCACCATCCCAACTTGTCACAACTGTGGGAAGCATTAGCGTCAACATGGGCCAGCATCCCTGTGGAACGCTTTCGACACCTTGTAGATTCCATACCCTGATGAATTGAGGCTATTCTGAGGGCAAAAGGGGGTGAAACTCAATGTTAGGAAGGTGTTCCTAATGGTTTGTACACTCCGTGTACAGCTGTGTATCATCAGCGTAGCTGTGGAAATTAACACCATTCTTCCTAATAATGCTGCCAAGGGGTAACATATTTAAACTAAACAGTATAGGGCCCAAAATCGATCCTTGAGGGACACCACATTAGATCTCTACTTTTCATGCATGGTCACCCAGGGCAATAAAATATTCTCTGTCAGTCAGATATGTCTTAAACCAGTTCAGTACTGAGCCTGAGAGGCCAACCCTATTCTGTAGTCTGTCCAAGAGGATACCATGATCTTCAGTATCCAGGAGTACAAAGACAGAGAGCTTTTTAGCATCAGTGTTAATCCTAAAGACGTCCACTACCTTGACAAGTGCCGTCTGCTGTGGTGGGGCGAAAACCAGACTGGAATTTTTCTGGAATTATCACTGAGGAAGTCATTGAGCTGTTTAAAAATGTTGCTTAGAAAAGGGAGGTTAGAAATTGGTCTATAATTGCTGAGGGCTGACAGATCTAGTGTGCTGTTCTTAAGAAGTGGATTCACTAAGACCGTTTAAAGTGCCTTTCACATTGTCCACCTAAGCTAAAACCTCATTGACGACATCTTATCTCTGAAGTACCCTGCAAACTCTTCACATTTAGAAGTGGAAAGCAGATCATAAGGGGTAGAGGGGACAGGATTAATAAGGCTCTCAATAGTTGAGAAAAGCACCCTCTGATTATTCTGATTTTCCGATATCAATATGGAGAAATGAGCTCGTCTAGCATTTCAAATTGCCTTATTTTAATTAGCAATGTGTTCTATTAAAATATCAAAGTGGACCTGTAATTTCAACTTCCTCCATACCCATTCAGCCTTTCGAAAGTTTCTCGAGTTGATTTATATCCTCATTCCTCCAAGGGAGGTTTCCGTTTAGGGATTACCTTTTTTAATTTGATTGGTGCAACAGTTACATTTAACTTGGTATAAAAGTAACTTACTAGATCATCACAAGAGGAGGGTAGAATAGGCAGTGGCATATCATTTATATAACCTCTTAGCTACTTCAGAGGTAAGACAACGCTTTTTAACAATACTCTCTAACATATTGCATTGTGGGAGTCAATGCAGTGAAAAATGCACAGTAATGGTCAGACAAAGCTACATCAACAAGAGGATATTTGAATGTTGAGCCCGTGTGTACTCACTAGGTCCAAAGTATGGCCATGGTTGTGGGTCCATTGAATTCAATAGACTCAAAAACGTCATAGTTTTGGTCTGATTATCTACAGTGCCTTCAGAAAGTATTCATACCCCTTGACTTATTGTTGTGTTACAGCCTGAATTCAAAATGATTAAATATATTTTTTTCTCACCCATCTACACACAATGCCCCATAATGACAAAGTGAAAACATGTTTAGACATTTTTGTAGACCTGCTTTAAATAAAATACAGAAATATCTCATTTACATAAATATTCACACCCCTAAGTCAATACATATTTGAATCACCTTTGGCAGCTATTACAGGAGTCTTTCTGGGTATGTCTCGTAAGAGCTTTGCACACCTGGATTGTACAATATTTGCCCATTATTCTTTTCAAAATTCTTAAATCTCTGTCAAATTGGTTGTTGATCATTTCTAGACAACCATTTTCATGTCTTATCATAGATTTTCAAGCACATTTGAGTCAAAACTAACTCGGTCACTCAGGAACATTCACGGTCTTCCTGGTAAGCAACTCCAGTGTAGACTTGGCCTTGTGTTTTAGGTTATTGTCCTGCTGAAATATGAATTAATCTCCCAGTGTCTGTTGGAAAGCAGACTGAACCAGTTTTCCTTTAGGATTTTGCAGTTTATTTTTAATCCCGAAAAACACCCCAGGCCTTAACGATTACAAGAATACACATAACATGATGCAGTCACCACTATGCTTGAAAATATGGAGAGTGGGACTCAGTAATGTGTTATTGGATTTGCCCCAAACATAACACTTTGTATTCAGGAAAAAAAGTGAATTGCTTTGCCACATTTTTTACAGTATTACTTTAGTGCCTTGTTGCAAACAGGATGCCTGTTTTGGAATATTTGTATTCTGTACATGTTTCCTTCTTTCACTCTGTCAATTAGGTTAGTATTGTGGAGTAACTACATAGTTGATCCATCCTGAGTTCTCCTATCACAGCCATTAAACTCTGTTTTAAAGTCACTGTTGGCCTCATGGTGAAATCCCTGAGCGGTTTCCTTCCTCTCCAGCAACTGAGTTAGGAAGGACGCCTGTATCTTTGTAGTGACTGGGTGTATTGATTCACCATGCTCATAGGGATATTCAATGTATTTTTTTAAAATTATTCACTGTTCAACTGAGGGACCTTACAGATAAATGTATGCTTGGGGTACAGATATGATGTAGTCATTCAAAAGTGATGTTAAACACTATTGCACACAGAGTGAGTCCATGCAACTTATATTACTTGTTAAGCAAATTGTTACTCCTGAATTTATTTAGGCTTGCCATAACAAAGGGGTTGAATACTTATTGACTCAAGACATTTCAGCTTTTCATTTTTAATTAATTTGTAAAAAGAAAAAGAAAACAATTCCACTTTGACATTATGGGGTATTGTGTGTAGGCCAGTGACAAAAACAAATTTAATCAAATGTAACACAACAAAATGTGGAAAAAGTCAAGGGGTGTGAATACTTTCTGAAGGCACTGTATATTTAAATTGAAATCACCTGAGATCACAATTTTGTTATAATTTGAATGAATGATGAACAGAAATTCTGAAAAATCTTTTAAGCAAGTGGGACATGGCTTTGGTGGTCTATAGAGGGTTTCGACAAGGACAGATGGTTGACATTTTAACAATACAGCATAATGTTTAAAGGAACTTAAGTGACCGACAGAGATGTCCCTGCCATTTCGAGCATTCGAAAAATAGTGACTGTCCCCTCTCCCTTTTTTTCCCTTGTCTCAAAGAATGACAAAACTATATTTCGGGGAGAAGCTTCAATAAGACAAGTTTCAGTTAGAAACATATAGTTCTATATTGTGACTAAGATTACTAGTTACTATATTGTAACTAAGATTTATTAGAGCGATCTAACATTAAATAGTCCCATCCTCATTTTGACAGGGCTGCCCTGTCTTTAAGGAACCTGCCTTGAAACAGTTCATGCAACAGGCACAAGATTTCTCACATTTGATTCAGGCTGTATTTGTTGTCTTTGCTGTGTGAAGCTAGCCAAAATAAGGATTAACCACGATAGTGTAATTTGCACTTCACCTTCAAAATAAAAGTCCCCCATTGAAACTGATCCAAATAGTGGAATAATAGACAAAAAATGTTAAATGCCATTGAACGGGGTATGGTAATAGGTTTGAAGTGCACCAGTTTGTGTTCAGAACTGCAACGCGTCTGGGTTTTTCCACACTCAACAGTTTTCCGGGGGTTGGGAGGGTGCAACTCAATATCTCCAGAAGTTGTGTTAATGGTGAATATGCTGAAAAGGCAGGGCAAACAACAAAACACACATAAAAAAAAATGGAAATAATTGTATTAAACTCCCACACGCACTCCCACACATATAAATTACTTCTTTCAAGTCACTTCAGTAAATATTCCTTAAAAAACAGGAGGAAATCATTTATACAGACACTCCAGCTTTACATTTCCAAACTGCTATTGAAGAAACATTAATTTACAGTCAACACATAATTTAAATAGTAATATCGTTCAGTGACGTGCAACGCATTGCTGTGAATGAAGCATGCCTGAATATGAGGTCCTGTATGTGTGACATGTATAAGGTCCTGCTGGTTTTCTGTTCTACTTGATAATTAATTGCACACACCTGATGTCCCAGGTATAAATCAGTCCCTGATTAGAGGGGAACAATGAAAAATGCAGTGGCACTGGCTTCGTGGTCCAGTATTGAGTTTGAGGGGAATAGGCGATTCACTTCAAACCATGAAGTCCAAATGTAACAATCAAATTCAGTACAGCGTAAACAAGCAACAAATAATGTAGTGGTGCGCTGCATCATAACTATCAAGCGGAACAAGCATTGCAAAAAAAGTTAACCAAGCAACTGGTTGCAACATATTTTTTTTTTTTACTAAGAAGCTAGAATCATTCACAGCAAATCCTTCTATACGCAGAAACAGATCATTTGTAAAGTGGGGTACCCGGTCTTATTTTACACAAATGCATTACAAAAGCCCTGATTTATGTTTGACATCGTAAAAGTATCCCACTGGGCACAGACGTCAATTCAATGTCTATTCCACGTTGGTTCAACATAATTTCATTGAAATGACATGGAAACAATGTTGATTCAACCAATGTGTGCCTAGTGGGATACTACTCAAAACAGTTTAAGCTGGTTTACACAAAGGAAACACAAGACCCCTTTAAATCAGTTGCAGATAAAGTTAAATTGCATTGGGGATTAATTCAGAATGTTTATGCTGTTTCGGAAGTTTGAATCAAGTTTAAATCAATACCCCAATGAGCTGTTTTCACGGATATTGTTCTATATTGACGCCAAACCACACCTGTAACAGTGTTAACATTCAGAGAGAAGCCACATTTTGGTATCCCTATCTGTCATTGATTTAATTGGAGTCTTGATGTCAAGCATATTGGCACATTATTCCAATGCATCTCAGTCAAAAGGCAGTGTCCATTTTAAAAACCCTCCCTTACGAAAAAAGATTGCAGTTAGAGTGCAGTATAACTGCATTATGCTGCAGTTATTCAGCAATTACTTAGTCCAAAATACCACAGTCGACTGCATTTACTGCACTTTTACTGCAGCAATCTTTTTTTGTAAGAGCTGCTGTCACTGTGAGGTGAATGGCCAGAGAAAAGGGAAGAAGCACCATTTTGTGTTGTGAAAACCAAAAAACTAAGGCACAGATCCATGCTACCATGCACACGACTAAGGCCTCGCTCGTTGGAGGGACGTCACGCACAAACGTTGTGTACAATGGGATCGTTATATACAGTGCATTCGGAAAGTATTCAGACCCCTTGACCTTTTCCACATTTTGTTACATTACAGCCTTATTCTAAAATTTATTAAATACAATTTTCCCTCATCAATCTACACACAATACCCCATAATGACAAGGCGAAAACAGATTTTTTGAATTTTTTATTATAAACAGAAATTCCTTATTTACATAAATATTCAGATCCTTTGCTATGAGACTCGAAATTGAGCTCGGGTGCATCCTGTTTCCATTGATCATCCTTGAGATGTTTCTACAACTTGATTGGAGTCCACCTGTGGTAAATTCAATTGATTGGACATGATTTGGAAAGGCACACACGTCTACTGTATACAGTGGGGAAAACAAGTATTTAGTCAGCCACCAATTGTGCAAGTTCTCCCACTTAAAAAGATGAGAGAGGCCTGTAATTTTCATCATAGGTACACGTCAACTATGACAGACAAATCGAGGAAAAAAAAATCCAGAAAATCACATTGTAGGATTTTTTATGAATTTATTTGCAAATTATGGTGGAAATAAGTATTTGGTCACCTACAAACAAGCAAGATTTCTGGCTCTCACAGACCTGTAACTTTTTCTTTAAGAGGCTCCTCTGTCCTCCACTCGTTACCTATATTAATGGGACCTGTTTGAACTTGTTATCAGTATAAAAGACACCTGTCCACAACCTCAAACAGTCACACTCCAAACTCCACTATGGCCAAGACCAAAAAGCTGTCAAAGGACACCAGAAACAAAATTGTAGACCTGCACCAGGCTGGGAAGACTGAATCTGCAATAGGTAAGCAGCTTGGTTTGAAGAAATCAACTGTGGGAGCAATTATTAGGAAATGGAAGACATACAAGACCACTGATAATCTCCCTCGATCTGGGGCTCCACGCAAGATCTCACCCCGTGGGGTCAAAATGATCACAAGAACGGTGAGCAAAAATCCCAGAACCACACGGGGGGACCTAGTGAATGACCTGCAGAGAGCTGGGACCAAAGTAACAAAGCCTACCATCAGTAACACACTACGCCGCCAGGGACTCAAATCCTGCAGTGCCAGACGTGTCCCCCTGCTTAAGCCCAGGCCCGTCTGAAGTTTGCTAGAGTGCATTTGGATGATCCAGAAGAGGATTGGGAGAATGTCATATGGTCAGATGAAACCAAAATATAACTTTTTGGTAAAAACTCAACTCGTCGTGTTTGGAGGACAAAGAATGCTGAGTTGCATCCAAAGAACACCATACCTACTGTGAAGCATGGGGGTGGAAACATCATGCTTTGGGGCTGTTTTTCTGCAAAGGGACCAGGACGACTGATCCGTGTAAAGGAAATAATGAATGGGGCCATGTATCGTGAGATTTTGAGTGAAAACCTCCTTCCATCAGCAAGGGCATTGAAGATGAAACGTGGCTGGGTCTTTCAGCATGACAATGATCCCAAACACACCGCCCGGGCAACGAAGGAGTGGCTTCGTAAGAAGCATTTCAAGGTCCTGGAGTGGCCTAGCCAGTCTCCAGATCTCAACCCCATAGAAAATATTTTGAGGGGAGTTGAAAGTCCGTGTTGCCCAGCAACAGCCCCAAAACATCACTGCTCTAGAGGAGATCTGCATGGAGGAATGGGCCAAAATACCAGCAACAGTGTGTGAAAACCTTGTGAAGACTTACAGAAAACGTTTGACCTGTGTCATTGCCAACAAAGGGTATATAACAAAGTATTGAGAAACTTTTGTTATTGACCAAATACTTATTTTCCACCATAATTTGCAAATAAATTCATTACAAATCCTACAATGTGATTTTCTGGATTTTTTTTCTTCTCATTTTGTCTGTCATAGTTGACGTGTACCTATGATGAAAATTACAGGCCTCTCTCATCTTTTTAAGTGGGAGAACTTGCACAATTGGTGGTTGACTAAATACTTTTTTTCCCCACTGTATAAGGTCCCACAGTTGAAAAAACAGATCTGGGGAAGGGTACCAAAAAATGTCTGCAGCATTGAAGGTCCCCAAGAACACAGTGGCCTCCATCATTCTTAAATGGAAGAAGTTTGGAACCACCAAGACTCTTCCTAAAGCTGGCCGCCCGGCCAAACTGAGCAATCGGGGGAGAAGGGCATTGATCACGGAGTTGACCAAGGACCCGATGGTCACTCTGACAGAGCTCTAGAGTTCCTCTGTGGAGATGGGAGAACCTTCCAGAAGGACAAGCATCTCTGCAGCACTCCACCAATCAGGCCTTTATGGTAGAGTGGCCAGACGGAAGCCACTCCTCAGTAAAAGGCACATGACAGCCCGCTTGGAGTTTGCCAAAAGGCACCTAAAGGACTCTCAGACAATGAGAAACAAGATTCTCTGGTCTGATGAAACCAAGATTGAACTATTTGGCCTGAATGCCAAGCGTCACATCTGGAGGAAACCTGGCACCATCGCTACGGTGAAGCATGGTGGTGGCAACATCATGCTGTGGTGATGATTTTCAGTAGCAGGGACTGAAAGACTAGTCAGGGACGAGGGAAAGATGAACGGAGCAAAGTACAGAGAGATCCTTGATGAAAACCTGCTCCAGAGTGCTCAGGATCTCAGACTAGGGTGAAGGTTCACCTTCCACCAGGACAACGACCCTAAGCACACAGCCAAGACAACGCAGGAGTGAGAATGGCGCCGGAGGGGATGGCTGCCGTTTATAGACTCTTAACCAATCGTGCTATTTTGTTAGTTTTTTCACATTGTTTGTAATTTAATTTGTACATAACGTTGCTGCTACCGTCTCTTATGACCGAAAAGAGCTTCCGTACATCAGAACAGCGATTACTCACCTTGAACTGGACAAATCATGTTTATTTAAATGAGTTGGACTAGAGGGATTTGCTCCAGAAACCTGACAGAGCCCTCATCCCCGTCATTCACAGTAGAAAGAAAAGGAGATATCGCGGAAGGAGATCGGGGTGCCTGGTAAGGAGCTGGCGACGAGTGGCAAATCTGCTTTTGCCATCGATACTAATTGACCAACGTACAATCGCTTGATAATAAAGTGGACGAACTACAAGCACGTATATCCTACCAACGGGATATTAAAAACTGTAATATCTGGTTTCACCGAGTCGTGGCTGAACGACGACAAGAATAACATACAGCTGGCTGGTTATACACTGTACCTTTAAACAGGTCAACATTCACAAGGCCGAAGGGCCAGACGGATTACAATTTGTAAGTCGCTCTGGATAAGAGCGTCTGCTAAATGATGTAAATGTAAATTACCAGGACGTGTACTCCGAGCATGCGCTGACCAACTGGCAAGTGTCTTCACTGACATTTTCAACCTCTCCCTGTCTGAGTCTGTAATACCAACATGTTTCAAGCAGACCACCATAGTCCCTGTGCCCAAGAACACTAAGGTAACCTGCCTAAATGACTACCGACCCATTGCACTCACATCTGTAGCCATGAAGTGCTTTGAAAGGCTGGTCATGGCTCACATCAACACCATTATCCCAGAAACCCTAGACCCACTCCAATTTGCATACCGCCCCAACAGATCCACAGATGAAGCAATCTCTATTGCGCTCCAAACTGCCCTTTCACACCTGGACAAAAGGAACACCTATGTGAGAATGCTATTCATTGACTACAGCTCAGCGTTCAACACCATAGTGCCCTCAAAGCTCATCACTAAACTAAGGACCATGGGACTAAACACCTCTCTCTGCAACTGGATCCTGGACTTCTTGACGGGCTGCCCCCAGGTGGTAAGGGTAACAACAAATCCGCCACGCTGATCCTCAACAAGGGGGCCCCTCAGGGATGCGTGCTCAGTCCCCTCCTGTACTCCCTGTTCACTCATGACTGCATGGCCAGGCACGACTCCAACACCATCATTAACTTTGCAGATGACACAACAGTGGTAGGCCTGATCACAGACAACGACGAGACAGCCTATAGGGAGGAGGTCAGAAACCTGGCCATGTGGTGCCAGGACAACAACCTCTCCCTCAACGTGATCAAGACAAAGGAGATGATTGTGGACTACAGGAAAAAGAAGAGGACCGAGCATGCCCCCATTCTCATCGACAGGGCTGTAGTGGAGCAGGTTGAAAGCTTCAAGTTCCTTGGTGTCCACATCACCAACAAACTAACATGGTCCAAGCACACCAAGACCGTTGTGAAGAGGGCACGACAAAACCTATTCCCCCTAAGGAGACTGAAAATATTTGGCATGGGTCCTCAGATCCTCAAAAGATTCTACAGCTGCACCATCGAGAGCATACTGACTGGTTGCATCACTGCCTGGTATGGCAACTGCTTCGCCTCTGACCGCAAAGCGCTACAGAGGGTAGTGCGTATGGCCCTGTACATCACTGGGGCCAAGCTTCCTGCCATCCAGGACCTCTATACCAGATTCTAAACAGCTTCTACCCCCAAGCCATAAGACTCCTGAACATCTAATCAAAGCTACCCAGACTATTTGCATTGCCCCCCCTTATTTTACGCTGCTGCTACTCTCTGTTTATTATCTATGCATAGTCACTTTAATAACTCTACCTATGTACATATTACCTCGACTAACCAGTGTCCCCACACATTGACTCGGTACACCCTGTATATACAGTTGAAGTCGGAAGTTTGCATACACCTTAGCCAAATACATTTAAACTCAGTTTTTCATAATTCCTGACATTTAATCCTAGTAAAAATTCCCTGTCTTAGGTCAGTTAGGATCACCACTTTATTTTAAGAATGTGAAATGTCAGAATAATAGTAGAGAGAATGATTTATTTCAGCTTTTATTTATTTCATCACATTCCCAGTGGGTCAGAAGTTTACATACACTCAATTAGTATTTGGTAGCATTGCCTTTAAATTGTTTAACTTGGGTCAAATGTTTCCGGTAGCCTTCCACAAGCTTCCCACAATAAGTTGGGTGAATTTTGGCCCATTCCTCCTGACAGAGCTGATGTAACTGAGTCAGGTTTGTAGGCCTTGCTCGCACATGCTTTTTCAGTTCTGCCCACAAATCTTCTATAGGATTGAGGTCAGGTCTTTGTGATGGCCACTCCAATACCTTGACTTTGTTGTCCTTAAGCCATTTTGCCACAACTTTGGAAGTATGCTTGGGGGTCATTGTCCATTTGGAAGACCCATTTGCGACCAAGCTTTAACTTCATGACTGATGTCTTGAGATGTTGCTTCAATATATCCACATAATTTTCCTTCCTCATGATGCCATCTATTTTGTGAAGTGCACCAGTCCCTCCTGCAGCAAAGCACCCCCACAGCATGATGCTGCCACCCCGTGCTTCACAGTTGGGATGGTGTCCTTCTGCTTGCAAGCACCCCCTTTTTCCTCCAAACATAAGAATGGTCATTATGGCCAAACAGTTATATTTTTGTTTCATCAGACCAAAGGACATTTCTCAAAATAATATGATATTTGTCCCCATGTGCAGTTGCAAACAGTAGTCTGGCTTTTTTATGGCGGTTTTGGAGCAGTGGCTTCTTCCTTGCTGAGCGGCCTTTCAGGTTATGTCGATATAGGACTCGTTTTACTGTGGATATAGATACTTTTGTACCCGTTTCCTCCAGCATCTTCACAAGGTCCTTTGCTGTTGTTCTGGGATTGATTTGCACTTTTCGCACCAAAGTTCGTTCATCTCTAGGAGACAGAACGCGTCTCCTTCCTGAGCGGTATGACGGCTGCGTGGTCCCATGGTGTTTATACTTGCGTACTATTGTTTGTACAGATGAATGTGGTACCTTCAGGCATTTGGAAATTGCTCCCAAGGATGAACCAGACTTGTGGAGGTCTACAATTGTTTTTCTGAGGTCTTGGCTGATTTCTTTTGATTTTCCCATGATGTCAAGCAAAGAGGCACTGAGTTTGAAGGTAGGCCTTGAAATACATCCACAGGTACACCTCCAATTGACTCAAATTATGTCAATTAGCCTATCAGAAGCTTCTAAAGCCATGACATCATTTTCTGGAATTTTCCAAGTTGTTTAAAGGCACAGTCAACTTAGTGTATGTTAACTTCTGACCCACTGGAATTGTGATACAGTGAATTATTAGTGAAATAATCTGTCTGTAAACAATTGTTGGAAAAATGACTTGTGTCATGCACAAAATAGATGTCCTAACCGACATGCCAAAACTATAGTTCGTTAACAAGAAATTTGTTGAAAAACTAGTTTTAATGACTCCAACCTAAGTGTATGTAAACTTCAGACTTCAACTGTAGCCTAGCTACTGTTATTTTACTGCTGCTCTTTAATTTTTTGTTAAATGTATTTCTTAAAACTGCATTGTTGGTTAAGGGCTTGTAAGTAAGCATTTCTCTGTAAAGGTCTACAGTCGTGGTCAAAAGTTGAGAATGACACAAGTATTGGTCTTCACAAAGATCGCTGCTTCAGTGTTATGAGATATTTTTGTCAGATGTTACTATGGTATACTGAAGTATAATTACAAGCATTCCATAAGTGTCAAAGGCTTTTATTGACAATTACATTAGGTTTATGCAAAGAGTCAATATTTGCAGTGTTGACCCTTCTTTTTCAAGACCTCTGCAATCCGCCCTGGCATGCTGTCAATGAACTTCTGGGCCACATCCTGACTGATGGCAGCCCATTCTTGCATAATCAATGCTTGGAGTTTGTCAGAATTTGTGGGTTTTTGTTTGTCCACCCGCCTCTTGAGGATCGACCACAAGTTCTCAATGGGATTAAGGTCTGGGGAGTTTCCTGGCCATGGACCCAAAATGTCGATGTTTTGTTCCCCGAGCCACTTAGTTATCACTTTTGCCTTATGGCAAGGTGCTCCATCATGCTGGAAAAGGCATTGGTCGTCACCAAACTGTTCTTGGATGGTTGGGAGAAGTTGCTCTTGGAGGATGTGTTGGTACCATTCTTTATTCATGGCTGTGTTCTTAGGGAAAATTGAGAGTGAGCTTTACTGTTGGCATGACACAGGACTGATGGTAGCGCTCACCTTGTCTTCTCCGGACAAGGTGTTTTCCGGATGCCCCAAACAATCGGAAAGGGGATTCATCAGAGAAAATGACTTTACCCCAGTCCTCAGCAGTCCAATCCCTGTACCTTTTGCAGAATATCAGTCTGTCCCTGATGTTTTCCTGGAGAGAAGTGGCTTCTTTGCTGCCCTTCTTGACACCAGGCCATCCTCCAAAAGTCTTCACCTCACTGTGCGTGCAGATGCACTCACACCTGCCTGCTGCCATTCCTGAGCAAGCTCTGCACTGGTGGTGCCCCGATCCCGCAGCTGAATCAACTTTAGGAGACGGTCCTGGCGCTTGCTGGACTTTCTTGGGCGCCCTGACGCCTTCTTCACAACAATTGAACCTCTCTCCTTGAAGTTCTTGATGATCCGATAAATGGTTAATTTAGGTGCAATCTTACTAGCAGCAATATCCTTGCCTGTGAAGCCCTTTTTGTGCAAAGCAATGATGACGGCACGCGTTTCCTTGCAGGTAACCATGGTTAACAGAGGAAGAACAATGATTTCAAGCACCACCTTCCTTTTAAAGCTTCCAGTCTGTTATTCTAACTCAATCTGCATGACAGAGTGATTTCCAGCCTTGTCCTCGTCAACACTCTCACCTGTGTTAACGAGAGAATCACTGACATGATGGCAGCTGGTCCTTTCATGGCAGGGCTGAAATGCAGTGGAAATGTTTTGGGGGGATTAAGTTCATTTTCATGGCAATTAATTGCAATTCATCTGATCACTCTTCATGACATTCTGGAGTCTATGCAAATTGCCATCATCAAAACTGAGGCAGCAGATTTTGTGAAAATTAGTATTTGTGTCATTCTCAAAACTTTTGACCACGACCAGCCAGAGCCCAGACTTGAACCCGATCAAACATCTCTGGAGAGACCTGAAAATAGCTGTGCAGCGACGCTCCTCATCCAACCTGACAGAGCTTGAGAGGATCTGCAGAGAAGAATGGGAGAAACTCCCCAAATACAGGTGTGCCAAGCTTGTAACGTCATACCCAAGAAGACACAAGGCTGCAAAAGGTGCTTCAACAAAGTACTGAGTAAAGAGTCTGAATACTTGTGTAAATTTCTTTTTTTAAATATAAATGTGCAAACATTTCTAAAAACTTGTTTTTACTTTGTCATCATGGGTTGTGTTTAGATTGATGAGGGAAAAAACAATTGAAATCAACTTTAAAATAAGGCTGTAACGTAACAATGTGGAAAAAGTAAAGGGGTCTGAATACTTTCAGAATGCACTGTACATGTGCCTTGTCTCAAGGTACCGTTTTATTAATCATTTCAAATTGAAGGATATTCATATTTATTTATAAAATCACTGACTATAATAGTTTGGAAGACAGCCGTATCATAACACACAATACATTGTTTCTTAGAACAGTCCTATGACCTTAGAGTTAACGTAAAACAATAACAAAAAATAACAAACAAATCTCTGTTTAAAATACTTTTCAAGCCACTGCCTCAATGGAGGTTCAGGTTTAGGACAGAGGCTGTACGTGTGTCCCCTCTCGTCTCATATACCCGTGGAGTCCCCATAGTCCTTGTTCCAGCGCACATACAGGCCCAGCGTCTGTGGTCCGACACTCCTCTTGATCTTCTTCAGTGACTCCACGAAATCAGAGAACCGGATATTCCTCACCTGCACAAGGGCACAGAACACTACAGTGATGAAGAGTGCAACAACAGCAGGGTGGTTCATTCACACCAAACGGAAGAAAACGGACTGAAACTGCGAGGGAACACCTGAACCTGTCCAATGAGAAGCGCTCTTTTTCTGTAGATAAAAGTTTTGCACTCATTAAGAGTTCTTTAAAAAAATGTAACCTTTATTTTACCAGGCCATCAATTAAGAACTACCGTAATTTTCTGACTATAAGCCGCGCCTTTTTTCCAATTTTTCGACCCTGCGGCTTATATAACGGTGTGGCTAATCTATGGATTTTTACAGCTAACGGCCACTAGAAGACCTCCTAAATCTATGGATTTTACAGGTTACAGTCCACCAACTTTAACTCTATGGGCTCTATGACCGGTCCGCGCCCCCCACCTTTAAGCGGCGGGCTCCAGCAGGAAAAGCTGGAGGCCGGAAAAGAGTGAGACAGGTAGTGCGCAAAAGTAAAAGTGGAACCGAGAGTGGTACGAGAGACAGAACGAGAGCAAGACAGACAGACATTACGAGAGCGAGACAGTTTGTCTCTTTCCCGACAATCCCCTGTGCACGAACCCTTACATATGGTAATTAAACATTAAAACACCTGCGGCTTATAGTCCAGTGCGGCTTATATATGTACACATCATTCAATATCATTCAATTTAGCTGCTGCGGCTTATACTCCTGTGCGCCTTATAGTGCGCAAAATACGGTAATTGGGACGATATATGACAGGTAGGGTTTTTCATTAAATGTCTATATTTAACGTTGTGAATGCTGCACGTTTGAATGCTGCAAATACTTGAGCTTGCCTGTTGCAATGGAACCAATAGCGGTCCTGCAGGGGCCACACCACCGCCGCAGCAAGTTGAATGACAAAGGGGCCAAGTCGAAGGAGGAAGTGGCCAAGTTGAAGGACGATGGAATGAGTCTGAAGAAGGACGGGACTCGGATCCATTATGTCAGAGGAACCATTACTCACTGTGCAGAGGCATCTAGAGGTTCAGAAGAGTCATAGCCGCGGGAAGATGTTTGGGGGAAGATGTCTGTGCTACAGACGGCTATATTGGTCCACCAATACAGGACTAGTAAAGGCCCAGTGCACTATTTTAGTGGAAAAAAAAATATATATATATATATATACAGTGGGGAAAAAAAGTATTTAGTCAGCCACCAATTGTGCAAGTTCTCCCACTTAAAAAGATGAGAGAGGCCTGTAATTTTCATCATAGGTACACGTCAACTATGACAGACAAATTGAGGAAAAAAATCCAGAAAATCACATTGTATGATTTTTAATGAATTTATTTGCAAATTATGGTGGAAAATAAGTATTTGGTCACCTACAAACAAGCAAGATTTCTGGCTCTCACAGACCTGTAACTTCTTCTTTAAGAGGCTCCTCTGTCCTCCACTCGTTACCTGTATTAATGGCACCTGTTTGAACTTGTTATCAGTATAAAAGACACCTGTCCACAACCTCAAACAGTCACACTCCAAACTCCACTATGGCCAAGACCAAAGAGCTGTCAAAGGACACCAGAAACAAAATTGTAGACCTGCACCAGGCTGGGAAGACTGAATCTGCAATAGGTAAGCAGCTTGGTTTGAAGAAATTAACTGTGGGAGCAATTATTAGGAAATGGAAGACATACAAGACCACTGATAATCTCCCTCGATCTGGGGCTCCACGCAAGATCTCACCCCGTGGGGTCAAAATGATCACAAGAACGGTGAGCAAAAATCCCAGAACCACACGGGGGGACCTAGTGAATGACCTGCAGAGAGCTGGGACCAAAGTAACAAAGCCTACCATCAGTAACACGCTACGCTGCCAGGGACTCAAATCCTGCAGTGCCAGACGTGTCCCCCTGCTTAAGCCAGTACATGTCCAGGCACATCTAAAGTTTGCTAGAGTGCATTTGGATGATCCAGAAGAGGATTGGGAGAATGTCATATGGTCAGATGAAACCAAAATATAACTTTTTGGTAAAAACTCAACTCGTCGTGTTTGGAGGACAAAGAATGCTGAGTTGCATCCAAAGAACACCATACCTACTGTGAAGCATGGGGGTGGAAACATCATGCTTTGGGGCTGTTTTTCTGCAAAGGGACCAGGACGACTGATCCGTGTAAAGGAAATAATGAATGGGGCCATGTATCGTGAGATTTTGAGTGAAAACCTCCTTCCATCAGCAAGGGCATTGAAGATGAAACGTGGCTGGGTCTTTCAGCATGACAATGATCCCAAACACACTGCCCGGGCAACGAAGGAGTGGCTTCGTAAGAAGCATTTCAAGGTCCTGGAGTGGCCTAGCCAGTCTCCAGATCTCAACCCCATAGAACATCTTTGGAGGGAGTTGAAAGTCCGTGTTGCCCAGCGACAGCCCCAAAACATCTCTGCTCTAGAGGAGATCTGCATGGAGGAATGGGCCAAAATACCAGCAACAGTGTGTGAAAACCTTGTGAAGACTTACAGAAAACGTTTGACCTGTGTCATTGCCAACAAAGGGTATATAACAAAGTATTGAGAAACTTTTGTTATTGACCAAATACTTATTTTCCACCATAATTTGCAAATAAATTCATAAAAAATCCTACAATGTGATTTTCTGGAAAAAAAATCTCATTTTGTCTGTCATAGTTGACGTGTACCTATGATGAAAATTACAGGCCTCTCTCATCTTTTTAAGTGGGAGAACTTGCACAATTGGTGGCTGACTAAATACTTTTTTCCCCCACTGTATGTATAGATTCCATTTGGATTACTGTTACAGTGCTATTTGCGTTGTTAATTGGATTTGTTCTGACATTTCTTAATTTCTTTCTTTTTACTTTTGGGATTATGTGTGTATTGTTTTGTATTGCTAGGTATTACTGCAATACAGTTACTGTTGGAGCTAGAAACACAAGCATTTCACTGCACCTGCGATAACATCTGAAAATCTGTGTAAGCAACCAATAAACGTTAATTTGATATGTTTTTACAATTCCAATTCAAAAAGTCTAAACAGTCTAATTCCAATTCCATAACATTAAGATATTTTACATTTGAATTTAATTCACTGTAAATTCTCAACTTCATGAGTGAATTCAAGAATTTATCCCAACCCTGGTAGATACACCCTTTAATTCAAGTGAGCACCAGAAAGAGACTTGGTTAGCAGTGTTTCTGTAGTGCACATGTGATTGCAGTTTGCTAAACAAATCGCCACTGGATTGATGCAAATAATCATGTCATTCTGCCAGGTAGGCATACGCTACTTTGTAGTTAACATTTAATTGAGAAGGTTTTTGGGAAAGCATTTCCATCAACCAGTTGACGTCATCATTAGCATCATCGCTAACGGCTACACAAAGTAGACAAACACGCACACAGACCGGGGAAAAAAGTATTTGATCCCCTGCTGATTTTGTACGTTTGCCCACTGACAAAGACATGATCAGTCTATAATTTTAATGGTAGGTTTATTTGAACAGTGAGAGACAGAATAACAACAAAATAATCCAGAAAAATGCATGTCAAAAATGTTATAAATTGATATGCATTTTAATGAGGGAAATAAGTATTTGACCCCTCTGCAAAACATGACTTAGTACTTGGTGGCAAAACCCTTGTTGGCAATCACAGGTCAGACGTTTCGTTTCTTGTAGTTGGCCACCAGGTTTGCACACATCTCAGGAGGGATTTTGTCCCACTCCTCTTTGCAGATCTTCTCCAAGTCATTAAGGTTTCGAGGCTCACGTTTGGTAACTCGTACCTTCAGTTTCCTCCACAGATTTTCTATGGGATTAAGGTCTGGAGAGTGGCTAGGCCACTCCAGGACCTTAATGTGCTTCTTCTTGAGCCACTCCTTTGTTGCCTTGGCCGTGTGTTTTGGGTCATTGTCGTGCTGGAATACCCATCCATGACCCATTTTCAATGCCCTGGCTGAGGGAAGGAGGTTCTCACCCAAGATTTGACGATACATGGCCCCGTCCATCGTCCCTTTGATGCGGTGAAGTTGTCCTGTCCCCTTAGCAGAAAAACACCCCCAAAGCATAATGTTTCCACCTCCATGTTTGACGGTGGGGATGGTGTTCTTGGGGTCATAGGCAGCATTCCTCCTCCACCAAACACGGCGAGTTGAGTTGATGCCAAAGAGCTCGATTTTGGTCTCATCTGACCACAACACTTTCACCCAGTTCTCCTCTGAATCATTCAGATGTTCATTGGCAAACTTCAGACAGGCCTGTATATGTGCTTTCTTGAGCAGGGGGACCTTGCGGGCGCTGCAGGATTTCAGTCCTTCACGGCGTAGTGTGTTACCAATTGTTTTCTTGGTGACTATGGTCCCAGCTGCCTTGAGATCATTGACAAGATCCTCCCGTGTAGTTCTGGGCTGATTCCTCACCGTTCTCATGATCATTGCAACTCCACGAGGTGAGATCTTGCATGGAGCCCCAGGCCGAGGGAGATTGACAGTTCTTTTGTGTTGTTTCTTCCATTTGCGAATAATCGCACCAACTGTTGTCACCTTCTCACCAAGCTGCTTGGCGATGGTCTTGTACCCCATTCCAGCCTTGTGTAGGTCTACAATCTTGTCCCTGACATCCTTGGAGAGCTCTTTGGTCTTGGCCATGGTGGAGAGTTTGGAATCTGATTGATTGATTGCTTCTGTGGACAGGTGTCTTTTATACAGGTAACAAACTGAGATTAGGAGCACTCCCTTTAATCTCAGCTCGTTACCTGTATAAAAAAGACACCTGGGAGCCAGAAATCTTTCTGATTGAGAGGGGGTCAAATACTTATTTCCCTCATTAAAATGCAAATCAATTTATAACATTCATGACATGTGTTTTTCTGGATTTTCTGGTTGTTATTCTGTCTCTCACTTTTCAAATAAACCTTCCATTAAAATTAGACTGATCATTTCTTTGTCAGTGGGCAAACGTACAAAATCAGCAGGGGATCAAATACTTTTTTCCCCTCACTGTAGCAGGACAGGGAAATTGTCAAATTCACACACTTATCAAGAGAACATCCTTGGTCATCTCTACTGCCTTTGATCTAGCGGATTCACTAAACACACATGCTTCGTTTGTAAATTATGTCTGAGTGTTGGAGTGTGCCCCTGGCTATCCGTTTTATTTTATTTTTTATTTTATGGTGCTGTCTGGTTTGCTTAATATAGGAATTTGAATACTTTTGATACTTAAGTATATTTGAGCAATTACATTTATGTTTGAAACTTTAAAAGTTTTATTCAAGTAGTATTTTACTGGGTGACTTTCACTTTTATTTGAGTCATTTTCTATAAAGGTATCTTTAGTTTTACTCAAGTAAAGTACTTTTTCCACCACTGAGTGCGCACTGAGTGTTAATGCGCAGGTGTTATCGGCTCTGTAAAACAGATGGCAGCGACCACGAAATGGCATATGCGAACGGGAGTAGATTACGTTGAAAACAACGGTCGGCCATCTTGGACGCTATCTCCAGTTCAAATTATATCCTGATGTCGACAGCAGATGAGAGTTCAAATCAAATCAAATTTGATTTGTTACATGCGCCAAATACAACAGTGAAATGCTTACATACAAGCCCTTAACAAACAATGCAGTTAAGAAAAATAAGTATTAAGAAAGTATTTACTAAAATAAACTGAAGTAAAAAATATATATAAAATAAAATATATAACAAATCATTCAAGAGCAACAATAAAATAACAGTAGCGAGGCTATATACAGGGGGTACCTGTACAGAGTCAATGTGCGGGGGGCACAGGTTAGTCAAAAGTTTGGACACCTACTCATTCAAGGGTTTTTCTTTATTTTTACTATTTTCTACATTGTAGAATAATAGTGAAGACATCAAAACTATGAAATAACACATATGGAATCACGTAGTAACCAAAAAAGTGTTAAACAAATAAAAATATATTTGAGATTTGAGATTCTTCAAACAGCCACCCTTTGCCTTGATGACAGCTTTGCACACTCTTGGCATTCTCTCAACCAGCTTCACCTGGAATTCTTTTCCAACAGTCTTGAAGAAGTTCCCACATATGCTGAGCACTTGTTGGCTGCTTTTCCTTCACTCTGCGGTCCGACTTATCCCAAACCATCTCAATTGGGTTGAGATCGGGGGATTGTGGAGGCCAGGTCATCTGATGCAGCACTCCACTCTCCTTCTTGGTAAAATAGCCCTTACACAGCCTGGAGGTGTGTTGGGTCATTGTCCTGTTGAAAAACAAATGATAGTCCCACTAAGCCCAAACCAGATGGGATGGCATGTCATTGCAGAATGCTGTGGTAGCCATGCTGGTTAAGCGTGCCTTGAATTCTAAATAAAATTACAGACAGTGTCACCAGCAAAGCACCCCCACACCATAACACCTCCTCCTCCATGCTTTACGGTGGGAAATACACATGAAGAGATCATCCGTTCACCCACACAGTGTCTCACAAAGATACGGCGGTTGGAACCAAAAATCTCCAACAACGCAAATAGTCCGGGTAGCAATTTGATTAGCTGTTCAGGAGTCTTATGGCTTGGGGTAAAAGCTGTTAAGAAGCCTTTTGGACCTAGACTTGGCACTCCGGTACTGCTTGCCGGAGGCCGAGCAGTTGCCATACCAGGCGGTGATGCAACCAGTCAGGATGCTCTCGATGGTGCAGCTGTTGAACCTTTTGAGGATCTGAGGACCCATGTCAAATATTTTCAGTCTCCTGAGGGGGAATAGGCTTTGTCGTGCCCTCTTCACGACTGACATGGTGCATTTGGACCATGATAATTTGTTGGTGATGTGGACACCAAGGAACTTGAAGCCCTCAACCTGCTCCACTACAGCCCTGTCGATGAGAATGGGGGCATGCTCAGTCCTCCTTTTCCTGTTGTCCACAATCATCTCCTTTGTCTTGATCACGTTGAGGGAGAGGTTGTTATCCTGGCACCACACAGCCAGGTCTCTGACCTATAGGCTCTCATCATTGTCGGTGATCAGGCCTACCACTGTTGTGTCGTCGGCAAACTTAATGATGGTGATGGAGTCGTGCTTGGCCATGCAGTCATGGGTGAACAGGGAGTACAGGAGGGGACTGAGCACGCACCCCTGAGGGGCCCCAGTGTTGAGGATCAGCGTGGCAGATGTGTTGTTACCTACCCTTACCACCTGGGGCGGCCCGTCAGGAAGTCCAGGATCCAGTTGCAGAGGGAGGTGTTTAGTCCCTGGGTCCTTAGCTTAGTGATGAGCTTGAGGGCACTATAGTGTTGAACGCTGAGCTGTAGTCAATGAATAGCATTCTCATGTAGGTGTTCCTTTTGTACAGGTGGGAAAGGGCAGTGTGCAATAGAGATTGCATCATCTGTGAATATGTTGGGGCGGTATGCAAATTGGAGTGGGTCTAGGGTTTCTGGGATAATGGTGTTGATGTGAGCCATGACCAGCCGTTCAAAGCACTTCAAAGCATATTCATAATATAGCTAACTTAGCTAGCTAACATACATTTGGAGAAAACAAGTTATAATTAACTGGCTAGCTAGCGTTAGCAGTGTTTTCAATGGTGGCAAGTGCAGCTAGCTAACCAGCTAGCAAACAATGGAACAAAGGTATACTTTTGGATTCGAAAACTAGTCCAACAGGCTCTGCATTTCAGGAATCACCCCTGGTGCACTGATCAATTATTTAGCCATTTAAACCATACATTTTTCATGAAAACTCTGATTTTGCCACTGCCGTCATCGGTTTCCTTGGATTTCAAATGTGAAATGGTCGGACTGGAGTCTGGTTAGTGACGGTTGCTATTCAATGGATAGCTGCGATTGGTTGCACAAAATTCTGGGGCGGGCTTAGTGAAGGGTCAATTCCCACCCCAGCCCCTGCATCTAACAACTTGAGGGAAATCTATCAAACGCTCCGTCTGCTCTGGTCGCGTCTGTGTCAAAGAGTCAGCACACTCAACCCCAGCATTTATTAACTCAAACCCTAGTCCCTGCGACTAATTCAAAAATTAGTATACCAAAAGGTTAAGGTGAGATCTCTAGATGTTGTATTAAGGTTGTTTAGTGTTTAATATCGCCCAACCCCAAATATGCTCTTATAAATAACACACCAAGATTCATAAGTAGAACTTTCTGCCAAGGGCGCCAAGTTGCCACAGGATGACCACTCTGTAGACAGGCTGCCGAAGGGTGCAGTCAACAACTCAACAACTAGCCATTGAATCTCAAACCGAACACTATCACTCAATATGCGCGTTCACGAGTCAATCTCAATGGCTAGTTGTCAAGTCTATGAGGCCTCCACTGCACCCTTCAGCAGCCTCTTAACCGAGTGGGCATCCTGTGCCGACTCGGCGCCCCTGGCAGCAACTTCTACCCATGAATCTTAACCCGTTACCTAGCAACAACATGGCCACTACTACTTTGCCCTCAAAATAGTCATAACAAATCTAAGATAATCATTTATGTTTAATTATTTGCTGAGGTCTTAGTCGTGCAATTTTACTTAAGGTATTTTGTGCTTGAAAGAGTAGTATGCTTTTAGTGCATGAAAAGTGCATGAAAACTAGTCAGTGCAGTATAGAGTCAGCAGCTGTTGCGTTCAGCTGACCCGACACTGTTTAGAGAAACATGCGGTTCTACAGACTGATTTATGAGAACACAACTTCATCAGCAAGCTGTAAATAAAGGACAAGCTACACGCTGTTTATCAGTGCCCAAAATCACTAGCTTGTTAAGTTCCATCCCTGTGTTTGTCAGTGAAGCTAGCTGTTAGAACTAGCTAGCAGGCACTATGAACAGGCAGGCTAAGTTCAGCTTATGAAGTCACTGGCGAGTTCCTTTGGTGCTTTTTTGTGCTGGAGTAGAGAGATGCCGTTTAGTTTTTATAAGTGTACTAAAACAGGTCGCAGAAGGAGACAATGCTCGCAAATGGGTTTGGAATATTGACAAGCGGTCGATTGGTCAAAGCGTTTGGTTTATTATTCAGCTTTAGTGTGATGTATACAGTGAATAGTGTAAACGTACCTCGTTTGCGGCCATATTCCTGACTTGTTCTGGACGCAACTCTGAGAATTGAAAGAGATTGCATTAGGAAACAAATAGACACATTTGTAAAGAGACCAATTACTGTTCCGATCCAAAAGGTTTGAATTAATTGTGCCGCTTACCTCTGATGGGACCGAGGGACGCATCTTTGGCCAGTGAGGTCAGGTCACTGCCAGAGTAGCCTTCTGTCATTCTGCAAGGATTACACATATACCAAGCATTTCCATTATACCACAATATCTTTATCTACATCTCTTAGATCTCTATACAGTCAGGTCCAAAATTCTTGTCACCCTTGATAAAGATGAGCAAAAACGACTAAAATAAATAATACAAATACTGAGCTATATTGTATGCTCCAATTGTTATTTATTTATATTATACTAATATAATTGCTCAGATAAATAGATTTTGTTTAACAAGTCATACAAGTAATATATATATAATTTTTAAGACAGGTGTCAAAATGATTGGCAACCCTAAATATTCTATCTGCATTTACATTCTACTATTTTAAGTTGATCTCATTTTAAGGAACTGTATTGTTGCCTTCCCTGGCTTCCTGTTTCACTGGGGTATAACAATGAGGTAACACGCATGTAAAATCCCTTTGTTATTGTTAGACCAGCCTTCGCTTTGGCTCCCCCTTCTGTCCAGCTCAGGTGTTCGGCGTCGCCGGCCTTCTAGCTTCGGCCGAACCTGCTGCTGGCAAACGCCCTTCACTCATCAACCCCGGACTTGTCTTGTCATCATTACACACACCTGGTTCCAATCCCCACGCTATCACTGTGTATATATACCCCCTCTGTCATTTGTCTTTGTCGGTCGGTCATTGTATATGTTGCTTGTTTTCCTGAGAGGAATCTCTCCTACTATTTCCTGAGTACTTTATATTTTGCACTGTGGGTTTCGTCCCGCTTTAAGCTATGGTGCTTTAATAAATTCAGTAGTTCTAAACCTGCGACTGCCTCCTGCCTACTCCTCTCTACACTTGTGACAGTTATCCATCACCATGGGAAAATTCGCAAACAAAAAGCCACAAATGGTTGTTGAACATCATAAATCAGGCAATGGGTACAAAGAAATTGCTAAAAAAAGAACAACTATTAGGGCATCAATTAAGAAGTTTCAAACCACTGGAACAGTGGTAAACTTGCCTGGTATTGGACACAAGTGTATATTGTCCCCACACACAGTAAGGAAGATAGTTTGCGAGGCAAAGAATATTCAAGGGCCAAAGTTGGAAAATTACAGAACTTGGTCACATCTTGGGGTCACCAAGTCTCCAAATCTACAATTAGATGCCACTTCCATGCCAATAGGCTCTTTGGAAGGGTTGCCAGAAAGAGCAACCAACTAATGTAAACTCCTGGAGTTTGCTAAACGGCATTGGCACTTGGATTGGAACAGGTGCTCTGGTCAGATGACACAAAAATAGAGCTTGGCGTTGAAAGAAGGATGCATATGAAGAAAATAACTTCATACCTACTAGGGCTGGGAATTGCCAGGCACCTCACAATAGGATATTATCACGATAATTAGGTGTCGACGATATGTATTGCGATTGTCACAATTCTACATGTATTGCGATTCAATACTGTGATTTTATTGAGATTCCATGGTCCAAACATATTGCTCACCACATGTCTGCTGCAGAGTGACAGGAGATAGCCATGAGAAAACACATTTTGATCAGTCATGGAAATAAAAGTGCTGAAAACAAATTGGCTCCCTATTTAAAAAGAAGATGGAGAACAAGCTATGAAGGAAAAATACTGGAGTTTTGGTGCAGTTACAGCCAACTAGCACAAACATATTGCGACATTGTCAAACCGGTACAATATGATATATCGTCAAAAATAATATCCCGATATGTAACTATTGATTGGGGTCCAATATTGGGGTCCAAATTTGAGATTTTTAGTTCCAACCGCCATGTCTTTCTGAGACGCGGTGTGGGTGAACGGATGATCTCTGCATGTGTAGTTCCCACCGTAAAGCATGGAGGAGGAGATGTTATGGTGTGGGGGTGCTTTGCTGGTGACACAGTCTGTGATTTATTTAGAATTCAAGGCACACTTAACCAGCATGGCTACCACAGCATTCTGCAGCGATATGCCATCCCATCTGGTTTGGGCTTAGTGGGACTATCATTTGTTTTTCAATAGGACCATGACCCAACACACCTCCAGGCTATTTTACCAAGAAGGAGAGTGATGGAGTGCTGCATCAGATCACCTGGCCTCCGCAATCCCCCGACCTCAACCAAATAGAGATGGTTTGGGATGAGTCGGACGGCAGAGTGAAGGAAAAGCAGCAAACAAGTGCTCAGCATATGTGGGAACTCCTTCAAGACTGTTGGAAGAGCATTCCAGGTGAAGCTGGTTGAAAGAATGCCAAGAGTATGCAAAGCTGTCATCAAGGCAAAAGATGGCTGTTTGAAGAATCTCAAATATAAAACATATTTCGATTTGTTTAACACATTTTTGGTTAGTACATGATTCCATGTGTTATTTCATAGTTTTGACATCTTCACTATTATTATACAATGTAGAAAATAGTAAAAATAAAGAAGAACCCTTGAATGAGTAGGTGTTCTAAAACTTTTGACCGGTAGTGTCTCTTTTTTAGATTACTTGTTAAATAAAATCTCTTTCTCTGAGTAATTGTATTAGTATACAATAATATAGTTTTGCTCATCTTTATCAAGGTTGCCAATCATTTTAGACGTGACTGTATATCTCTATACCTATCACTAACTCTTTATCTGTATGTCATTCTGAAAGCATAAAGAGCATTATGTCTCTATTCATCTCTATATATCAATATATCTATTGGTATCTCTTTATTTATCCATCATTTTGAAAGGATTACAGAGACAAAACATTATATAATTATAAAGATAGATGGATATCATTATCTATAGCTCGATCAACTACCTATTGTACAAAGTTCATTCAAACCATGGTAAAGGATATCTAAAAGTACATAACATATTAGGTAGGTTTCCAATTCAATTTACCTGGCGAGCTGGGACAGTTCTTTCTGTGCGAGAGGATTCCCGTGCTTCCCCAAAAGGTTCTTGACCAGTTTTAGCCGTGTCTATACACGACACACAATTATATACATTTTTGCAGGGAAATTGCATTGGGGAATGTGATTTGTTTACTGTATGGCTACAATTGTAAATGGAATTAATAGGTTTCTTAACATACCTCTTCTGTTGGTAAAGCCACGTACACCCGTTTTGCAAAACGTCTGTGAATAGAAACAGTTTGAGAACGTGTTGCCATTGGGTAGGCCTTGAAGATTTGAAGGACAATTCCACCACTTTATAACCAGTTATTATGCTGCTAGGATACACTGAGTGTACAAAACATTAGAAACACCTGCTCTTTCCATGACATAGTGAATCCAGGTGAAAGCTTTTATTCCTTATTGATGTCACTTGCTAAATCCACTTAAAATCAGTGTAGATGAAGGGGAGGAGACAGGTTAAAGAAGGATTTTTAAGCCTTGAGACAAAAAAATACATGGATTGTGTATGTGTGCCATTCAGAGGGTGACAAAATATTTAAGTGCCTTTGAATGGGGTATGGTAGTGTGTGCCAGGCGCACCGGTTTGTCTGTGTCAAGAACTGCAACGCTGCTGGGTCTTTCACGCTCAACAGTTTCCCGTGTGTATTAAGAATGGTCCACCACCCAAAGGACATCAAGCCAGCTTGACACAACTGTGGGAAGCATTGGAGTCAACATGGGCCAGCATCCCTGTGGAACACCTTATAGAGTCCATGCCCTGACAAATTCAGGCTGTTCTGAGGGCAAAAGTGTGTGCAACTTAGACCAAAGGACTCTCGGTGTATATGAACTACTGTACGATTTGATACACATTTTGATGTTTTATAGTTTTTGTTAGTCATACTGCACGATTCCTAGTTTGTCATTTTTTAAGCTTCTGCATTGCCCTAGTCTACAGTATACTCAAATCACATTTTATTTGTCACATGTGCCAAATACAACCTTCCAGTGAAATGCTTACTTACAAGCCCTAAACCAACAACGCAGAATTTATTTTAAAGTAAGTAAGAAAATATTTGCTAAAAAATATAGAAATAAACTAAAGTACGAAAAAAAGTAAACAATTCCCAGGGTACATTTCACCTCCCACGATGCAATGCTCTGCCCAGTCTGCAGTTAGCTTAGCTGGCTAGCAAGCCAAGACGAAGCTTATGTCATAAGTTAAGTGCATTTCCCATTCCTTTTGGGTTGTAATCATATATTGTAATGCTTCCTGGAATATCATTCTGAATATATGTTAATGTTATTATCACCAATCAACTGCATTACACTCAAAATATATTCTAATTTAGATGCCAACGAATGCTAACCATAAGTTACTGTATCTGATGGTTAGCTAGCATGCTAGCTAGCCTGACTTCTACATCCAAAATAAGTGTTTCCAACAATAACAGTCAAGTTTAATAATATAATAATAATATGCCATTTAGCAGGCGCTTTTATCCAAAGCGACTTACAGTCATGCGTGCATAAATTTTTTTTTTGTGTATGGGTGGTCCCGGGGATCGAACCCACAACCTTGGTGTTACAAGCGCCGTGCTCTACCAGCTGTCATAATCTTAGCGACCGTCTTAAACAAATGTCCAAACAACATGTAGGCCTGTTAGAACAACATTTATTATGACATTTACAGGCAAATCACTATGGAATCCTAGTCTCATGATTGAAGCCTGTATCTTTGGTGCAAACATTAGCAATGCTAGCTAAGTAGCTAACCCTGCTGCATCTGAAAAAGTGTTTTTCAACATTAACAGCAAAATACAGCCTTAGCGACTGTCCAAGCAACCATCCAGCTACACTGTAGACCTATTAGAACTAATAAAAAGTATGAAGTTTACAAGTAATTCACTACGAAAATATAGGCTATTTGGAAAGGGCGCAATGGCCGCCGGAGCTGCAACTTCATCAGTGATGGTGGGAGTGGTTCTGCCGAATGAGCCTTGAACAACAGAAAAATATTGGAGTACGCAGACTATAAATATCATTCTATAGGTTTTTGAGCGTCACCTTGCGAGCAAAACATTTTAGCAGCCTCGCTCATGACAGCGAAGAGAAACATTTACGTTTTAAAGTTCATTTTCTGCTATTTTAAACATTTCGCAATGGGGAGGAGAGAAGATTTTGCAATTTTGTAACTCACTTCATGCAATTCTACTCATTTTGCCATGGGGCGGAGAGAAAAATGTGCAGTTTTACAGCTAAATTCCTTCAATTCTACACATTTTGCCATAGGGTGGAGGCAAATGTTTGCAGTTTTTAATATGATAACTGATGATCAATGGGCCGCACCCCGGTCGGTAATTTGATCATGCTTACTACAAGTTTAGATAGCTGGCTGCTAGACTAACTTATAATAATAATAATAACTTACATTTACATTACATTTTAGTCATTTAGCAGACGCTCTTATCCAGAGCGACTTACAGTTTTAGTGAGTGCATGCATTTTTCAACATCTGCTAACCATGTGTATGTGACCAATACATTTGATTTGATTTAGAAGCAAGAGGAAAGAATGTTAATGAATGCCTTATTGCTTAACATTGGTCACAAATCTGTTTGTCCGTAAGCCCAGGGCTTTGGAATACAAGTGTAAATCATCAGCTGAGGGCTGAGTTTAGCCCAGGGTTAACAAACGCTTGTGTGAACACTGGATATGCTAGCGTAGAGCCATTCTTAGATAGCCTGGGGTTAGGAACAATGCAGTGTGAAAAGGCCTTTTAACATGCATTGCTGGCTATCATCTCGTCTATAATATAAGGTGTATGGCCAGAAAATGTCCCTAAATATGCTAAGGGGTGCTCGATGGCTGCTTTCAGGACAAAAAAAACTATTTTATGTTTAGGCCTACCCACCCCCCAATACATTACTAGAGGAGTAGGAGTTTTGACTTTTCTGTGATCCACTAATATGTCTGCCACAGCTCACGCAGGCACGCTGATTCTGAACCACATGGCATGACGTACTGCTTGATGTGTATAGCAACGCAGTCTAGGAAGCAGTTTTAAAGAGTTAGTATTCAACATCAGAAGAGACATGTCTCAGTTACAAACAAGGTTCTTTACGGACAACAAAAAGTAAGTATTTATTGCTGAATTGTGAAGATAGCCAGTTAGCTTTCACTTTTGCCAGTAAGCTATCTAGCTAACTTGCTAGCGAGCATGAAGGAGAACTCTATGCGAGTGTTAGCCATGCTGTTGTTAATCATATTGTATCCTTAGTTTGTATCCTAACTTGTATCCTAACTTGTATCCTAACTTGTATCCTAACTTACCAATCTAAAACATTTTAGCTGACATGGACTAATTGAGTGACTGCTGATGCACAACCAAATAAAAAAAGTATATTATTCTAACTCTCAACAGTGAGTTGAGACCCCCCAAAATATATTATATATAAAAAAATAAAAAATGTATTGGTCCGATGGCCTACAAAAGGGGGGGCATGGGCCGCCAGTTGCCCATCGCTGTATTAGACGAAGACAACCAGAGCAACATATAGCAGGGAATTCCAATATGATCAGGAAACTATAGACATGTTATATAGATAGCTGAAAATGACTTTCCATCATTTATTTTATTAGTTCTCTCAGGCATCCTACTTGAGAAGCAATTTCCAGTTTTGCACATCACTAAACAGTCAATAGCCATGAAATCATCAAATTACACTAAAACGGTATGTATGACATCACTAAATACTTCATAATAACAAACCAAATGTTAAATGTGGCGGAGTTGCCCTTTAACAGTGCTACCTTTTGGCAGAGAGACCTCACTGAAAAGTAAACCTGGGTTGTGTTCAGTAGGCACACAAAAATGTATGAAACAGGTAGGGAGGTACAAACTGGGCATCCCCTGCCCCAACCACACTGGCCTACAGTACCTAAGAACAGCCTCGTCCAGCTCCTGAGGCCTGTTGGTGGCACCCATCACCAACACCCGCTCATCACCACCAGATTGCACCTAAACACACACCAAAATAAATATTATTGGCAGCAACACAGACAGTGCCTTCGGAAAGTATTCAGACCTGACTTTTTCCACTTTGTTACGTTACAGCCTTGTTCTAAAATTGATTAAATTGTTTTTTCCCCCTCATCAATCTACAAAGAATACCCCATAACGACAAAGCAAAAACAGGTTTAGAAATGTTAGCAAATGTATTACAGATTAATAAATATCACATTTACATAAGTATTCAGACCCTTTACTTAGTACTTTGTTGAAGCACCTTTGGCAGCGATTACACCATTGAGTCTTCTTGGGTATGACGCTACAAGCTTGGCACACCTGTATTTGGGGAGTTTCTCCCATTCATCTCTGCAGATCCTCTCAAGCTCTGTCAGGTTGGATGGGGAGCGTTGCTGCACAGCTACTTTCAGGTCTCTCCAGAGATGTTTCCATCAAGGATCTCTCTGTACTTTGCTCCATTCATCTTTCCCTCGTCTCTGACTAGTCTCCCAGTCCCTGCTACTGAAAATCATCACCACAGCATGATGCTGCCACCACCATGCTTCACTGTAGCGATGGTGCCAGGTTTCCTCCAGATGTGACGCTTGGCATTCAAGCCAAAGAGTTCAATCTTGGTTTCATCAGACCAGAGAATCTTGTTTCTCATGGTCTGAGAGTCTTTAGGTGCCTTTTGGCAAACTCAAAGCGGGCTGTCATGTGCCTTTTACTGAGAAGTGGCTTCCGTCTGGCCACTCTACCATAAAGGCCTGATTGGTGGAGTGCTGCAGAGATGGTTGTCCTTCTGGAAGGTTCTCCCATCTCCACAGAGGAACTCTGGAGCTCTGTCAGAGTGACCATCGGGTTCTTGGTCACCTCCCTGACCAAGGCCCTTCTCCCCCTGATTGCTCAGTTTGGCCAGGTGGCCAGCTCTAGGAAGAGTCTTGGTGGTTCCAAACTTCTTCCATTTAAGAATGATGGAGGCCACTGTGTTCTTGGGGACCTTCAATAATGCAGACATTTTTTGGTACCCTTCCCAAGTTATGTGCCTCAACACAATCCTGTCTCGGAGCATCTACGGACAATTCCTTCGACCTCATGGCTTGGTTTTTGGTCTGACACGCACTAACAACTGAGGGACCTCATATAGACAGTTGTGTGCCTTTCCAAATCATGTCCAATCAATTGAATTTAAGGTGGTCTCCAGTCAAGTTATAGAAACATCTCAAGGATGATCAATGGAAACAGGATGCACCGGGGCTCAATTTCGAGTCTCATAGCAAAGGGTCTGAATACTTATGTAAATAAGGTATTTCTGTTTTTACATTTCTAAAAAAAAAAAAATTCCTTTGTCATTATTGGGTATTGTGTGTAGATTGCTAACATAACAAAATGTGGAAAAGGTCAATGGGTCTGAATACTTTCTGAAGGCGCTGTATCTCTTGGACAGATTTAATGTGGAAGAGGCCAAATCTTCATGCAGGATATGGACAAGACAAAAAATCCAATCAAAGTTTATTGGTCGCGTACACAGTTTAGCATATGTTATAGCAGGTGCAGCGAAATTCTTGTGTTACTAGCTCCTAAAAAGACATGGCAGGATGCAGGATGTGGCCAAAACAGACAGAATCCCTCCAGGGACAAACATTGCACACACGTGTACACGCGCTCATTAACTCAATAAAAGAAAATTAAAAACAGGTGACAGAATTAACACTGGAACACACGTGTGCATGCGTAGAAACACACACGGGGGAGACCTCCTTACCCCATCAAATTCAATCAAGAACTCAGTCTTCAGACGTCTGCTGGCATCATGCTCTCCCTCTCTCCTTTCACAGAGTAGACTGTCGATCTCATCTGTGTGGGGTAAGTAACAGTAGTCACAATCTGAATGGAAGGGTCCCATTATCCTAGTAGTCTATGCATAGTCGCACTCTCTGTTTCCATCAGTTATTAAATAGAAAATTCTTCCCAACATGCTATAATGCAACTTTCTTGCATACAATATCTGTGCTTATTATTAGATTGCAGGTAATGAAACATTATCGTTATGTGCTTCCTTGACCAGTTCATTGCAGTTACGTATTCTTCTTGGTTTATCTAACAAAGTAAAAGTTACCTATGAAGATGATTGAGGGTTGCAGTTCTCTGGCGACGGCAAACAGAGCTCGCACCAGCTTCTCTCCCTCCCCCACCTACAGGGAAAGACCAAAAGAATAGCGAGTTTACTCTGAATAGAGAGTTTACTCTGAATATAGTGAGTTTACTCTGAATATAGTGAGTTTACTCTTTTTCTACAAGGGTCTACTTGAAATGACTGATATATGTTTTTCTACTAAACTCAGTTGAATGCACTGACTAAGTCGCACTGGATAAGAGCATCTGCTAAATAACTAACATACAAAGAAATGTAAAATGGAACAAATTAAAGTGTAAAGAGATCGTTCCGCTAATAATGTACTCACATATTTCGAGGTCAAGCTGGCTGCACTTATGTTGAAGAACGTGGCGTTGGACTCCATGGCCACTGCTTTAGCCTATCAGTAAAAAAAGATGAGCTAAAATTTAAAATGCAGAACATTATCCTTATTTTGGAGATACTTTCAACTAAATGCTCTATAATCCTTAAATTCACTTTTTTTTTTGTTGGTTCGCTTTGTTTTACATTTGATTACAGCATACCCATATTCCTGCTCTATAGAATCACCATTTGTTTTTAATGCAGTTCAGACACATTTTGGGAGATTGAGTACATTAATGATGGCTAAACTACATTCATGATGGATAATGCAATTTTGTATGACAGAAAAACACTAAATATAAATTCCCCGGGATTTAGCCTACCCATACATTCTGTGTCATCGGTCATAGTACTCTACAGTCAAAGTACCACCATGTAAAAACATAAAATACTTATAAGACCTAAACCAATTCTACTCTTGAACAAAGCATCACAGTTAGAGGATGTCAAAACCAGCAAATCCAGTGAAAGGACTGTCCATTGTCTATATTATAAGTATTATATTAGTCTTGTATTATAAAGATTTTACAATACAAATGTTTCGTTTTGTGCGTTTTTCTATGAAAATTGTTAATCTATTTCATGATCACTTGTGGTCTTTGTGAGCCTAACCAAGACCCACTCCAACTAGTCATTTCTCATTTGGTCTCTTGCCACTACCAAATGGTACTGCACCACACTCACCAGCATCGTCTTTCCGTTGCCAGGAGGACCGAAGAGGAGAAGGCCTCGTGCTGGAGCCCTCAAGCCTGTAAACAACTGGAAAAAAACAACATCTACTCAGCACTTATGTTTCATAGTACATAGTCCTGAAGTTCAAAATTACAGAGCAATACATAGCCTATTTAACATTTACTGTATACATACAGTATAAAGTGGGTAAAACAGTACGTAAACATTATTAAAGTGACCAGTGTTCAATGACTATGTACATAGGGCAGCAGTCTCTAAGGTGCAGAGTAGAGTACCAGGTGGTAGCCGGCTTGAACAGTGACTAAGGTTCAGGGCAGGGTACTGGGCAGAGGCTGGCTAGTGGTGACTGTTTAACAGTCTGATGGCCTGGAGATTGAACATGTTTTTCAGTCTCTCGGCCCCAGCTTTGATGCACCTGTACAGTCTCTGCTTTCTAGATGGTAGCGGGTGAACAGGCCGTGGCTCGGGTGGCTATTTTTCTAGGTGCACTGGTGCTCCAATATAAACATTACATGTTGAACAGCAAAATAGGCTCTCCTATGAAGCTTGAACACATGTGTTCGTATCCACGGTTCCCCCTCTTATTCATTATGATCTAAAAGGCAAAACTGATCCAAGATCAGCACTCCTACGCTTTTGTAGGCCGTCATTGTAAATAAGAATTTGTTCTTAACTGACTTGCCTAGTTAAATAAAGGTTAAATAAAAAAAATACAGACCATTATGTTAGGACTGCCCACATGAACAGTTGCTGCTCAAATTTTTTACTGACGACGTTACTGACAGGTGATACTTTGTAGCCTGTGAAAAGACTGCCATATTCACATCACTCCATGATCCATTGAGTTGCTGTTCCTCTCCAATCTCACCTCTGGCCTCAGTGCAGGCAGGATGACTATTTCCTGTAGGGCCTGCTTAGCCAGCTCCTGGCCAGCAACGTCCTCGAACCTCACTGATGAGCCACTGAAACACACACACGAGACTGGTCTGAGTGGTCATTCCCATACAGAAATATAGACATACTCAACTCTGCCTGGGTTGTGTTCATTAGGCAGCAAAGATAGACTGAAACAGGCAGGCAGGACTTTTCCATGTCAGAACGTTATAAAAAGTGTTGCATCGGTGTGCCCTATTCAACACAACCCAGGTCAAGCAGTCAACATCTATTGTGTTCCAAACTGAGACACCTTGAATTTATTTATAAGACACTCCAAATTATTGTCTCTCACCTGTCTATGATCTCACTGAGGATGAGGTTGGCAAGCTTGCTGTCCACATTCTTCAAGTTCTTCACGTCCCTCTTCTTCAGTGGGGACATGGATGTGGGAGTGGTGGGTTTACAGTTTTGCCGGTTGCCCACTTTACCCTATAACAAAAGAACAATGACATCAGATTTGGTTACGATTTTAAACAAGCTAATCTCTTGGAATGATGATTGGAAATTCTCCTATTTTGTCTTCCCTTCATTAAAAATGGATATAGTCTGGAGAGATTCTATTAGCATTACGTTTTTTATTCCAGCTCCTTTATAGTCCATGGCTATAGTGCTAGTCTAGCTATTCCTTTTAGAGCATAATTAATAAGATTACATGGACAGGGAGGAACTGATCCTAGATCAGCATTCCTACTCTGATACACTATCAATATGGGCCCTGGACTCTTGGCTAGATGTGGAGTTAGTTGAGGAAAGACAATCTGGGTCTCACCTTGTTGCTGTTGGACTGGGGGGCCGGTCTGTGCTGTGTGTGACTACTAGAGGGCCCACTGAAGCTGAGGGAGTGCTGGTGGCCCCTGTGGCCTGCCGTCAAGGTTTTTTTTGGCGTATGCTTTGGTCGTGGGAGGGAGTGACTGGAGTGAGTAGTCAGGGAGTCCCTCTTTTTGGGTACGGCTCCACTTACTGCCAAGAGCAAGGAGACATTTAGAACCATCAAGATACATTATCGATTATTTATCAGTATGGTAGGTTAGGACATTTAATTAAGCTGTGTGTGAGCTAGTGTCCCTTCAGTAGAGGCATATGATTCTCCAGGCCTGATTTAGTCTTAGACTGTGTGAATCTGAACAGGTTAAATACACTTCAAGTCCATGTAGTCACTGGACAAAGCTGGATAAACATCCGCCAGCAGTGTTTCTATGTGTGAGAAATATGACTGTAGTTTGAGGTAGCTATCAGTGTCAGTGTGAATAACATATTGATAAATACACAGACAAAGCAGCAGAAAGAGTAAAATAAATAAAAATCGGTAACACAACTTGAAGGGAGCTTACTGTACATAGGCATTCAGAGATTAAATGGAAAAACCAGGAAAGGTCAGGAAAAGTAGGATATTGGTTTGGAGGTAGATCAATTTCAATGATGTATGAAGAGAATACTTCCTGAATATTCAGGAACAATGACACCCCTGAAAACACTTTTAAGATTCCCGGTAGCACCCACCTGAGCGTAGATGCCCGTTATGGTACGACTGGTTTGAGCTCTCTGTATAGATGTCTCTCTGAGCTGGCCCTGAACGCAGCTTTGCTACACAACAGGAATGACAACGACAACAACAAAACGAGGTTGGGAAAGGGAATAGGAGAATCGGAGAAGGGAGGGAAAAGAAGAAAAGGAAATTATGCTTAAAATAAACAAATAAAATAAGGGGTGCCTACGCCAGGATTCTTTGAATGGGGGATGAACAGCAATGTTTTGGGATGGATCCTAAGTTAAGTTGTCATGCCACATCCAAGAATGAGGCATATAGGGTAGGACAGAGAGGATTGTCAACATTTCAGTTTCTTAGGCAGCAAAGCCAAACATAGCAGCCATTTCTAACCAGGATGAATCAAACACAAAGAGTAGGGTTGTGTTCATTAGGGAAATGATTTAAAACATTCTGCAACGCAAAAGGAAAATGAGCGTTTCTTATTGGACAAGTCTAGGTTTGTTATCTTAGGTTTGGTGCCTAATGAACATGACTCAGGATAATGTTGCAGCCAGCTGTGGAATGATGAGAAGCTTCTGAAACAGCTTTGGGGGACCACTGAGTGGATTTATACCATAACTTACTAATTCTGTCATTTAAAGGATGACATTTTATATTAATATTTTTTTTTGGGGGGCACTGGAGTATTTATGGCCTAATCACTTTATTGCATAAAGTACATTGTAGTTTGGAAGTCAAGTAATGTCAATACAAAAAGTATGTATGCGGAAATATACTATGAGTTGCACACCCTTTTGCCCTCAGAACAGCCACAATTCATCAGGGCATGGACTACAAGGTGTCAAAAGCATTCCACATGGATGCTAGCCCATGTTGACTCCAATGCTTCCCACAATTGTGTCAAGTTGGCTGGATGTCCCTTGGGTGGTGGACCATTCTTGATACACACGGGAAACTGTTGAGCGTGAAAAACCCAGCAGCGTTGCAGTTCTTGACACACTCAAACCTGTGCGCATGGCACCTACTACCATACCCCGTTCAAAGGCACTTAAATATTTTGTCTTGCCCATTCACCCTCTGAATGGCACACATACACAATCCATGTCTCTCTGAAAAATCCTTATTTAACCTGTCTCCTCCTTCCATCTACACTGACTGAAGTGGATTTAACAGATGACATCAATAAGGGATCATAGCTTTCACCAGATTCACCTGGTCAGTCTATGTCATGGAAATGTTTTGTACACTCAGTGTATACAGGCCCTACATGTTTTTTTTTCTCCAAGAGATACAAAGCTATGGAATGATTTCTGTGCCAACAGCAACTGTATTTGAATTCCATCATTTTTAATTTGTATTTGGACATTTAATTTCAGTTAAATCATTTTGAATTTGTCAATTTGTACATCACAAATGTACATTTTAGTCATTAGACCTTTCGGTTACTGGCACAACGCTCCTACCCACTAAGCTACCTGCCGCCCCTAATGTAATTAATTATTTTAAAATTCAATTGAATGTTCAAATTCAATATTTATACATTCAGTTTCAATGTGGTAAATATTGCATTCATTATCTTGTATATCAAGTTTACAAACTATCATTTCAAGTTTATCAAAGTTTCAGATATTCAACTTCTCAGATGCATTCAGATTCCTTTTTTTTTATTCAGCCCTCTAAATTAAAATTCAAAACCAGAGACAACATCATGGTACTTTGCCAGCCAGGAATGGTAGAGGAGAACAGATAGAATCAAACGCTCTCTGTGGAAAATAGAAACGTCTGGTTGTTTCTAAAGCCAGTGTGGCATGTTTAATTTATTTTCTTCCTATGAATTTGGCTCTAGCGTTTTAACCATTTGGTGTTACCAAGAAAGTTAGAGGCATAAATATTGTACCCCCTCAAAACTGCTAACCTCACCTGTTATTGTAATGGTGACAAGTTAGCATGTCTTAGGGGTATGATATTTGTGCCTCCATCTTTCTCACTCATCAATATTCACGATTCATTCAGGATGATCCGTAATCATGGTAGCATCCACATTTAATGTAGAAGTGTTTAGAAACATATTCTATTCTTATTTACAATAAAAGTGACTCCAAAATGACAATACATTATTTACCATTAATTTCTATTTGGCACAAAATAATCTGAAACACAACCAAAACAAACAGCAAATGCATTCAACAAGTTTGTAGAGTCACAAGCTTGCTGTAGTCATTGTGTGCTATGAATATGAGACCAAATACAAAATGTTGTACTCCTTTAATACACATATGTTAATTTGTCCCAATACATTTGGTCCCCTTAAATAGGGCGACTATGTAGAAAAAGTGCTATCATTTCTAAACGGTTCACCCAATATGGATGATAATACAGTGAGGGAAAAAAGTATTTGATCCCCTGCTGATTTTGTACATTTGCCCACTGACAAAGAAATGATCAGTCTATAATTTTAATGGTAGGTTTCTTTGAACAGTGAGAGATAGAATAACAACAAAATAATCGAGAAAAACGCATGTCAAAAATGTTATAAATTGATTTGCATTTTAATGAGGGAAATAAGTATTTGACCCCCTCTCAATCAGAAAGATTTTTCTGGCTCCCAGGTGTCTTTTATACAGGTAACGAGCTGAGATTAGGAGAGTGCTCCTAATCTCAGCTCGTTGCCTGTATAAAAGACACCTGTCCACAGAAGCAATCAATCAATCAGATTCCAAACTCTCCACCATGGCCAAGACCAAAGAGCTCTCCAAGGATGTCAGGGACAAGATTGTAGACCTACACAAGGCTGGAATGGGCTACAAGACCATCGCCAAGCAGCTTGGTGAGAAGGTGACAACAGTTGGTGCGATTATTCGCAAATGGAAGAAACACTGTCAATCTCCCTCGGCCTGGGGCTCCATGCAAGATCTCACCTTGTGGAGTTGCAATGATCATGAGAACGGTGAGGAATCAGCCCAGAACTACACGGTAGGATCTTGTCAATGATCTCAAGGCAACTGGGACCATAGTCACCAAGAAAACAATTGGTAACACACTACGCCGTGAAGGACTAAAATCCTGCAGCGCCCGCAAGGTCCCCCTGCTCAAGAAAGCACATATACATGCCCGTCTGAAGTTTGTCAATGAACATCTGAATGATTCAGAGGAGAACTGGGTGAAAGTGTTGTGGTCAGATGAGACCAAAATCGAGCTCTTTGGCATCAACTCAACTCGCTGTGTTTGGAGGAGGAGGAATGCTGCCTATGACCCCAAGAACACCATCCCCACCGTCAAACATGGAGGTGGAAACATTATGCCTTGGGGGTGTTTTTCTGCTAAGGGGACAGGACAACTTCACTGCATCAAAGGGACGATGGACGGGGCCATGTACCGTCAAATCTTGGGTGAGAACCTCCTTCCCTCAGCCAGGGCATTGAAAATGGGTCGTGGATGGGTATTCCAGCATGACAATGACCCAAAACTCACGGCCAAGGCAACAAAGGAGTGGCTCAAGAAGAAGCACATTAAGGTCCTGGAGTGGCCTAGCCACTCTCCAGACCTTAATCCCATAGAAAATCTGTGGAGGGAGCTGAAGGTTCGAGTTGCCAAACGTCAGCCTCGAAACCTTAATGACTTGGAGAAGATCTGCAAAGAGGAGTGGGACAAAATCCCTCCTGAGATGTGTGCAAACCAGGTGGCCAACTACAAGAAACGTCTGACCTCTGTGATTGCCAACAAGGGTTTTGCCACCAAGTACTAAGTCATGTTTTGCAGAGGGGTCAAATACTTATTTCCCTCATTAAAATGCAAATCAATTCATAATATTTTTGACATGCGTTTTTCTGGATTTTTTTGTTGTTATTCTGTCTCACTGTTCAAATAAACCTACCATTAAAATTATAGACTGATAATTTCTTTGTCAGTGGGCAAACGTACAAAATCAGGAGGGGATCAAATACTTTTTTCCCTCACTGTACCCTCAAATTAAAGCTGACAGTCTGCACTTTAACCTCCGTCACTGTATCATTTCAAATCCAACGTGCTGGAGTACAGAGCCCAAAATATATATATAAATATCACTGTCCAAATAATTTTGGAGCGCACTACTCCGATGATTAATCCACAGACAACGGTGGTGGGACTGATCACCAACAACGAGACAGTTTATAGGGAGGAAGTCAGAGACCTGGCAGTGTGGTGCTAGGACAACAACCTCTGCCTCAATGTGGGCAAAACAAAGAAGCTGATAGTGGACTACAGGAAACAGAGGGCCAAACACGCCCCCATTCACATCAACGGGGCTGTAGCGGAGCGGGTCGTGAGCTTCAAGTTTCCCGGTGTCCACATCGCTAAGGACCTATCATGGTCCAAACACACCAACACAGTCGTGAAGAGGGCACGACAACCTCTTCCCCCTCAGGAGGCTGAAAAGATTTGGCATGGGCCCTCAGATCCTCAAATTGAGGGCATCTTGATTGGCTGCATCGGCATCCGACGGCAAGGCGCTACAGAGGGTAGTGCGTACGGCCCAGTACATCACTGGGGTCAAACTCTCTGCCATCCAGGACCTCTATACCAGGCGGTGTCAAAGGAAGGCCCTAAAAATTGTCAAAGACTCCAGCCACCCAAGTCATAGACGGTTCTCTCTGCTACCACACGTCAAACGGTACCGGAGCGCTAAGTCTGGGACCAAAAGCCTCCTGCAGCTTCTACCCCCAAGCCATAAGACTGCTAAATAGTTAACCAAATAGCTACCCAGACTATCTGCATTGACCCTTTTTGCACTAACTTTGACTCTATACATACACACTGGACTCTACCCACACACTCACACATACAGTACTTACACTGACACTCCAACACACACACACTCACCTCACACATAACACGTACACACATTCGCCCCACACACACACACTTCCACACTCATCACATACGCTGCTGCTACTGTCTATTGTCTATCCTGTTGCCTAGTCACTTTACCCAAACCTATATGTAAATACAGTATCTACCTCAATTTCCTCGTAACCCTGTACATCGACTCGTACTGGTACCCCACGTATATACCAAGCTATCATTGCTCATTGTGTATTTATTCCTCGTTTACAAAATAAATTATAATATAATAATATGCCATTTAGCAGACGCTTTTATCCAAAGCGACTTACAGTCATGTGTGCATACATTTTAACGTATGGGTGGTCCCGGGGATCGAACCCACTACCCTGGCGTTACAAGCGCCGTGCTCTACCAATTGAGCTATCATTCTAACATTTTTTTATTGTATTCTGCATTGCTGGAAAGGGCCCGTAAGTAAGCATTTCACTGTTAGTCTACACCTGTATACGAACCATGTGACAATTAAAAATTGATTAAAATATTGAATTTTAATATTAAATCAAATTGAAATTGAATTTTAAAACTGAATGCAATATTCATTCAATTCAGTTTCAAATCCTGAAATACAAGTTCAATTTATGAATTCAATGATTAAATTTGTGCATTACAAATTCAAAATTATGGATTTCAAATACAATTTCTGTTGGCACTGAAATCACTCCATACAAAGCTAACAGATGTACTGTATCTAAGCTAGCATGAAAAGCAACAAATTTCACACAATCAAACATTATGTCACACAATCAAACAATGTCCTGCCACGCATTCAACATGCATGTAGCCGGTCAGAAGGTGCCATGCGGTATCAATGCGGACACGGAGGCAAGACATTCGAAAATTGTCCTAATGATTCTCACCTAAAAGCTCCAGGCGATCCTTTGCCATGATCAGATTGGTGATCATCTTGGCCTGTAGACGTTTATCACGTTCACATTTCTCGCCTGGAAGAGAAGAGAGATTAAAAACAAATCAATAAGTAAAATAGCAGTTTTCATCCTTGTTTTCCACTTCTGTTTTTTTTTGTTGCTATAGCAGAGGTCTCCAACTCCGGTCCTAGAGCTACTGGGTATGCAGGTTTTTGTTCCAGCCCAGCAGCCACACACTAGCTGTTTCAAATAATCAGCTGAGCATGGTTTTCAATCAGGACCACGATTAGCTGAACAATGTGTGTTAGTGCTAGCCTGAAACAAAACCCTTTACATCACTAGCTCTCCAGGAGCAGAGTTGTTGAAGAAATCTGCACTATAGGTCCTAGGAAATACAAAATACAGCAAAGTATGCACAGTCACTCACCGCTTTCAGCTACCTCGATCGCGATGCCCCTCTCGAGCTCTGCGATTCCGCGTTTGTACCACTGGACTGCCTGCTCCTTGTGCACTAGTAACACACAAACCACAAGGTCAGACAGGCCCAGAAAAATAGCATTTGGAGGTTAGAGTACATACAAAGAAATTGCTCACAGTCAAATAAGATCCAACAAAAGCCAATGTAAAAGCATGAGATAGGCTATTTAGTACTTTTGCAGTAGGCTAAGCATCCTTTAGTCTACAATACATATTTGCCATGCATTAGGCCTTCATGTTTTAGGCTACATATTTTACATGCTTTATGTGTTGCCTAAAGGTATAGCATCTCAAGAGGCATGGGAAGTGTAGTAAAAACAGACATTTGCATGGCATAACAGACAGTCATGACCTCAAACAAAGCGACAGAGACTCATGGATCAATCAGTGTGTAAACCATAATGAAGTGAACTATAATGAATCATTTCACATGACTGACCCAGTCTCTTAAACCCCCCTGGCCTGGAGCAGTGTCAAGTCATGGGACTGATTTTCATAGCTGTGAGAATATACAGGATATCCACTCCTCATGAGTGATTCTGAGTATTTTTGAGACCGGGGCTCCCTAATCCCCAAGGCAGTCAGACAGGCCCTAAAATTCAACTGGGTTCAGCTGAGTTGTGTTCATTAGGCACTAAAATGAGAAAACAGGCTGAAACAGGGAGGAATTGTCGAATAAGAATCGCTGATTTTAGTTTTTCCATTGCAAAATGTTTTGGTTTTTTATTAAGTTGTATGCCCTGATGAACAAGACTCTGCTGTGGCCTATGTATTGCTTCTATTGGGATCTTAGCAATATGCGAACTGTCATTGTATCCTCTCTAGCCATTTAAGGACAATGATAGCTGCCACTCTGGCCCTCCCCATGTCAATATATAAATAAATAATTAAGATGGATTTTCGACTTTCACTTCAAATCACCACTCATCTCTACAGATTTAGGTTACTTAGGGGCATGATATAGGCCAGAGCCTTTTATTGCTAATAAATAGATGGATGTGATATAAGCTTAGCCTTCATTGAAAAGGTCATGACTCATGATAAGATATGAAAAGATTCCAGATCTAATTCCATATATAAGCTAATGTCCAACCATGGTAAAAACAAAGTAGGACATTTAGATAGACCAAGACAGGGACTGGGAATGCCCCATCTTTAAGTGAGACAAACCAACAAACCTAGATTTCAACAAACCTAAATTTCGTTTGTTTCAAAAGATGTGGGCCAACAGTGCGGCATACTGGGGGACTCGTGTTCAAAGTGATGGCAGAGGGAGAGCTAAGCGTACAAAAGCCTCACAAAAGAGTCCAAGGCCCTCGGTTGAATCGGGCCCTTTGTTCCGTGATCCCAAAACCATTTTCTCTCCCCATGCCATCACAATGGTGCTACACAGGGAAACTGGATGTCTGATACAGGAGTGGTCTAGTTGGAAAAGAGCACAAGAGGCTTCCAACACTGCAGTATAAGCCTACTCGAAAAAAACACTGAGTGGTAGAAATATACAATATACAGTCAACCCCTGAATGTATGCAATGGTTTGGGACTGGTGTGACTGTGTGCACTAGGCTAAACCTGAGGATGTACAGTATAGCGGTAGAGTACAGTAAGCCCCTTGGCACGTCGCTCCAGACAGTTCAGAAGGTCAATCGAACATTGGCAGAGAAGACGAGGATGCAGATGTAGGGGGTTTCCAGGGCTGGAAGATTAGGCTGGACTCCAACTACTATGCTAAAGCAGATGATCAGATGTCTTAAAATTCTGCCTTCAGCACAGTAAGGGTTTGGCTTATCTATAGCCTGACTCAATACACTGCTGTGCTCAATAGGGGACGAGGTTAGCTTATGACAGACCTAGGAGTCTGGGAGAAACATAATCAATACATTTTGGGTGTGTGCATTGAAAACGTGGGTCTAACTAACCAAACTCACCAACTTGACGAAAGAATAGCCTAGGCCTTTCAAAACATAGCAAGAGGCCCCACTGACTGTAGCCTGTTTTCCTACTCTCTGCCATCCGGCCCCTGTGTATTGAGGGGAAGAGTTTCTTAAACGCAAACAAACGGAACGGGGAGGGACCTACCTGAATTTGTCCAATAGAAACTCTTGTTTTAGTTGCAAAACCTTCCTTTTTCCAACTGTTTGGACTAATGATTACACCCCAGTTACAGTACATTGGAACATTGTAAATAGTCAGTAAGGAACTTGATTCATTCTGTTCACCCATGCATGATGACACGGCCAACTCTGAGAGGAGAGGGAATCGGATGGCATTTTCCACCCTGCTGACGATACCAATTAATGTCGGCTCACATCATCCCAGCACATGTCTATTGATCCCCTGGGATCACACAGATTGGAGCAAGGCACATGCAGATAGGCAGTAGCTCTGCTGTTGTATTGTATAGGCTACAGTGTGTGTGTGTGTGTGAACAGTATATTGGGAATGTGAACCGTCCTGGTTTCCAAAACACGGTGGCACGAAGGAGGACCAACCATACTTATTTGCTGGTTTTTGCATATCCATTATTGCCCATCTTTCTTATTTTCCTTTTTTAACAAACTGTAAAATATTCATTGGCACCTTAATTTATGCAGGCTAGTTAGACTAGATCATCATGATAACAAAAAAAAAATAGTGGGCTGGGTCTACTGGTGGCTGTCCCCCGCACTTAGCCGCTAACTTATTGGCCCCTTTCGCCCCTGGGCCTACCATATGCCTGACTGCATTCAGCCAGTCTGAGACCTAGCTTGAGTAGGCAGGCACATTATCCTAGCCATATTGAACAGTCTGCATAACTCTGTCAACCAGCTCAACAGTAAGCTATTGTAGTAATAGTGTGGCGGTATAATGGACAGATATGTATCTGTAGTCCAATAAGCTAATATCGGTATGTGATTGCAGACTGAATGTCATTGACAGAACAACTTTTCTCTCTTTGTCTGCATGATGACTTTATAAAAACTATGTGGTGGTTTCTATGGAAATCCCCATAAATACACAACATGTCATGGGATCAACACTTCAGCACCAAATCAAACAAATGTTATTGGCCACATGCGCCGAATACAACAGGTGCAGACATTACAGTGAAATGCTTACTACAGCCCTTAACCAACAGTGCATTTATTTTTAATAAAAAAGTAGAATAAAACAACAAAAAAGTGTTGAGAAAAAAAGAGCAGAAGTAAAATAAAATAACAGTTGGGAGGCTATATATACAGGGGGGCACCGGCTAGTTGAAGTAATATGTACATGTTGTCACGAACCGGCTCAAGTTCGTAACAAAAGGGAGACACGTGGAGACAAGGAGTACTCAAAGTATATATTTATTAATTAAAGTAACTAACTGAAATAACAATGGGGTGTGTAATCAGTAATCAGTAGTGTAAGTGAGTGTTTGCTTGCATAAATGTAATATAGAAAAGTGTTGATAAGTGCCAAAGCAAACAACCCAAAAAAGGCCACAAAAATATCCCAACCAAAATCAAAGTAACTGCCTGGAGAGAGTCTCTCTAATGAATGTGGAAGAGGTCCATTTATCCTGGGACACACCCGGCCCAGGTGTTTCCCATGTAGCTGACGACCCTCCCAACTCCGCCCACCGGCATCCTAACAAGGAAACAAGAACAAAGAGAGAATACGGCAGACAGAGTGGGAGGGTCGTCACAATGTGGGTAGAGTTAAAGTGACTATGCATAAATAATTAACAGAGTAGCATCAGCGTAAAAAGATGGGGTGGGGGGGCAGTGCAAATAGTCTGGGTAGCCATGATTAGCTATTCAGGAGTCTTATGGCTTGGGGGTAGAAGCTGTTGAGAAGTCTTTTGGACCTAGACTTGGCACTCCGGTACCGCTTGCCGTGTGGTAGCAGAGAGAACAGTCTATGACTAGGGTGGCTGAAGTCTGACAATTTTGACAACCACACCTTTCATCATGCAGAAAATCACAACTTGAACTAGTAAGAAAACAGACCTCTCTCTTTCTTTACTTCCTGGTTTGCATTTAGAACGTCATAATATTTTGACATGCTCCATTGCTTTGCTGTTTGGGTACAGAGCCTGTGTTTGAAGCAATAGGCCTAGTTAAATTGAACAAGTTTTGTTTCAATCTGTATTGACAGTAGTATCTTTGTTTGCATTATCCACACATGGGTGTATAACAGTTGATAGCTTGACAACTGCTGTTAAATCAAATCAAATTGTATTTGTCACATGCACCGAATACAACAGGTCTAGGTAGACCTTACCGTGAAATGCTTACAAGCCCTTAACCAACAATGCAGTTAAGAAAAAAAAAAGTGTTAAGTAAAAAAAAAAAATATATATATATATAAGAAAAAGTATAAATAATTAAAGAGCAGCAGTAAAATAACAGTAGCGAGGCTATATACAAGAGGTACCGGTACAGAGTCAATGTGCGGGGGCACAGGTTAGTCAAGGTAATATGTACATGTGGGTAGAGGTAAAGTGACTAAAGCTAAGCCCAGCTAGCCAACAGTCAGTGGTGCTGCTGCAAATAGCATACCTTTGTCATCCTCGTCAATTCTCAGAGCCACTGAGATGTACTCGAATGCTTGTTTGTGGTGGTTTTGGATCTGCTCGCCGCTGTCCTGCTCGCACACCTTGATCCCATGCTCGTCTGCTGCCCGTTGTTTGTGTCTCGCAGCCATAGCACGAGACAGCCGCTCGCACAGCCAGGCGAAGAGTACGCCAAAATGCAAGACGAGGACACGGAGCACTGCAAACAACGCCAGCAGTGGGTAGGAGAAGTAGTACAAATTTCGTTTATATCGTGTAACCTGGTCGCAGGTGTCCCCTCCGTCGGGCGGGGACCCTGCAGGGCCTCGCTTCTTTCTGCTGCCTCTTCCTCCTGGAGAACTCATTCACCCGACGACTCGCTATCGTATCCATAACATAACGGTCTTGCCTTTTGCTTGGGTTGCCTCTCAACTTTTGCAGCGTCTACAATTGCCACATATTCTCCGACATGGTGGTCCAAATGTTGATCAAATTGGACGGGGCGATTACCAAATTAACAAAAGGGTAAGAGAGGAGGGGCACTCGCACTCTTGTCCTATCAGAGACAGTACGTAACTGCAACCAAGATTTTACGTAGAGACCACGCACATTGCGTAAATACTAACAACAAACATGGCGGATGGTAAGTGAAATGTGGTTCGTTTATTGGCACTTTTGTACGTTCTAGTATAGTTGTTGTCAATTTTAGTGGTACATTTAGCTTGAAATATTTTCTTATATCCCAACAATTAGTTTAATCCAGTCTGTTATCTCGGTAACAGTCCGTGGTTAACAGTGGAAGGTCGTTGCTAACATGATAACGTTAGCTAGTCAAGTAGCTAAAGTAACGTTCGTTAACCCGCCACTTGAATTCATATATTCATTCGACATTACTGTAGCTAGCCTACATGTAGGGTACCTTATTTGACTTGAAGAATGGATGGACTTGAAGAATGGATGGTCATACTATGTAGTTAGCTACCTGAACTTAATCTGGAGTAAGTGTGTGTATTTTACGTTATAGATAAACGATGGCAGAACCACCGTCCTTGCGGTTGTTGACGTTTTGATATTGCTGCTGATCTGTCTCCGAATGATTCTGAAGACATTTACGTTAACTGACTGACTATCCTCTTCATGTTGCCTAGAATGTAGGTAGCTGACATTAATGTATGTTTCTCTCAGATCACACGGACGCAGACCAATCTATGGAGGGGCACACTCCAGTAAGTCTAATACAAATGTAGTTAGGGATTTTAAGTGGTTCTCTTGATTTTAAATGTCGTGTTTGATAGTTACACTAATTTAAATAAATACATATTCCTGCTCCTTTTTAGATTGCTGAAAACCCACATTCTGAATTTGGACTGACAGAAAACATCCAGGTATGACAATCAATACGATTATTTTTCTGGATGCAAAATGTGCCTTTCAGAAAATCATGTCCATGAAAAGGGGGTCCTTTCAAAGACTCAAACTATCACACTGAATTGTGAGAGTTATGGTAACCTTGATTGTCTACTGAATAAGCAATTTATGCACAGTTCTCTAACATAGCAGGCACTAATGTGTGAAACTCTGCTTTTTGGTACAAAAGCATGAGATTGCAATTCAGAGTACTGTGGTACCTAAATAATGATGCTAATTATGCTGTGATGACAAGGAATCCGCTGACACTGTCCTCGATTATAATAGTTTATTTACATTGAAGATTTCAGCGCCAATTTACAGACTTCTGCAGACATCTGGAGAACAACTGGCCCAATCCTTTGTCCCAACCATAGTATTTATAATCTGTGACATGATATGGGTGGTTTCCCCTACAGACCAATCCCAGGACGCCACCTAACAGACTTCCTCTGTTTTAGGGTGCCCCTATAGAAATGCTCTCCAGATGCTTCCTCAAGCTGAGTCAACTTCCTCTAACACACCATTTGCAAACATCAGCAAAGTCATAAATTGTTTAGACACTACATATTTCCCCCCTTCGAGACTAATTAAGTCTCGAAAACAAAAAGAATAGGATTATGACAAGTAACAATTTTTCTTATTGAGTAACTTTAACAATAAACCAAAATGTATGGAGAGTAAACACATTTTTCTATGGAGTGTAAATACATTTCTATGAAATATGAACAAATCTTTATGGAGTGTGAGAGCGAAAAACCTGTCTGGCAGCTTTCTTTCCAAATATCCATCAATCAATCAAGACAGTAAAATTCTCTCACGGCCCCTCTGCCCCAGGCGACCACCTAAGTACTCCAGATCAATTCATAAATCTTTATCAATGCATTTTTAACTATGATACAATTGAATACACATGAAAGCCTCAGAAAACAAAATACAATCAAAAAATGTCCACATTCAGGCTGGTCGACCCATCGGACCCTCCTGTGGATTCTCTCTGTCCCTGCCTAGACCCAATATCCCTAAGCATCCACGAAATAAACAAAAACATCTGAGATCCCCACATGTACCCAACAACAGCAAATATAATTCTTCAAAAATTAATACAGAAAGAATATGACACAAATTATGTATTACACATGCAAATATGTCTATATCATTGCAGACACTGGAATGTAGTCCACTACACTGCATCTCCTCAGCAGTGTCGACTTTCAATGAAACGTCGATGATGTAATCTGAACATTTCCACACCTTCCTTGTTCCACTTCCTCCAGTCCATTCATATTGTCCATGTTTGAGTATTTGAATCCCCTCTACACATTCCCCCATATGCTTCTGGAAGAAAAGAAAACACCAACCAGTATCTTTTGCAAAACAACACATGCAAATTAAAACATCAATATAAACAATAATATAAAAATTATATATAAAATGAATCACATTCCATTTCCCCCCTTTGATTCATAACAAAATATATGTAAAATATATGTAATATATGCAAAATATATGTAAAAACATGTGGAAAATGATCGGATATTCAAAATGGATATCTATCCATCAATACTCCATCCAGTCCCACTTGTTCATCTCCATCTAGATCAGTAACAGTTAACAACGGCATCTGAGTGTTTTCTCCAGGCATCACAACCCCAACCCATCTCAATATCATAGCCTTCGTAAAAGTCAATAACAAAGTACAAAAGCAAAACATCACACACAGCGCTATAAGAGCTGCTACTAAAATCTGAACTATCACTGCTCCCACTGGGCCTAACTGAGCTTGCAACCAAGCCTTCGCTGACCATCCAGCTCCTTCAGATCTACCAAACGCATCCCTTATATTCTTCAATGCATCTATAACACTAGTGATATTATCGGAACTATCGGGGATCAAAGTATAACAATCATCCCCCGTCAAATTCATAGCCAAACATAAGCCACCTTGTTTTGCTAAAAATATAGTCAAGAGCCATGTCATGTTTCAACAGCGTCAGTCTGTGACTTCTTTGAGTATTTGACAGAAGGTTAAACCCTCTTATCGTTTCATTTGTAAAACCCTGCAAGGTATAGGTAATATTATCAATGTGATCTGCCAAAAATGTTACACCATACCATGGAAAAAGTCCAAGTCCCCACTTCTCTCCTAGACTTATCCTCCAATGGTAGGCTTCCAGACTATGAAACTTCGCCATGTCTCTTTTCACCCTATTTCCAAATCTAGAATCCGATTTATCTGTGTCCGGTGCTTCCCCTCTTTTAATGGTAAAAACCTAATATGGAAGCTTCAACGTCGACATGTAACAACATCCTGTCCATCCATAGGGTAAGAATATATATGCTTTATCACCACAAACCCACCAAATATCTCTAAAATTCCCAATAGTCACATTACCAGGCAAAAGCTGATCTTTCACCATCAAAGTCCTGCTCTTCTTACTAACTGGAACATAAAAAGTTACATTATATTTCTCATTACTAACCTTATGTTCATGCTTACCCAAAGTCATCATATAATCATCACAATCTGATATTCCCATAAACATACCCTTTCCATCATATGTTTTATTTGAACAAAAACAGCTTTTAGCCCTCACAGGTTTCACCTCCAATGCTTCAGGAATCGCTGTTAACTGATTTTCCTTCCGATCTAACTAATTCACATAGGGTAATTCATTTAACCAAGAACACTTAAACCTAGGCCTAAACAAATGCTTCGACAACGACATTATTGTATCTGTTAATGATTGTTGCTGATACAACAGCCATGATAAAGCATAAGATTGACACGGACATGATAGAGGTTGAGCCACCGTCTCTAAGATTGAACCCCATGTGCCTGGTGCTGGAATTCTCAACAGACATGGACCCTCAAGATTCCTCACTGATCTTACAGAATGAGTTAACTGCTGGAACCATAGATTCCTACCTGCCCATCCATCTTTAATTTGCAAAACAGAAGAATCAAATCCATATGCCTTCCATTTAGTTTCTCTCTTCCCTAACGAGCGGTATTGATCAGATATATCTTCTTGTCTTCCATCAAAATCAAAGAACTCATCCTGTACCTCCATGATAGTATTCTGCACTATTTCAGATGAATCTACATCATTCTCTACTACCATCTGCTCTCCTATTTCAACACTATCCTTACTACCATTCACAGCACTCTCCATCCGTATCATAAACTCCTGAGTCACTCTTACTACATCCTTTATTTTCAGAAAAGTTGTTGTTGGTGTCTGTTTCACATTCCCTAAATTTGTTATTGCCGTCGTAACATTAATCTCTTTCAAAGTTACTGTTAAAATAGTTGCTTTAGTTGATGTATTAACACTCTTGATTATTTCCAGTGGGAAAGTGACAGATGTCCTCTGTGTATTATTTACTGTTGGAGTGGCTACTGTAATATATTGCTCCTTAACTCCTTTGGTGACTGTGGAAGCTTCAACAGACTTAAGCGTCACCTTACGAGTTACATAGCCTTTTAACCAATAATTCTTAACCAGAACAAATTTTAATGCTTGCACCAAATAAGTACACATATATTCTCCCTGATCTTTCCATGTAACATTACGCAAAATAAGTGAGCAATCACTCATAACCCTCTTCCACTTCATATCGTTGTACAAAATATACTTCCTCTGACTAGGGGGCACAGCTTCTACTTCTCCATAATTATCTCTCCACGTGGGAGGAATGTCACCACCCACCCTCCTCCTCTCACAAGGAAGATGAGCTGTACCACCCATCCTAACCCTAATGACAGTCTTTTCCTCTAAAATTGGTGTTGGAGCGATTGGCTCCATTATAATCAAATGTGATACATTTATAGCTTTAATAACTGTCAATGTTGAAAGAGTTGAATTGCTTCTCACTGTTGTTGTAATAGGCTGAAGTGTTGATGTCATTGTTGTTGATTCATCTATTTTCCCTAAAGCTTTGAACTCTTTACTTATATTTCCATCTATCACCACTAGTGTCACTACATTAACTCTCAGTCCCAACTCCAATCCCTCACTTTCAAACTGTTGATTATAAAAAATACATTTATAATCACCTTGATCCTCCTGCTGGGAATTGTACACATAGAGACTGCAATCACCCTCAATCTTCATTCTTCTCTTATCATTCAGCAACGCATACTTTCTCAATGCAACTGCTCCTAACAGATCTAAACTCCTGCCATATCTATCTTCCCACTGAACTCTAAATTTCCCTTCACCACTGTTCTCTCTCGTGCACTTACATGGGAGCTGAGCTGACCGTCCTAGAGTTACTTCAACCCTAGTTTTCGTAACGTTTTGGTCTGACTTTTCTTCTAACTGGTCTGGGCCTACTTTGTCTAACCGAATCACCAGCTTCTCCTGTAACAGAGTTGCCCTTGGTGATCTCCGCTGCTTCACATTCCACTGAAATATTCCCTGTTGTTTCTGGGACGTATTGAAAATCAATGTCCCCAAATCTCCTTTCCTTTCCATCCATTGCAGAGTCATCTCTGGCATCATCAGAAGTGTAAACATTATCATCAACGTTGTCCACAACATGGACAATCTCTCCTTCTGGGTTTTCACTCTGGATATTGTCATGCATCTCACCTTCTGCCTGTTCTCCCCTATCTCCATCCTGCTCTCTTGAGCCTTCAACATCCTGTCTCTCTGCGCGTGGCACCTCTTCTCCAGGCGCTTTAACACAATGTGACAAATGATACCACGTTGGAGACCCTTTAACCTGGACAGCTGTTCCAGTACTAAGAACAACTTCAAATGGTCCTTCACGACGTTCGTTATACCACTTCCTTCTAAATACCTTCACGAACACCTTGTCCCCAGGTTGCACTGTACTCCTTTTTTGCTCATCAAGCTCCTCCTGCACCTCTTCTTTTCTTTGCCTGTCAGAAACATATGTGGACAACTTTTTATGGAAATTGGCCATATATGTAACGTACGCTCTCATTTCATCTTCCAAAAGAGCCAAGCTTGGACCCTTTCCGCTTGTTCGCAAACAAGGCGTAGGCATCCTTCTTCCTGTTACCAGTTCATGGGGTGTCATACGTAGATCACGCAACTCACTTGAGCGACACACCATTAATGCTAAAGGAAGCGGCGCTATCCAGTTTAGACCCGTATGCTGACAAATTGACAATGCGATTTTTCAAGACACCGTTCATTTTTTCACAAATCCCTTGACTTTGTGGGTGATAAACTGCTCCAAGACGTTGCTTAATTCCCAATTTTTGCAACATCAATTTCACTGATTTATCCACAAATTCCTTCCCATTATCTGAGGATATTCGATCGGATAATCCCCACCTGCTTATAAAAATAATAATAATAATTGGTCATTTAGCAGACGCTCTTATCCAGAGCGACTTACAGGAGCAATTAGGGTTAAGTGCCTTGCTCAAGGGCACATCGACAGATTTTTCACCTAGTCGGCTCGGGGATTAGAACCAGCGACCTTTCGGTTACTGGCACAACGCTCTTAACCACTAAGCTACCTGCCGCCCTTATGACTTCTTTACACAAGAACTTGGCAAACGATTGAGCATATTTTAGCTTAGTTTGACATCCTATGCACCTCTTGGTGTAGGAATGTAACCAAGAATAATAGTCACACCCCTGTAAACATTATTTTTTTAGACAGATTGTGCACCTGCCTATGACATAGTCAACCTGTTCAAGCAAATATGGTGCCCAAAAACCATACTCCTTTGTGATCTTTCTCCTAACCTCCCCCCTTGCAAGATGAGCTAACCCATAGCTTCCTAAATCATCAGACCTAATAGGTCTAGAGGCGCTACTATCAACCCCTCATGGTTTCTCCAAAGACAACAAACATTCTTGAACTTGTTGCAACATCTCCTCTTTCATAGGGTCTGAATCCATCTTCACACTGCAAATAGATTCATGTGTCATCCGTACAGCTTGTGGCTCTCCTTGAGCCGAAATCATTATTTTGAGAAATCGCTGATCTTCACTCCTCCAAATCCCCCAAATTCTCTTTCATCGGTACGAAAACAGCTTTCTCTGCTTCTGTCATAATTTCTCCTATTTGCTTCTGCTCATAGCCTTCAGAAACCAACTAGGTCACATGTGGCCTATAATCGTCTGTGTTTATCTTCATAGCTGCTCATTGTGGTCCTAAAATTATGCAACATGAGCTGAGTTGAACTTTCTTTGGTTGATGACTCAACCATTCCTCTGAGTTCGAATGGGCAGCATTCTTGAAATACTTGAGCGTACAATGAAATGAATATTCCGGAAGCCTCACATCTGGCATATTTGCCACAATAAATTTCTCCCATCTCTTAGCCTGCTTCAAAAAATCTTCTTGTGAATTATTGTATTATTTTAGACTATGTAGCTTATGGTTCCCTCCCCCTTTTTTTATTTTTTTTATTAATTAATTAATCAATCAATATATGTATTTATTTTTTATTTATTTTACCAAATTATTAATTAGTGGCAATCTTACCACATCCGATCAGGAAAAGTAAAGGAAAGTAGTCAACTTCAGAGCAATCCAAAAAAGAAAGACCTCTAATCCAGCAACACTACAGCACTCACAAACCAATTGCTTAATAAGCACCCACTTACCTTAATTTTACAGAATAATGTCAGTGCTGGATTTCCAACACAACTCTAATCAAACCAACTCATGCACAAAAAACTCCAATATGCAATTCTCAATTACATCAATTGATCAGTCTGTTGCCAAGTCTCTGTCAAATTGTCACAACATGAAATATGCTAGGCACACAAAATATCCTGTATGGGAAGGTAAGTTTTGTAAACAGAACAGTACTGGCCTTAATTAGACTGGATCCGTTGCAGCCCACACTGTCGCGTGACGCACTTGTCAGCACCTCCTCTCTCTCTCTCTGTCTCCTCCTTCTCGTCTCTCATATGACAGAAGAACAAAGGAACAGACAAGAATTTAGTATTTTATGCACTCACTGGGTTATTTCAACCATGCAATACCCTTTGTTCACATTCGCGCTAAGAAATAAGCAAACAGCTTAACTCAGGAATATTATAAATAGCTCAATAACATTTATTTTATTTATTTTTAATCCGTCAACATATCTCTCATTTATCAATTCAATAGATCTCAATCAAATAGTTTCATCGTTAAGCAACAACCGATTTAACAAACAGAATACTTTATTTGTGTGTAAGTCTCCCCCTTCTTCTCTGTCTGCATGTCACAGCAGCTCAGTGCAGGCAGGGGAGTGGCATATTTGCTCTACGTAACTCTAAACTCATAAAATCCCACACATGCGCAGTTCATTCACCAGTGCGATTTCAGAGTGAGAAGAGCTCCCAAGCAGCTCTCTCCAAGCTAAACAACAGAAAGTAGACAGACCAGCTGTCCCTCCGTTATTTCCCCAACACAGACAAACAGTAACACTTCACAGAACTCACAAACCAACACAAAACAGAACACAAATCCTACTTTGAAGTTTCTTAACTTCACTTATCCTAATCTGCAGATTTATAGTTATTTTCTTATCCATTACAAAACATCTCTATACACTCTTTAAACTCCTCCCTGTAGGCTCATGATCTTCTAACAGTTATTAAACGTTCTCTTTTTTATAGAGACTCCTAATATTTTAACCTTAACATCCTTCCAGGGGGCTCATATATAGTTAACAATTATTAACGTTCTCACCAACGGAGACTCATAAGATTTTAACCTTAACTTACATATTTCCTTACAAAAAACAAAAAACCCTGTTCTCAACCAAAATATATATATGTATATATCTCTAACATAAATCTTATCCTAACATGAGTCGACACACAGTTTAAACACAACAGAGACGTCTTTATTTTTATTATTTTTTCACACACACTCAGGCTCTCTTCCACACACACAATTCAAGAGTCTTGTATCCGTTCCTACGGTCCTCTAAAGCATGCTACCGTCGTTCCTTATTTCTCATTGTTCCTTCCCAAATTTATGCTACCTCGAGTTTGCAGATATTCAAATGAGAGGTTACATCGAACATATACCTCGTCAACTATAAGTCGAGAGGTAACTTGCAACCGAATGTATCTACCACAAACACCAGTCCCCAGAACTGACCTCAAAAATTAACCTAGTGAGTTTTCAGGATTTTCGGCCCATCCTAATGATCGCCTCGTTTGAGGGCTTACCATAGATCAACGACGTCCTAATTTGTATACATTTTCCTTGGCCTTATTCCTTCATTGTATTCTTTTTGAATTTTATTCAAGCAAAATATCCCTGTGTCCAGTATTATCAATACCTATAGACACTCCCCCCTGTTTGCGTTGTTTCCAGCGCAAACAAATTTAGAACGGACTCTTATCCCACAGCAAATAACAGCAAAGTGCACACATAAGTCTTTCAAACGGTACATCTCCTCAGCGCACACACCCACATAAGCAAACGAACCGACCAGCGCACAAAATTGTGAGAAATCTCACCTTATGTGCCGGCGTCTTGAGCGGGTGTCACTTCGTAGCTCATGAATGGAACGCTGGAGAGACTCAACACGTCCCAAAGGTCCTCGTCGCCATTCTGTGGTACCTAAATAATGATGCTAATTATGCTGTGATGACAAGGAATCCGCTGACACTGTCCTCGATTATAATAGTTTATTTACATTTGAAGATTTCAGCGCCAATTTACAGACTTCTGCAGACATCTGGAGAACAACTGGCCCAATCTCTAATATGTTGTTACCCCCCTCCTTTGTCCCAACCATAGTATTTATAATCTGTGACATGATATGGGTGGTTTCCCCTACAGACCAATCCCAGGACGCCACCTAACAGACTTCCTCTGTTTTAGGGTGCCCCTATAGAAATGCTCTCCAGATGCTTCCTCAAGCTGAGTCAACTTCCTCTAACACACCATTTGCAAACATCAGCAAAGTCATACATTGTTTAGACACTACAGTACACTTTTAAGATGCTAACATACATGGATAGTGGCTTGAGTAGTGGTAACTGTTGACATTTCTGTATCTCTGCTTCCTCTTTCACCACCTCATTGTGTAGAGAATAGTTGAAAATGAGAAAGCCAACACAGAGAAGGTCTCCAAACAGAAGGTGGATCTGCAGTCGCTCCCCACCAGGGCATATTTGGATCAGACAGTGGTGCCCATTCTTCTTCAAGGCTTATCTGTGCTGGCCAAGGAAAGGTATGTTGAAAATGTCTGTGCAGGGGTTCAGATTTTTTTCCCCATTCACATTTCTGAGTGACATGTTTGGCAATGCATTTGTCAAAAATGTATAGAACAGGCAGTACTATGAAAAGGGAAGAGCATTTGAGTTTCAAGTAACTGTCAAGCTACCAGACTTTAAAGATGTGCCTTTCTCCATGTTGTCTTCTTTCAGACCTGCAAATCCTATTGAATTCTTAGCAGCCTTCCTTCTCAAGAACAAATCACAGTTTGAAGATCGAAATTAAGCCCCGGGCGGATGGAAATGTGCACTTTGAGGCCATATGTTTAAAATCAAGAAAATTGTTGTTTCTGTCATTGGTTATGTTTGCTAATGATACTGTATGTCGTTTTTTAAAACCAGAATAAAGATGGTGCTGCAGGGAAATATGGTACTCTTCTTTTAGTGCAAATGTCAGAGGTAAATTAATATCTACAAAACAGACAAACACACTAGTTTGCACCTCAACTTCCCTTGCATCATGGTCCCCTTCAGGTCAAAATATTTTAAATTCAAATTCAGTCCATTTACCAAAACGCATACAACTGGAAACATTGCTTTTTAATGAACAATGTCCTGTTTTCTATGTTTTGTGATGTAATGTTGAGAACCAGTCCAGTCCATGTTTTATATTGCCAAATGACGCATGTATTATTCCAGTGCCTTGTTTTATTATACCACTAGTTGAGCTACAGAGCTGGTGATGAACCCCTTTGATAAAAGGGTCAAATCGCAGACGCCCCAACCTCCATTCTATTAATCATAAGAAATACAACAAACAGGAAAGTTTGTGCTAAATAACTCTAAATATAATTTTGGAATCACCCTTTCATCTTGTGAGATTTGTGCTCTTGGAATTAATTTAGCAGAAGTACCACTTTATTGCACAACACAATGAAAACAGTAGACAACAATAATAAAATAAAATCCATCGAGAACTTCATTTAAGTGTATTAAGATAAATAAAATAAAATGTTACATTACATTCTATAAAATATATATCTTCGATATAAAGACTACACACTCTCGGTGCATATAAAAGCACTCCATTCAAACAGCAGACCAGCATTTGAGTTTTTCAAGCTACCACCAACAAGTTTTAGTCTTCAGTGAGCAGTTAGAATCTAGACTGCAAAACAAACTGATAAACAGAATGTCAGTTTGGATTTCAGGCTAGTTAGGACCAGCATGCTTCATGTTTCTGTTTTTGAGCACTCCTGGATAATGTTTCCCCTAGGTACAGATCTAGCATCAGCCTCTGCCACAATCCTAAACTTAATCATTAGAGGGGAAATGCAAATCTGACCCAAGATCAGCGTCTATGGGCAACTTCACCCTACACCTTTTGGCGCCCTCCTTCACCATACATGGCAACTCGGCAGCAATTAGCAAAATGGAGGGAGTATGATTTGACTTCCATTTGGATACAAACCAACTATTAGAAAATGTCAAGTTAAATAATTTCCTACGAGTCCTACAAGATTGAATCAATTGTTGACGAACAGAACGCCTCAAACAAAACTTTCATTTTAATCTATGCTTGATTCTTGTGTCTTATTCTATTCATTTCATTCAGCTTATTTACAGAAGGGCAACGGGGTTGGAATCTTGATACCTAATTTCATTGATCAAGTAAAAACTACTCTCGAAGTGAAGCACTAAAATATACACTGCTCAAAAAAATAAAGGGAACACTAAAATAACACATCCTAGATCTGAATGAATGAAATAATCTTATTAAATACTTTTTTCTTTACATAGTTGAATGTGCTGACAACAAAATCACACAAAAATGATCAATGGAAATCAAATTTATCAACCCACGGAGGTCTGGATTTGGAGTCACACTCAAAATTAAAGTGGAAAACCACATTACAGGCTGATCCAACTTTGATGTAATGTCCTTAAAACAAGTCAAAATGAGGCTCAGTAGTGTGTGTGGCCTCCACGTGCCTGTATGACCTCCCTACAACGCCTGGGCATGCTCCTGATGAGGTGGCGGCAGGTAGCTTAGTGGTTAAGAGCGTAGTGCCAGTAACCGAAAGGTCGCTGGTTCTAATCCCCGAGCCGACTAGGTGAAAAATCTGTCGATGTGCCCTTGAGCAAGGCACTTAACCCTAATTGCTCCTGTAAGTCGCTCTGGATAAGAGCGTCTGCTAAATGACTAAAATGTAATGTAATGTCTCCTGAGGGATCTCCTCCCAGACCTGGACTAAAGCATGGAGCGAGACATGATGTCCCAGATGTGCTCAATTGGATTCAGGTCTGGGGAACGGGCGGGCCAGTCCATAGCATCAATGCCTTCCTCTTGCAGGAACTGCTGACACTCCAGCCACATGAGGTCTAGCATTGTCTTGCATTAGGAGGAACCCAGGGCCAACCGCACCAGCATATGGTCTCACAAGGGGTCTGAGGATCTCATCTCGGTACCTAATGGCAGTCAGGCTACCTCTGGCGAGCACATGGAGGGCTGTGCGGCCCCCCAAAGAAATGCCACCCCACAACATGACTGACCCACCGCCAAACCGGTCATGCTGGAGGATGTTGCAGGCAGCAGAACGTTCTCCACGGCGTCTCCAGACTCTGTCACGTGCTCAGTGTGAACCTGCTTTCATCTGTGAAGAGCACAGGGCGCTAGTGGTGAATTTGCCAATCATGGTGTTCTCTGGCAAATGCCAAACGTCCTGCACGGTGTTGGGCTGTAAGCACAACCCCCACCTGTGGACGTCGTCCACCCTCATGGAGTCTGTTTCTGACCGTTTGAGCAGACACATGCACATTTGTGGCCTGCTGGAGGTCATTTTGCAGGGCTCTGGCAGTGCTCCTCCTTGCACAAAGGCGGAGGTAGCGGTCCTGCTGCTGGGTTGTTGCCCTCCTACGACCTCCTCCACGTCTCCTGATGTACTGGCCTGTCTTCTGGTAGCGCCTCCATGCTCTGGACACTACGCTGACAGACACAGCAAACCTTCTTGCCACAGCTCGCATTGATGTGCCATCCTGGATGAGCTGCACTACCTGAGCCACTTGTGTGGGTTGTAGACTCCGTCTCATGCTACCACTAGAGTGAAAGCACAGCCAGCATTCAAAAGTGACCAAAACATCAGCCAGGAAGCATAGGAACTGAGAAGTGGTCTGTGGTCACCACCTGCAGAACCACTCCTTTATTGGGGGTGTCTTGCTAATTGCCTATAATTTCCACCTGTTGTCTATTCCATTTGCACAACAGCATGTGCAATTTGTCAATCAGTGTTGCTTCCTAAGTGGACAGTTTGATTTCACAGAAGTGTGATTGACTTGGAGTTACATTGTGTTGTTTAAGTGTTCCCTTTATTTTTTTTAGCAGTGTATTGGACTTTCTGGGTTTCTGCTTTCCTCAGACATTAAAGCTCCCATGCAGTCTTTTTTTTATTACATTTTTAAATCATCTGTTTAATAAATCACTTTATTTCATGAAAATAACACCAAATACACCCAGTAACCTGTCTGCCTGCTTTATATAGCAAGCCACAGCCACGGGATTCAATGTCTGTAGGAGCGAACCATTTTTGTTAATGGGTCAGAATACTCAGATCCGATTGTGATGTCATACCGTGGGCCAAAAACTCCATCCCACTTGAACAGGCATAAAAAAATACCTCTTACACTAAAAAGGGCATTATCATCATTTTCACAATTTCAGTGTGAAAATATCATTAAAAAATAAAAATCTAGTTTGCTGCAAGAAAGAAAAGAGGATTGGCCATGATGGATGTTAGAACTCTGGCCTTAAGAAGAAGAAAATCGAGAAGAGGACCAGCAAAAGTGTTTCTTTTAGACACTACAACTGCACTGCCCCTTTAAAAACCAGTAGCCTTGAGCAGAGATTTGAGGGGGAATTGACTTGAATGGATCACTGCAGCATGTCTTGACTGTTCAAGTTACCACTTCACTTGTGATCTATTGGAGTGCCAAGTTATCCTCAAAAGAACCCAAAGTTGGTTGAGAGGGACATCAACGCCTAATTCAAATTGATCAATAGTGCAATTTGTAAGTCGCTCTGGATAAGAGCGTCTGCTAAATTACTTAAATGTGATTTCTCCTGATAATGTCCTGTTTCTGACCTGCATCTTATCGAAATTGACCTATCTAATGAGAAGAAACTTGACGCCATCCTATATCTGGAAAATAAGAACTGAGACACATTGATACAAGACAAGTGTATCTGTCTATCTGCCACATTGAAGGCCACATGAAACAATCACTGATGCATTTTACCCTCGTTTGTGGTGACCTGTTAGCAAAATATACACAATCTGATTTAAAAGCATTATAGCCCCCCCAATCAAATCTTTGCTCACAGACTACCATTGGTGGAAAACACAAGAACAGGCGTGGGGGAAAAAATGGTTGTGCGTTCCACTGACCCCCCAGAGGGGAAGTCAGATGTAGAACTGGTGTGCGGCGAGGTTGTCCATAAAGGGGCGGACCAGGTTGTCTGTAGAGAAGTAGAAGACCAGGCCAAAGGTGATGGAGATGGGGAGAGCTGGGAGGGCCTTCTTGAATATGGCCAGCAGTAGAAGAGTGAGGCAGAGTCCCTGTGAGACACAGAAGGGGTCATTAAAGAACATTTCAAATCCACAAATGGGCCACATTTGGTGCTTTATCACACAGTTTTTAGGGCTATTTCAGCTTAGCCACCACACTAAATAGGCTAGCAATCAACACCCATTCCAAAGTTTCTGCTGAAACTACCTTTCTAGTTTACTATGGGTCTGCTTATCACGAACCTTAGTTCAGACTTGCAACTGAGCAGTTAAAAATACATAAATACAATTAGAAAAAACTAATAAAGTTATAAACTATAATTGTAGTCTAACTCAATATGCTTATTGGTGTAGTCTCCTGAGTGGTGCAGTGGTCTAACTGTGCCACTAGAGATCCTGGTTCGAATCCAGGCTCTGTCGCAGCCGGCCGTGACCGGGAGACTCATGGGCGGCGCACAATTGGCCCAGCGTCGTCCAGGGTAGGGGAGGGAATGGCCGGCAGGGATGTAGCTCAGTTGATAGAGCATGGCGGTTCGATTCCCACGGGGGGCCAGTATAAAAACAATATATATGTATTCACTAACTGTAAGTCGCTCTGGATAAGAGCGTCTGCTAAATGACTAAAATGTAAATGTAAGCCACCCTGCCTAATCAATGAACCAACAGCATCACCTAGGTCTATACGTTCACTCCCAGACTCATGGATAGAACATTTGGAACGTAGAATACGGTAACCAGTCCATCCAGTATGCATAATAATACAGTTCACACTCAAAGGTAATTACTAAAATGTGTTTAATTTTGGAGTATAGGTTAGACCAATTATGTACCAAAGACATCTTAAATCTTTTTTTTTTTTCTATGTTTTACTGCTGTGCATTATATGCGGTAGGCTATGTTTAGTATATTATGGGACAATCATTATTTTAATTAATTTTGATTTAAGCTTGGGCTCATATATAGCCCTATGCATAAATAAGCTCTAATATGCTTATTGGTGTTTTGAATTAATCATCACCTTAGAAAGTGCTGTTCACTTTGAAACAACATCCACAAAGACCATGTTTTCCACTCAGTTTCAAACTGTTGTTGAACTTCAGTGAGGTGAGTTTTAAAAGCACGATACTGTTTTGATGATAAGTGTTTGATATGATTTTGCATTGATGTCAGAGTGGTTAGAGGGACAATAGAGCCCTGAGTACCAGACCATTAGCAACTTGATGGTCGTTAGCGAGTTGAGTACTACCAACGCATGCCCAGAGTGCATAAAAGGAGATTACTCAACAGTCACATGGAATTTTACTGCGGTTATGACTCATGATTGACGGTGTGGCGGTAATACGGTCACTGCAACAGCCCTAGGTCTGGCTGCAACACTCACTATGAGAATGGCCACAAAACATGCCAGCGTGGTGTTCCAGTCTCCTCCGGTGGTGGCAGCCTTCCCCACCAGCACACTGTAGAAGATGAAGTCCCCCAGTCCCAGCTTGACTCCTCCTGCAGATTATACCACACCACAGCATGTCGATTTTGATTAGTTTCACACCACAAGAGACCACATTTATTTTAAAATAAAAACAAAAATGCATTCTAAAAATAATTGAGAGAAAATGTTGCTATGGGAGATGTTTGCCCAATCAACCCCTAGAACCCTACCCCCTATGCATTTGTGGAGCCCTTAAAGGATTGGCTAGAAATGGCAAATGACTACATTTTGCCCTCTGATAGGCCTGGTGTAATGTTCACCACCATTGCTTACACCTATCTGATCCTTTCAGATCCTACAGACGTGCCTAGGGGGTAGGGGCTAGTGGTTGATTTAGGATTCAGAAAGTACTCACGGTCTTCCTCGTCTAGGTCATCCTCGGTTGAGTAGGACCTGTTCATCCCTGAGGACACTTGGATCTCTGGCTCCGCCCAGTCTCCCGCCAGGGCGCTGCCCTCACTCTGATGTGCTTCCTCGTCTGAGGAACCGAAAATGGCAACAGTTTATTCATTTTAAGTCCTTCATTCAAATCTACAGTGGACTTGAACGTTACAATGTTAAACTGTTTGACTGTTGATACCATAGACAATATAACTATATCTATGGTTGAGACTAGGAACAAACTGAGCATTGTTAAAGCCAAAGGGTTATAAGCAGAAATTATACGACACGTACCTGTCTCTTCATTTGTGGGCTCTGCATTTATTGCTGGGTTGGCCATCCCAACCATCCATATCATGGCAGCTAAAAATAAATGAAAGTCTTATTAGGAAACTGGTGCAATTCTGCAAGACTCGTAATTTTGGTCGAAAGGCATCCTTATGGAAGGAAATTACGAACCATACCAAAGGCTCGAGAACCAGCTCAAAGAAACCGAACAAACATTTTGGTCAAATCTGAATTGAACTAAAACAAACACACATAAAGGGCACCAAGACAACGAGCCACTGCTTTGTATGATGCCTATTCCCTCAAAGCTGGGTAGTGTTCATTATGTGTCCTTTACCAAAGCACTTAACCCTAAATTGCTCCAGATGATAATGGCAGACCGTGGCTGTGACCCTACTCTCCGAGGGTGTCTCGGGGAATTGGGAGATTGAAAAAAAAATATCTATAAATTATATTTCCAATTCACACATGCGTATAATACACACTTGTACATGTGTGAAATAGGACAAATACAGTGGGGAGAACAAGTATTTGATACACTGCCGATTATGCAGGTTTTCCTACTTACAAAGCATGTAGAGGTCTGTAATTTTTATCATAGGTACACTTCAACTGTGAGAGACGGAATCTAAAACAAAAATCCAGAAAATCACATTGTATGATTTTTAAGTAATTAATTTGCATTACATAAGTATTTGATACATCAGAAAAGCAGAACTTAATATTTGGTACAGAAACCTTTGTTTGCAATTACAGAGATCATACGTTTCCTGTAGGTCTTGACCAGGTTTGCACACATTGCAGCAGGGATTTTGGCCCACTCCTCTATACAGACCTTCTCCAGATCCTTCAGGTTTCGGGGCTGTCGCTGGGCAATACGGACTATCAGCTCCCTCCAAAGATTCCGTCTCTCACAGTTGAAGTGTACCTATGATAAAAATTACAGACCTCTGCTCTTGTCCTTCTAGACCTGTCTGCTGCCTTTGATACTGTGAACCATCAGATCCTCCTCTCCACCCTCTCCGAGCTGGGCATCTCCGGCGCGGCTCACTCCTGGATTGCGTCCTACCTGACCGGTCGCTCCTACCAAGTGGCGTGGCGAGAAGCTGTCTCCGCACCACGTGCTCTCACCACTGGTGTCCCCCAGGGCTCAGTCCTAGGCCCTCTCCTTTTCTCCCTATACACCAAGTCACTTGGCTCTGTCATATCCTCACATGGCCTCTCCTATCATTGCTACGCTGACGATACACAACTAATCTTCTCCTTTCCCCCTTCTGATAACCAGGTGGCGAATCGCATCTCTGCATGTCTGGCAGACATATCAGTATGGATGACGGATCACCACCTCAAGCTGAACCCTGGCAAGACGGAGCTGCTCTTCCTCCCGGGGAAGGACTGCCCGTTCCATGATCTCGCCATCACGGTTGACAACTCCGCTGTGTCCTCCTCCCAGAGTGCGAAGAGCCTAGGCGTGACCCTGGACAACACCCTGTCGTTTCTCCGCCAACATCAAGGCGGTGACCCGCTCCTGCAGGTTCATGCTCTACAACATTCGGAGAGTACGACCCTGCCTTACACAGGAAGCGGCACAGGTCCTAATCCAGGCACTTGTCATCTCCCGTCTGGACTACTGCAACTCGCTGTTGGCTGGCCTCCCTGCCTGTGCCATTAAACCCCTACAACTCATCCAGAATGCCGCAGCCCGTCTGGTGTTCAACCTTCCCAAGTTCTCTCACGTCACCCCCCTCCTCCGCACACTCCACTGGCTTCCAGTTGAAGCTCGCATCCGCTACAAGACCATGGTGCTTGCCTATGGAGCAGTGAGGGGAACGGCACCTCTGTACCTTCGGGCTCTGATCAGTCCCTACACCCAAACGAGGGCATTGCGTTCATCCACCTCTGGCCTGCTGGCTCCCCTTCCTCTGCGGAAGCATAGTTCCCGCTCAGCCCAGTCAAAACTGTTCGCTGCTCTGGCACCCCAATGGTGGAACAAGCTCCCTCACGACGCCAGGACAGCGGAGTCACTCACCACCTTCCGGAGGCATTTGAAACCCCACCTCTTTAAGGAATACCTGGGATAGGATAACGTAATCCTTCTACCCCCCTCCCACTGGCTATAGGGTGAACGCACCAATTGGTGAGTCGCTCTGGATAAGAGTGTCTGCTAAATGACGTAAATGTGCCCTTGAGCAAGGCACTTAACCCTAATTGCTCCTGTAAGTCGCTCTGGATAAGAGCGTCTGCTAAATGACTAAAATGTAAATGTAATTTTCTATTGGGTTCAGGTCTGCAGACTGGCTAGGCCACTCCAGGACCTTGAGATGCTTCTTACGGAGCCACTCCTTAGTTGCCCTGGCTGTGTGTTTCAGGTCGTTGTCATGCTGGAAGACCCAGCCACGACCCATCTTCAATGCTCTTACTGAGGGAAGGAGGTTGTTGGCCAAGATCTCACGATACATGGCCCCATCCATCCTCCCCTCGGTGCAGTCGTCCTGTCCCCTTTGCAGAAAAGCATCCCCAAAGAATGATGTTTCCACCTCCATGCTTCACGGTTGGGATGGTGTTCTTGGGGTTGTACTCATCCTTCTTCTTCCTCCAAACACAGCGAGTGGAGTTTAGACCAAAAAGCTATATTTTTGTCTCATCAGACCACATGACCTTCCCCCATTCCTCCTTTGGATCATCCAGATGGTCATTGGTAAACTTCAGACGGGCCTGGACATGCGCTGGCTTAAGCAGGGGGACCTTGCGTGCGCTGCAGGATTTTAATCCATGACGGCGTAGTGTGTTACTAATGGTTTTCTTTGAGACTGTGGTCCCAGCTCTCTTCAGGTCATTGACCAGGTCCTGCCGTGTAGTTCTGGGCTGAACCCTCACCTTCCTCATAATCATTGATGCCCCACGAGGTGAGACCTTGCATGGAGCCCCAGACCGAGGGTGATTGACCGTCATTTTGAACTTCTTCCATTTTCTAATAATTGCGCCAACAGTTGTTACCTTCTCACCAAGCTGCTTGCCTATTGTCCTGTAGCCCATCCCAGCCTTGTGCAGGTCTACAATTTTATCCCTGATGTCCTTACACAGCTCTCTGGTCTTGGCCATTGTGGAGAGGTTGGAGTCTGTTTGATTGAGTGTGTGGACAGGTGTCTTTTATACAGGTAACGAGTTCAAACAGGTGCAGTTAATACAGGTAATGAGTGGAGAACATGAGGGCTTCTTAAAGAAAAACTAACAGGTCTGTGAGAGTCGGAATTCTTATGTCATGCAATAAAATGCAAATTAATTACTTAAAAATCATACAATGTGATTTTCTGGATTTTTGTTTTAGATTCCGTCTCACAGTTGAAGTGTACCTATGATAAAAATTACAGACCTCTACATGCTTTGTAAGTAGGAAAACCTGCAAAATCGGCAGTGTATCAAATACTTGTTCTCCCCACTGCACCCACCATATTTAAAATAAAATTGTAAGAACGAAAATGAAAAAAAAACTCAAATGGTAACAAAACCTTTTGCACCGTAGCAAAACAATTTGCAACAAAAATGAGAGTTTATTGGACAAATTCGTTCCATTTGGTTTCAAGATAATACACACCCCTGAACTTGTTTAACAAGAAACACTTTCTGTTGCAAAACAGTTTGCTACGGTGTGCCCCAATGAACAAAACCTTGTACTTACATGAATATATGAGTGCAGGGAAGATGGGCTCGTTGCGCTCCTGTGCTGTCTCTACAAGCATCCTGAGAGGACCTTTGGGGCACAAGACTGCAACCAAATCTGCAAACAAAGGACAACAGCATGACACAGGAATTTCTGAATGAGCAAAAAAAGTACTGAACTACTGGAAGAATGATTGCAACATTTATACATGATGAAATCGCACACTTTTTGATAGGTGGTGCTCAGCTAATAGTCAATGTCTGTACAGCAGCATGATAACTGCTCCACCATTACAGATAAAAATAAGTGTCAATTTAACACCTATACCATTACAAAGGGCCCGTCCTCTTGGCTATTCACGAAGATCTGAAAGGATTAGATAGGTATACGTAATAAAATGGTAGATTCACCTTGCACTGGGATAGGCTAGGTGGAAGTTATACCCATCCAAGGACCTTGCACCACTCCAATACTTTCAAATCTGCTACGTTTCTAGACAAAAGATGGAACCTCCACCTTGCCTACAGTCGTGGTCAAAAGTTGAGAATGACACAAATATTAATTTTCACAAAGTCTGCTGCCTCAGTTTTTAAGATGGCAATTTGCATATACTCCAGAATGTTATGAAGAGTGGTCAGATGAATTGCAATTAATTGCAAAGTCCCTCTTTGCCATGAAAATGAACTTAATCCCAAAAACACATTTCCACTGCATTTCAGCCCTGCCACAAAAAAGGACCAGCTGACATCATGTCAGTGATTCTCTCGTTAACACAGGTGAGAGTGTTGACGAGAACAAGGCTGGAGATCACTCTGTCATGCTGATTGAGTTAGAATAACAGACTGGAAGCTTTAAAAGGAGGGTGGTGCTTGAAATCATTGTTCTTCCTCTGTTAACCATGGTTACCTGTAAGGAAACACGTGCCGTCATCATTGCTTTGCACAAAAAGGGCTTCACAGGCAAGGATATTGCTGCTAGTAAGATTGCACCTAAATCAACCATTTATCGGATCATCAAGAACTTAAAGGAGAGAGGTTAAATTGTTGTGAAGGCGTCAGGGCGCCCAAGAAAGTCCAGCAAGCGCTAGGACCGTCTCCTAAAGTTGATTCAGCTGCGGGATCGGGGCACCACCAGTGCAGAGCTTGCTCAGGAATGGCAGCAGGCAGGTGTGAGTGCATCTGCACGCACAGTGAGGCGAATACTTTTGGAGGATGGCCTGGTATCAAGAAGGGCAGCGAGGAAGCCACTTCTCTCCAGGAAAAACATCAGGGACCGACTGATATTCTGCAAAAGGTACAGGGATTGGACTGCTGAGGACTGGGGTAAAGTCATTTTCTCTGATGAATTCCCTTTCCGATTGTTTGGGGCATCCGGAAAAAAGCTTGTCCGGAGAAGACAAGGTGAGCG